>NC_072487.1:51111789-51486789 GCF_027574615.1 Eptesicus fuscus | reverse complement strand
TCAACTAAGGTCTACTCAGTAATGTTTTTAGTTGTTCAAAAATGCGTATGATCTCATATTTTATAGTTCAATTTTGGAATTAAAAAACCTAAAATATCTTGATCACTGATAAAAAATAAAAGTATTCCACACCATTCTCAAAGTTTATATACCCTCCTTCAGTTTACTCAATCTTACTAAATTTCTTTTTCCACAATGTTTAAACAATAACAACCCCAGCTTCCTTCCTTGTCTTTTCTCTTTCTTTTTTATAATAACCATAACTACAGTAAATATTTTGGAATACGTCATTCCAAACTTTTTTCTATGCAAATCTATATACATATATAAATACCTGTATTTATATAAAATAGGATTACACTTCATGTGCTATATTGTAATTTATGCATTTATCATTTAATGGACTAATAACTTCTTCATACTCAATAATCATTTCTATTTTTTAAAAAATTTATTATTATTGATTTCAAAGAGAGGAAGGGAGAGGGAGAGAGAGATAGAAACATCAATGATGAGAGAGAATCATTGAACAGCTGCCTCCTGCAAGCCTCCTATTGGGGATCGAGCCTACAACCTGGACATGTGCCCTGACTGGGAATCGAACTGTGACTTCTTGGTTCATAGGTTTACATTCAACCATTGAGCTACAGGTACATCAGTGGGCCAGAAAATTCATATTCTTCATTATAGCAAAAATATGAATACAACTCATCAGTTTTCATTATAAATTCTCTATGCACATATAACTGGTACTCTGGCATTGCAGAGAGGTCTGAGGTGTGGCTACAAGGATATATACAGTAAAAATGGAAGTTTCTTTTTTTAAATTTATTTTTATTTTTTAAATTTCTTTATTGATTAAGGTATTACATATGTGTCAAAATGGGAATTTCTTGATCTCCTTAATTTATAGGAGGTTAGGGCATCTATAGTTATCCAGGGCTTCAGAAATCCTCTGTGAATTAGCAGAAAATCCAGAAGGAGAGAAGATGAAAATGACAAAGGGTGGAGGACAGTATCGTCAGAGGGTATGAACCTTAAATAAATCAAAGATATCTCGAGTAATGCCATAGCTGGCTTGGCTCAGTGGATAGAGCATCAGCCTGAGAACTGAAGGGTTCTGGGTTTGATTTCAGTCAAGGGCACATGCCCGGGTTGCGGGCTCAATCCCCAGGAGGCAGCTGATCAATGATTCTCTCTCATCATTGATGTTTCTCTCTCTCTCCCCCTTCCTCTTTGAAATATATACATATATATATATGTATATATACATATATATGCATATATATACATATATACATACATACATACATACATAGAGAGAGAGGGAGAGAGAGAGAGAGAAGAGAGAGAGAGAGAGAGAGAGAGAGAGAGAGGAGTAATGATTCAGAAGCAGCCATGGCAAGTGAGAAAGAGGTTGATCCTGATCAATCAATCTAATTAGAGGTATGTGAGTCAAGAAAGAGTGAGCAGCAAGCATTTGAGAGGGTTGCAGGAGAATATTTTCTGCGGAATGCCAGGTGTTTCAAGACATTCAAAGCATGGATGGGACTGGCTAAATAGTTCTAGGAACCTGGGTCCAGAATGACTCCGCTTCTAAGTAAATCTTCATGAAGAGCTTCCGGGACAGTGGAAAGACTCTAAGCTTCTTCAGAAGGAGTCAGTGGGACCCAGGTTTGAATTGGCCCCAAGGGAATGCTATATCAGTTGGGCACACTGGGAAAAGATCAATTAGTGTCCGGAACCTTCAGCATGTAATTACCTAAAAAACGTGACAGTCGGTCTTAGGAAACTTAGGGGAAAGGATGCTGCCATCTCTGAAGTTGGCCACAGCCTAACACTATTGTAAAAACTTATATTCACTGGGGTTATTAATCCTCAAGGCCATTTTAGATAAAGAGTTTAACATACAATAGAGGCCAAAATTAAGACGTTAAGCAGAATGGGCTATAGATTTAATTCTCAGCTGATTATACAACCTTTTACAAATCATTCTTAACTGGTCTGTACTAAAATACTTAGTAAAAAAAACAAAAAACAATGCTCATGATAATATCAGAGCCCGTTCTGTTACAACAGGCAAATAAAACCATATTTGTAAGAACTCTTTGGAAGAAAAGAGTAAAAAAAAATATGCTATTAAACGTAACTGCCAAACAGGAAAATCTTGCTAAGAAAATTATATTTGGCATCTGAATGCAGAGAACAATAGTATAAAACAACAACAAATTAGGATTTACTATTTTAAGACTTAGTAAATATTGGAAAAAATGTTTAAACTACTTTGAAATGAAATGACAACTTTTTTTATTTTTTATTTTAATTTCTTGATTGATTAAGGTATCACATATTTGTCCTCATCCCCCCTTTCCCATCCCACACCCCTCCCCACGCTGAAATGACAACTTTTATCTTTATGTTCTATATATTCTCTAGTCTTGAGAATCATATTCAACATCACTAGTGGCCTAAGAAACACAAATTAAAACAACACACCATTTTCTCCACATCTGATTTGGCCTAATTTTTTAAAAAATCCTCACCCGAGGATATATTTTATTTTAGTGGGGAGAGAGAACCATCGATGTTAAGAGAGAAACATTGATAGGTTGCCTTTTATATGCACCCTGACTGGGAATCGAACTCGAAACCTAGGTAAACCTAGGTATGTGCCTTGACCAGAAAATGAACCTGCAACCTTTTGGTGTACTGGACAATGCTCCAACTCAGCCACCCCGCCAGGGCTGATGGGGCACAATTTTTAAAGGTCTATTATAGTTAGTGTTGAGAGCACTCTTAAACACTGCTGGCAGGTGGATATATTGGTACAATCTTTTAGAAGAGCAATTTGACAATACTGATCCAGATTTAAATGTATGCATCCTTTAATTACACAATTGAATTTAGAATCTGACTTACCGAAATACTCTTACATGCATGCATATAGTAAGTATGTTTATTGCAGCACTGTTTGCTTAAAAAAATGGGTAATAAATCTAAATCTAAATGTATTAATTGGCTAAGTCAATTAGTACATCCATACAATGGAATAAAAGTTAGCCACTAGAAAGGTAGATCTTTGTGAGCATTCACAAATTTTCCAAAGTGGAAAAAAAATCAAGTTGTAAGTCAGTGTGAATGACAGTAATTCTATTTTTATTTGTTTAAAAAGACCCTTAAAGCACAGCCGGCCTGGCTCAGTCAGTGGTTGAGCCTTGACCTATGAACCAGGAGGTCATGGTTCGATTCCCAGTCAGGGCATATGCCCAGGTTGTGGGCTCAATCCCCAGTGCAGGAAGCAGCCAATTAATGATTCTCTCTCATCATTGATGTTTCTATCTCTCTCACCCTCTCCTTTCCTCTCTGAAATTATATATATATATTTTAAAGAAAGGAAGGAAGGAAGAAAGGAATGAAGGAAGGACGAAAACTAAACAAGCAGATTCAAAGTATTAGTGGCTTGTCCTTCTTGCAATAAGCAGCATCAAACCAGATTTCAAATGGACCTCTGTACACAACTGCTAAGTGTGTATATATTTTCATCCACCTAACCATGACTAGGTACATAAATTTGACATATTATTTATTACACACCTCTTTAATTTCAAGTTTTATTTAGCAAGCACGTTAAGCAAAAGGGGCTAGCAGGGTTTTACATCCTTGTTGATTCTGCCTTCTGATGAACCATTCCATAGGATCCCTATCCTGATACATGAGAGCACTGCTTTACATTATTAGAGGCCAAAGGGCCATGACTATCATTATATATAGTACAGAGTAAACATTCTTTTAGGTAGGCTGACAGATAGTCACAAATTGGCACACTGTCCCCAAAGCCTGACAAATTAGTTATATGCAGGATACTTACATCAGCATAGTGGCCTAGCATATCACATCGGTCACATCGTTTTTTCCAGGAAGGTCTTCCATGACATCTGTGAGTAGAAGACATAGGCAAAGAACAGTCTAAGCAAAAGCGAGCTGGACAGGCATACTGGAGGTGTCCTCTCTCGGAGCAGAGGCAGCAGGCACGGAGTTTCTATGTGGCAGACAAACAGAAAATATCTTTAGTAAAATATCCAGTTTTAAACAGCAGATTAATTTTTCTTTTTCTGTATAATTCCAAAAAAGTAACTTCTAATTTGAGACCTCAATGAAGGTCAAATCTGGAGCCTAATTATAAAGTAAAACAAAATGTCTGAAATCAGAACTTTAACACAAGCTATCTGTATCTTCTGGTTGCCAAAAAGGCATATTAATCTGCATGTACTATCAGGTGGCATCTATTTCTTAGGCCTTGTCTTGTAGGAACATTGGCAAAGTAGAATGTGTCTGAGAGGAAAAGTAGGAAGCTGAGGACCTGGAACCTAAGTCCTCGAAGGAACAGAAAGAGATAGCTTTGCCTAGAGAAGCAAAGACAAAGAAGAAGCATGAGAGCTGTTTCACAAATTTGAAAGACAATCATTTGGAAGAGGGAGTAGGTAATAGAAATGGTTGTTAAAGGCTTAGTATGTGTCAGGGAACATCTAAGATCTTTAATTCTGTGTTGTTCCAAAGGTTGATGTATCTGTTTAATATAATTTACATCAGTAAACATCTATCAATGCCTAAAATTACGATTTTCTAACAAGGAAAATTCTCTAATGATGAAATAGCTGTCTCATAAAGTAGAAGGTTTAGAAGTGAAAAGGGTCTCAGGAATCATCTGATTCAATCTTCTTGTTTTACAGATAAGAAAACGGAGGCACAGAGAATTAAAGAATTTGCCTAAAGTTGTCCAACTACTGATGGGAAGCTGAAATGGAGTCCAGATTTTTCTGACTAAATTTATTGTTCTTTCTCTATTACTACTCTAGGCTATTGCCTGCATAAAATATTAACAAGAAATTTAACACATATATTACTTAAGATTTGAATTCTAAGGTTATAGGGTTTCAATCCTAAGATTTTGATTTTAATAAGGTAGAAAGAAACATTACATATTTCACATACTTGTGGAAAGGGGCAATTTTTTGACAAATGGCCACATTTGTCACAATTTCTACAGGTGACGTTTTTGTTTGCTGTATAATATCGGTGGGTCCATCTTCCAGATGATCTATTATTACATATCTGGGCCTAAGGGGAGGAGGGAAAATAAAGAATTAAAAAACATTATTTCATACTGTTCAAGAGAGTTAATAGTCATAGTCAGTTCAATTTAGAACCCAGCAACATGGAACACTGTGTTCTTAAAAGGAGTTAGAAAAACCTAAAAGGTGTGCTGGAAAGACAACTCTACTTTTTGTCTGCCCCTTCCCTCCATTCTTTTACATTCTCCAAATGGTTCCATTTCTTCTGTATCTTTCTCTGCTTACAGTTCGGGCCTAGCAAGGGCACTGCTGTGCATCAGACATGCTGGTGGCATTCAGAGTCAAAGATATTGCTGACTTCTATATCTGAATATATACCACATTTTTCTGAATGCGAAGCTTGCTTAAGTTTTTAGTTAGGGAATGGTGTTTTTTTAAAATGAATTTCTCTTTTATAAAGTTATAAAACTATATAGCTAATGAATACATTCCTTCTAATGAATAGCCTAGGGTTACTGCCTATAAACTGAATTATAATTTTTAAGAGAGAATGGTATTAATTTCCTACCACCAGAGTCCTTTTAAAAATCCATTCTACCGACAATGACCCAATGCTAGCTAAGTTGTCCCATATTCTAGCCAAAAGCTAGTATCTTGCAAGAAAATATTAGCAAAGCACATCATATGGATATCTAGAGAGGAATATGTAAATACCAACTATGCTTTTACCTTGTTTGGTAGAATTCCATCTTTGAAAAAACTTTTATCTTTTACTTGTTATTTTGCTGAATTGGCCAAGTAGACTCCAAGATGTCATAATCTAATTATCTCTTAAAACTTCTCTTTTACCAACGTGTAAAATTATTCTCTTTTCTAGCCATCTGCCACAATTAAGACTAATAAACACCTGCCACATCCTAAATATAGCCTAACCATTTCCTTACACTGAAGAAGCAGTTATTTCCGGTGTTGATTTTTAATGGTACCAGGCAATATGAGTTGAGAGGGACTAACCACCACAGAGAAGAAACAGAAAGGAATGGGAACTAACTCATTACGGTAATTAAGTGACTGACAAAAATCAAGGCTGAACCATGCCTCCCAAAATTCAATTACCCATAAACTGAAATCAAACTTTTTCTTACAAGATACTCAGGTTGTTGCTATTTTTAAAAGATTTATTAAATTATCATAATGAAGTGAAAGAAAATTAGGAATAAAAAAACTATTAATCTATTACTCAGAACATCAAAAACAATTTGATTTTACCTCAACATCTTTGTCACTGATGAACCAGTTTACACCATCTTCTCCTACAAAATAAATAAAATGTTACTTAATCTTTGACATCTTTAAAAGCACTTATAGATTGTCAATAAATTATTTAATTTTTTAGTACTGAAATTGAACTTCAAAGGTATAGTGAGAGATGTGAATACCTTAACCTTGTACCTTGGATCATTATTACTTGTGTGACTCTGAACAAAATATTTAACCTCTCTTAACCTCAGTTTTCTTACTCATAAAATGGGAATAATAGTATTTGCCCTGTCTATGTAAAAACAGAATCCTATGAGATATGTGAAAATGCTTTGAAAACTATGAAACTATAAACAAATATAAGAAAACTAGAGGCCCAATACACAAAAATTCATGTAAGAGTAGGTCTCCGTAGGTCTCCCTTTCCCCTGGCTGCCGGCACCAGCTTCCCTCCGGCACCCAGGACTCGGGCTGGCTTCCCCTGGGCCACCCGCAGACACCTGGGACCCGGCTGGCTTCCCTCCAGCCCAGCTTCATCAGGAAGGACGTCTGGAAGACGTCTGGTCTAATTAGCATATTACCCTTTTATTATTATAGATCAGTGAAGGGACCAAAAACCTAAAACAAAAGCAGAAAGAGATTTTTACCTGAACTTCCCTTATCTGACTATAGCAGAGCTTTGAGAGTCAGCGACCCCCCCCCCCCCCACCACTGCAGGTGTCCTGTTAGGGAAGTCACTGACCTTGGGAACAGGGACATTCCAAAAAAACTGTATAAACAAGCATCATCAAACTATCCATATTCTGTTTATATATTCTTTATTGATTTAAAAAAACATTTTTATTGATTTTTAGAGATAGAGGAAGGAAAAGGGAGAAACAGAAGCATCCAAGAGAGAACAGAACATCCATCAGCCTCTTCCTGCACGCCCCCTACTGGGGAATCCAACCAGCAACCCTTTGGAGCATGCGAGGCGGTCCAACCAACTGAGCCACACTGGCCAGGGTAAAACCTATCTTCTGAAGCCCTAAATCCTCCCCTTTGTTAAGCTGGTATACAAACCTTGACCTTTGCCTGTTCAATGAGTTCCTCATTACTGAGTGCTCCCACATTTTGTTTTTTCTCTTATTAAGCTCTTCATTGTCAGTTAACTCACAGCCTTTTCCCTTCCCCCCACCATTTTGGATCCAAGTAGTTACGGAATTTTTTCATTCCAAAATCAGGATTAACTGTGTCCACTAGCTTCCCATTGTAGTTGACTTTCATTTTAACATTTAAAAAATTTGGATTTTGAACACTATCTCATGATTAGGGCTAAGAATTCAGTACTGTTTTTTTTTTTTTTTTTTTTTAACTAGCAACAAAAATAGTAAAGTACAAAAGCAAGAGGAGACCAAATATCCTGAAACCATTGGTCGATCTAAAAATAAAACAAAAAACCCGGGGGTGGGGGTGGGGAGCCCCACATTTTTCTTTATCTGCTATTTTCTTCTCTTTGCACTGCTCCTTTACAAAACAGCACATAGTTGTTATTCCTTTGGTCCACCTATGCCCAGGAGGAAGGGACATATGACTAATGCAGAAGCTAAGGAGTCAACAAAGGACTGAAAGACTTTTTTCTCCCCTAAAGCAAAGTTAAGATTTCCTCTTTCCTCCTATCTACTCTTCTTCTCTATCTCAAAAACACAAATTGAGCTTGACTCTTTTCTCTGAAAGGAGTTTTGAAGAGACATGAAGTAATCTACATTTTCTCAGGCCTACCAGGAGTAAGTGTTTAGAGATATATATTTTAAAATAAAATACTTTTACTGAGAAAACCCAAGAGGCTGCTTTACAAAAAGACCAATCCACAGGAGAGCAGAGATGCTGTGCTGATGATTATTTCCTTTGTAAAATTTGGAGGCTGCATCCATATATTGAGAGTGGAGAATACATTAAATAGCAGCAGTTCCCATTTCTTCATCATCACCGTCCATGCTATTATTCTTTCATTCAAAGGATTCATCTAAGGAGCAAGCTTTGCTGTAGCTTTCAAAGCTGCCTTTTGTAACTCAATGTCCTTCATCATTAAAATTCAAAATGACCGCTTAAACTCACTTTAATTATAAAACTGCCTTCATATTGTCCTTAAAAAATGAAATTCAAAACCAGTGAAATGCAAAATAGCAACTGTTGCCACCCTCTATCCACAATAAATTTACACACAACAGGGAACAGTGAAAAAAGGAAGGTTTGAGAGAGGGAGATCCACTCCACTTAGAATTCATCAATGTTCTGGGTATGCACTAAGTTCTCTTCAACAAACTACAGTATATACAAACTTTGGAAAATCTATCCACAAGTACATAAAATAGGTTTCAATTGGAGATTAAATCAGACTTCTTAGTGGAAAATGAACAAGAACATAATCAGGAACATATAAATCAACTCTTCCCCCTACCCATGGTTCCATCTTGGAAATGACAGCTGACTCCTGCCCTTGGTTTTTTATCTATCCTGTTTGCTTAACTCCAAGTCCCAACCTAATGAGAGCTTTTGTATATGGGGCAACTCATTAGAATTTCCAAAGGCAGCTAGTTCTCCACTGTGCAAAATATCGGGTATGGGAATTCGGTAGAAACCTAGGTTCCAGTTTTAACCCTATCATTTGCTGTGTGGCTCTGGGCAGGTATTTATCCTCTCTGGGTCTGTATAATAAGGGATTTTATTAATGGTACCCATGGTAACTTCTAGCACAACATTTATGTGATTTAACCAGATTTTCATTCATTCTGAAATCAAAAACATTGTCATTTAATCTAGTTACCTACATCCTCCGGGGCTTTGCAACTGGCACACGGTGCCTTGCTTTAAAGCCAACTTCCCACAGGGCTGTTGTACTCATCTTCCATCTTCCACCCGGTGCAATGAGTATAAAATGGGATTGCCCTAAAGATGCCTAATATAAATTCTTAGCTAACTTACAGCCTTGTTTTGCTAATATCTAGGCCTGTGATTCTTTTCAGACTTTAGAACTGTAATAGCAATAGCCGATAACTCTTTCTTTGCATTAAAACAACTCAGTTTAACAAACATACTGAAAGGTTACAAGGAGCAAGGTGGAATAGTGTAAACAAAGATGAATAAGAGTGTATAGCCCAGTAAAACACAAGGAGATAAACGAACAAAGAATACAAAAATACTATGATAAATTTAGAGATGTCTAAATTTAAGGGAGAAGGGGGAAAAAAGTCAGAGAAGGCTGTGCCATAAAGGAAATGCTATTGAGGTGTAATTTACGAATTTATAAAATATACCCATGTAAAAAATACAGTATGATGAATTTTGACAAATGTACAATCTATGTATCCACCACAGAAATCAAATGTATAAGATTTCCAGCATCCAAAAATGCCAGGTGTTACCTTTTGCACATTTGCAATCAATCCCCTACCCTAGGCAACCACTGATTTGCTTTCTGTCATGATAGATTATTTTGCTGGTTCTAGGACCACATACAGGGTGGAGCAAAAGTAGGTTTACAGTTGTGTGTGAAACACAGTTTATTTTTGTATTATTACTTATTAATTACTAGAGGCCTGGTGCACGAAATTCATGCACGGGTGTGGGGGGGGTGTCCCTCAGCCCGACCTGCACCCTCTCGCAATCCGGGACCCCTCGGGGGCAGTCAGATATCCCTCTCACAACCCAGGACTGCTGGCTCCTAACTGCTCGCCTGCCTGCCTGCCTGCCTGATTGCCCTTAACCTCTCTGCCTGCCTGCCTGATCGCCCCTAACCTCTCTGCCTGCCTGCCTAATTGCCCCTAACCTCTCTGCCTGCCTGCCTGATCGCCCCTAACTGCCTCTGCCTCGGCCCCCACTGCCGCAGCTTTGTCAGGAAGGATGTCTGGAATGATGTCTGGAAGGTTGTTTGGCTGTCCGGTCTAATTAGCATATTACCCTTTTATTATTATCGATTGTATTATTTTCCATATGAGCAACTGTAAACCTCCTTTTGCCTTACCCTGTATAAACAGTATCATATATTATATACAACTTTGTGTCTGGCTTCTTTTACTTCTGAATATTTATGAGATTCATCCATGTTGTTGGGTAGCAGCCTGTTCCTTTCTAATAGCTGAGCAGTATTCTAGTGTCTGGATAGCTGCTCATCTCCTGATGAACATTTAGGTTGTTTCCAATTTGGGGCAGTTATGAATTAAGCAATAAACGTTCTGCAAAAGTCTTCCTTTTAATTGACATAAGTTTTCATTTCTCTTGGAAAAATACCTAGAAGTAGAGTTACTAAACATGGTAAGTATATCTTTACCTTTATATGGAACTGGCAAATTTTCCCAAAGAGGTTATGCCATAGTACATTACCATCAGCAATGTATGAGAGTTCAAGTAGTTTCATAATCTCGTCAAAACCTGGAATTGTCAGTCTTTTATTTTATTTTCACCTGATGTTATTTTATGCATTTTTATTTTTAGAGAGAGAACAAGAGAGAAACATCAATCGGTTGTCTTCAGTACATGGAATCCAACTGGGGATTGAACCTGCAACCTACTTATGTGCCCTGATTGGAAATCGAACCTGCCATTTTTTGGTAAATGGGATGATGCTGAACAACTGAGCCACCTGGCCAAGGCTGGAATGGTGAGTCTTTTAAATTTTAGCCTTAAAATGGGTGTGAAGTAGTAGTGCATTAGGATTTTAATGGACATTACTCTGATGACTAATGATGTTGAGCATATTTTATGCATTTATTTGCCATTCATATGTCTTCTTTCAAAAACTGTTCAAATTTCTGGCCTGTTTTTAAACTGGGTTATTTTTATCGGTTGGCTGGCTGTCTTTTTTTTGTTGTTGTTAAATCACAAAAGTTCTTTATATATTACTAGAGACCCGGTACATGAATTCATGCACAGGTGGGGTCCCTTGGCTTAGCTGGTGAAGGGGGCCGATCGGGGCTGTCTCACCCAGTCCTGATCGAGGCAGATCGGGGCTGGATGGCTGGGGGGAGGGACCGTGGGAGGTTGGCCTGCTGCGGGAGGTTGGCTATGGAAGCGCACTAACCACCAGGGGGCAGCTCCTGCGTTGAGCGTCTGTCCCCTGGTGGTCAGTGCACATCATAGCTACTGGCCAGTCGTCCGGTCGCTTAGGCTGATATATATATATACACTAGAGGCCCGGTGCACGAAATTCGTGCATGGGTAGGGTCCCTATGCCTGGCCGGCGATCAGGGCCGATCAGGGCCTTCCAGCTGCCATCTGGGGCCTTCCTTCGTACTGCGCCGCCCCCCGGTGGTCAGCACACATCATAGCGAGCGATCAAACCCCCGTTCTCCTGGTCGAACTCCTGAGGGGATAATTTGCATATTAGGCATATATATAACTGTTTTTCTCTTGCTGCTTTTAATATTCTCTCTTTGTCTTTTGCTCTTGCCATTTTAATTATGATGTGTCTTGGTGTGGTCCTTTGGATTCCTTTTGTTTGGGGTTCTGTGCGCTTCCTGAACTTGTAAGTCTATTTCTTTCACCAGGTGGGAGAAGTTTTCTGTCATTATTTCTTTAATTAGGTTTTCAATGTCTTGCTCTCTCTCTTCTTCTGGCACCCCCATAATTCAGATGTTGGTATGCTTGAAGTTGTCCCAGAGGCTCCTTACACTATCTTCATATTTTTGGATTCTTTTTTCTTTTCTGGTTGGGTGTTTTTTGCTTCTTTGTATTTCTAATCTTTGACTTGATTCTTGCGATTCTCTAGTCTGCTGTTGGATCTCTGTATATTATTTTTTTATTTCAGTCAGTGTATGCTTAATTTCTAGTTGGTCCTTTTTCATATCCTCGAGGTCTCTCTAAATTTATCGGCCTTTTCTAGAAAATTCTTGAAAAACCTTATAACCGTGGTTTTGAACTCTATATTCCAGTCATTTGCTTTCCTCCATTTCTTTCATTTGTGACCTGTTTCTTTGTCTCTGCATTTTGGCTGCTTCCCTGAGTTGATAGAGTAGCTTTGTGTGCTAGGTGTCCTATAGGGCCCAGTGGCTCAGTCTCCTCAGCTACCTGAGGTGGAAACTCTTGGTGCACTCCTTTGTGGGCTGTGTGCACAGTCTTGTTGTAGTTAAGCCTTGATTGTTGTTGGTATCACTGGGAGGAATTGACCTCCAGGCCAATTGGCTGTGAGGATCAGCTGTGTCTAAGCTAGGAGAACGTCTGTGTTGGAGACACTCTTATGAGGCAAGACTTGCTTCAGTGGGGCTTTGGTGCTCACTGAGTCTGCCCCCTGAGTGTGTCCCTTATGGATCTAAGGAGTTGTAATCTGGATGGTCCTACTCTGACCCCTGGGTACTGGCTCTTGGATCTCCAAGGAGGTGCTAATTTACCCTCTGCCTGAGGCCACCCAGCAGGAGCTATGGAGAGATCTGCAGATTCCTCTTCTTTGTTTGGGTTTTGGAGGTGCCCAGATGATGCCCAGCTGTGAAGCAATGCAAGCTGTTGTGGGGCCTTGGGCCTTCTTTTGGATGTTCTGGGTCTCTCTTGACTCAGCTGCAGTTTGTGAGGTAAGTTTAGATTTCAAAGGACCAGGCCATGCTTATGCAAAAGCCTCTGTGCACAGTTGGGTGGGGCGGGGTCTCAGGGCAGAGCAAACAGCAATGGCTTCCCATCATCCCTGCCCTAAGAGGCCCCTGGGTCTCCGTGTCCCTTGGTAATCGCTGCAAGCACCTCTGAGAGAAAGCTGCCCTCGAGTTCCGCCTGCTGCCAGACAGTCCAGTTTCTCCCCATATGAGTGTGGGTCCCCAGAGTCTCGCCCGGAAATGGAGTTCAGAGCAGTCGGGAGATTGTGTCTCCTTGCAGATTAAAAAAGCCAGCTGTGTACTCAGTTGCCAGCCCTCTCCGCGCGCGCCTCTGTCCCTCTGCCTTTACTTCCGCACCTCCTCTGAGTCTCAGTGTGCTTTTCTCTTGCTTCTAGTTGTAGAATTTCCACTCAGCCAGTCTTCCTGTGGTTCTGGATGATGTCCGTTTTGTCTTTTAGTTGTAGTTTTGAAGTGGTTGTGCTAGGCGGCAAGTTCAGGTGTTTACCTATGCCGCCATTTTGGTTTCCCCTTGATAATACCAGTCTTTTATCAGACTTGAGATCTGCAAATATTTTTTCCCAGTGTGGCTTGCTCTTTCATTTATTTTTTAAACAGTGTTATTAGGAAAACAAAAGTTGTATAAACTTGACAAATTTTCCCTTGACAATTAATGTTTTCTGTGCCCAAAGAAATTTGCCTATGCAAGGTTACAAAAACATTCTGTGTTTTCTTCTAAAGTTCTATAGTTTTAGCTTTTTATGTTTAGTTATTACCCATTTTCCCCACATACGAATATCCAGTTGTTCTACCATCATTTCTTGGAAAGATTATCCTTTCTCTTCATTGAATTACCTTAGCAACTTTGTTGAAAGTCAATTGACAATATACATGTGGGTTAAATTCTGGGAGTTCTATTATGTTACACTGAGCTATATGTCTATCTTATACTGTACTACAGTCTATATTACTAAAACTTTATTTAAAAAATCTTGAAATCACACAGAGTAAGCCTTTCAACTTTTTTTTGTTCTTTTACAAGACTGCGTTGGCTATTCTAGACCCTTTTGATTTCTGTATAATTTTTAGAATAAATGTCAATTTCTACAAAAAAGCCTGTTGGAATTTTGATTGATACTGTGCTACATCTATAGATCAGCTTGGGAAGGTATTTTAACAATATCAAGTCTTCCAAAACATAAATATGGTGTATTTCTTCTTCTATTTTGTGGTGTTTTTAAAAAATATTTCTAAGCAGTTTTATAGGTTTCAGTGAACAAGCCTTGCATATATTTTATTAAATTTATCCCTGAGTATTTCATGTTTCTTTATTATTGCAAATGGCTTATTTTTAATTCCATTTTTCAATTTTTGGTTACAAGTTTATAAAATACAATTGATTTTTGTTTGCTCACCTTGCATCCTGCAAATGTCTTTCATTTTCTGTTAATATGTTGAATTACAGTGATATTAAACCAACCTTGTATTCTAGGATTAACACATTTGGTTACGATGTACTATTCTTTATAATATACTAGAGGCCCAGTGCACAAAATTCGTGCATGCATAGGGTCCCTAGGCCTGCCCGGTGATCAGGGCCTTCCGACTGCTGACCGGGGCCTCCCTTCCCTGACTGCCAGCTGCTGGCCGGGGCCTCCCTTTGTTCCACGCAGCCCTCTGGTGGTCAGTGCATGTCACAGAGATCAATCGAATTCCTGGTCTCCCAGTTGAAATCCCGAGGGGACACTTAGCATATTAGCCTTTTATATATATAGATTGTAGAATTCAATTTGTTAGTATTTTATTAACAATTTTTACAGCTGAGTTCATGACGGATATTGCTTTATACTCTTCTAATAATGTTTGTCCAGTTTGGTATTGGGGTAAAATTGGCCTCATAAGAGTTGGAAAGTGCTGGGAAGAGTTTGTGTAGGACTGGTGATTTCTTCCTTATGTATCTGATGGAATTCATCAGTAAAGTCATTTAGATTAGGGTTTTTCTTGTTTGTGGGTCAGGAATTTTACTTGTAGAAAGGATTTAAAATAGAAATTCTATTTCTTTAATAAATATGGAGCTATTTATATTTTCTATTTCTTCTTGGGCCAGTTTTGATAATTTGTGACTTTCAAAGAATGTGTCTATTACATCTAAATTGTCAAAATTATTAGCATAAAATTGTCCATAATAGACTCTTATACTTCCTTTTATTCCTCTAATTTGTACTTAAGCCCATCCAGTAGTAAATTTTTTATCTCAAATATTATATATTTCAGTTCTAGAAGTTCCATTTGCTTCTTTTTTTTATATCTTCCATTTCTCTCCTTATCTCCTTATTTATCTTTTCCTTCAAACCTCTGTATATATTTATAAGAGCTGTGTTTTGGATATTTTTTCCCCTTGGTTTTTTAGAGAGAGTGGAAGGGAAGGGGGAAAGAGAGAAACATCAATGTGAGAGAGACACTCGCCCCAATTGGAATGGGAGATGGAACCTGCAACCCAGGTACGTGCTCTTGATCAGGAATAGAACCTTCAACCCTTTGGTGTATAGGCCAGCACTCTAAACACTGAGCCAAACTGGCCAGAGCAATAACAACTGTTTTAATTTTAAAGTCCTTGTCTGTGAATTTCCTTATCTCTTCTCAGGAGGGCAAGTATGGAATAAGTTAACATAATATGGCTGGAAGCAGAAGTCTTGTATAGGATTTTAATAGAAAAGATGAAGGCAGACACTAGTAAAAACAAAAGGCACATGCAACATAATGGGAGAGGTAAAAGAATATAGCAAACAGTATAGTTTGATTGGAAATAAGGGTGTAATAATTCTTTTACTAGGAATTTCCACAGACCTCTGTATATACTATAAAGAATACTGAGAATTAAAAATTACTTATAAGAAGCTTTTTACCTGAAGCATGTATGATTAATATCAAAGCTATTCTTCCATTTAAGAAGTTTTGCATGTTCCCTTTCAGGTGAACTTAAAAAGTCTTGACTTCCTCCTTTGAGAGCTCTCCAAGGAACTCTTTCTATCAGAGTAGTAATGATGAAGGCAGAGATAGCAAAACAATAATATAGGGTGCTCTGTTTACACCAAGCAACTACCAGAATATTTCATCTCTCCTTAAGTAAACCTTCAAAAGAAAAAAGTGAACCCAAAAGAAAAAGTGAACCCATAAACTTGCACATTTCCTTCCCACATTTTCACCTACTTGTGGAACTATTCTGCTATTTCTCTCTCTCTTTCTTACTGCATGGTAATATCTTCCACATTTATATGGTTATTCAGAGTCAATAAATTGTTTTAAATATACATTTTATCCTCAGAACAATCCTGTACGTTATGGTTACACAAATGTTCACTTTTCTATGTGTACTATCTACAAAAAGTGGCAACTGGTGCTTTCTGTGGAATGTAGTACTAATGGAGCTATTTACCCATAAAGCTGCATTCAGTTTTCAAAGTACCTAAAGAAAATAGTTTGGACTAGATTTCTTAGGATCAAAACCTCTTCATAATCTGCTTCAGTTATTCTTAGTCTGCCTGGTGGGCGGGAATAGCTGAAGATCATTCCTTTGCCAAGAGAGCAGCCATAGACAATTAGAGAGCTAGTTCTCTCTACCTTTGGGATAATATGACAGGAAATAGGAGTTAGTAAAATGTTTTCTCAAAGATCACCAATGATTACAGACGGACTTAGTTGAGCACACCCAGCTGGTCATTTGCTGATCAGGTGCCAGGAACTAAGAATAATCTTTTCTTGAGCCTAATACCCTATAGCTCCTTCTTATAAGGAAGCCATAGATGCCTTACATTTTCTAAATATCCTAATTTGTTATATCTAAAATTGTAAATCTCAATACATTTAGTGAGAAGGTATATATTTATGATTTTCTCAGCATACAATGGGCTAGAATTTAATATTCAGCAAATCAGATATAAAAACTTATTTTGCCACCATTCATTATTTAAGAATGTAAATGCCACTTTCCTCAAGTTGTAAAATGTTTTCACTTAATATGGTATCAAGTTAATTTTCAACAAATATTTACTGAATATCTCTCATGTAAAAGACAGTGTAAGAGACAGAAAGATGACCAGACATAGTGCTTGCCATAGAGTAATCTGTGCTATCATTGGGTTAAAGATTCTAAAAAGCATTACTGTGTTAACTAAATAACCATGATAATTTTATTTTTTAAAGGAGAATAATGATTTAATTAACAAAGTTCTAAAAAAGACAAAATGTCCATTATTATTTGGAAAAACAGGCTATTTAACAAAAACACTGAATGTAATCTATCAATGAGCAATTAACTTATCATGAAGACTATATTGCCTAAACAGTCTTCCTTATAATATGTAAGTCCTTTAGCAACTGTTTTCTTCCCAAATAATCTGTGAGGCTATCAATCGGCAGCTTACAGTTGGGAATTGGGAAAAAAACACACACTGGTTGGTATATGCACGCAATCACTAAGGCACAAGATTGTGGGCCTTCTCAATTTCTAGTCATTCAGTTGCTGACCCAAACTGACTCATATGAGATGGCACTCTTTCACTCCTCTGAAACACAGTGAAATCGTCAAGAAATCATAAACAAGATAAAAGTAGAGAAGATGGTGAATAACCCTCCCACCAGACAACTTGAGGTTAAATAATTTGGCAGTTATAGCATAAAAGACAAATGAACAATATTACATTTCTAAGTTAATGCTCCCACTCCCTTTTAATATACTTCATATTTTAAACGGAAATGTCCTACTCGTTGTAATTTAACACTCTCAGTGCTTCTCCATCTCTGAACGTCAGCTCACTGTATTCCCTTCATCTCCAACATTGTCTTCCTCTTTGCCCAATTTTCCACCTAACCCATCCAATTTCCCTGATTACAAATTCTGAATATCCTTTAATGCTCAATTTCTCATAGGCAATGCAAATAGATAATAGTCAGTACTTTTCTCACTTGACCTCTGTGAGCATTAATAATTGTCTTAGCTGATATAACAAACCAAACCACTTTCCTACTTCTTGTCTCCCTTTGTGGTTTCCTTTTCTTCCATTGGTTACTAGCAAGTAACCAAATGTTCTACTCTTTGTCTTCCTTCTCCTCATTCTATATTCTTTGTCCCAGGTTATGTCATACATGCCCACAGAGGAAACCAAATCTATATCTCTAGGTCAAATCTTTTATAGAGTTCCTGATTTATGGGACATCTGGATAGACATAGGTAATTCAAATTCATAATCACTAAAAATGAATTCATTTTCTCTCCATTCCTTGCATTTCTCTCTTGAAAACAAACAACCCTACCTCTCCTCCTTGGATCTTAGTCTATTTTCATATAGAAAACCTCAACTCTTCCCTCTCACTTTTCATGCAATTATCACATCCTAAAAATTCTGTCTCCTAACAACCTCAATGCTATTATGTTGGCCCAGAGACATTTAATTTCTCACCTAGATTATAAAAATAAGTTCTATCTCTAACACCACAACCCCTTTTCCATTCCACTGTTACTGAAGTAATGTTTCTAAAATGGAAATATGAATACATTCTGCCCTCTATACCTATAGAATAAATGTGAAACTCCTCTGTATGAGATGTAACACCTTCTGTACTTTGGCCCTTATCTATTTCTCTAGTTTCATTTTCCTGGTCCCAATACTACAGGTATGCCTAATAATGTCCCCAACGTGTACTGCTGTTCTCTGCAACTCAGTCTATGCATATATTCCCTGGAACACGAACTACTTTCAACCACATGGAAATTAGGTTTGGGTCTTCCAAGTACCTAATCATGTGTCACCTCCTCCTCTGAAGTCTTCCCTGATAACCCTTCAAAAGCAGAGATGATCACTCTCACCTCTATAACCTCCTGGACTTTAACCATGTCATTTCTATCGTTGTATCTTCCAAACAAACACCAAAGCACAATTGCTTGCTATTATAGGTACTGATGTTTAGTGAAAGAATTACTTAAATAACTTTTTAAAAAATTTCTCTCTGGTAGAAGTATTTTCTACCTCACTCATATTCCAAAAGCATGTTATTTTGTATGCCTTAGACTAGCAAAAATTTCTAAACCATGTATAAAGAAATATATTAATAAATATTTTATTTCCTTCACTACATCTCTATGGACTGAGATCCATCTGTTTTGTATATCTATCCAGTTATTAGCACATCTTGCATAGTTCAAATTACATTAGAAAAAAATTAAAAAGAAAAAAGGGAAACATCCATATGTATACTTGTGTGAATAAATACTGTTCTAAACTTGGGTACATAGCCAATTAGATAATTTAATGGACTATCATTGTGTATATAAAAGTTCAGTAAGACTTTGAAAACTTGAACTTTTAGTTTTAAGACTTAAAACTTGGAATTTCTGTAATAAGCAACTCAAGGAACTAAAAAAACTTAAAATATCAGTTATTAAATAACATCACTTGGCAAACACAGGATGCACACAAAATATAAGATAACTAAATATATATAGATAATCATGCCTGTAACTAGCCAGTGTTTATGGTTTAAAGATCACAAAGATGAAGCTGTCATATTTTTTATGTCATATCCTTTCCTGAGCCTACTTCTACTATACCAGATTTCCTCCTGGGATCTTCTCACTTCTAATAAGCAACCGAGCCAGCCACAAATGAAGTTACTATTCCCAATTTCATCAGCAGCATCTGTTATTTCAACGGAAACTTTTGAAATACACACAATGCCACATGCAAATCCCCTGTGGGTTGAGCCACTTTATTCAACTTGCATTCTTCTCAAACTGCTCTTTATTTCTGTCTCTAATTTATACATTTCCATTTAACACTGGTCACAAAATCATTTTAGTCATTAAAATTTTGTACTGGCAATAATTTAAATAAAGCAAATTTTAATAGAAGAATTTGCAAGTTAGGTATCAAATTGTTCACTTATTTTAAATCACATTAAATTTACCAGAAACAATTTATATTTTTAAATGTATGTAAACAATAAATGGGGATTTAGCTTTTCTTTTTTTAGAGGTAGAGGAGGAAGAAGAAAGAGGAAATAAACACAGGTGCTTGGCACAGGGTTATAGAGAGCTCTTGCAAAGATATCAGTCCCATAGAGGCTTTTGTGTGTCACCAGACAAGACAGTCAGACACAGACATACACAGTTCTCTATCATCCCTTATTCCCTCTGCCCCAAGGATGTAGTCAGTAAACCACCTGACTAATGTTTATTTAGAAATAAGACTCTAAATATGTGTTTAGAAATAAAAGGCTTCCCAAATGAAAATAAATAACAAGAATAGAAAAGAAAAAATTATGAACAAAAACAATCAATTCTGTTTATGGGAGTTGTTTTTTCTTCTTTTCCTTTTTTTTTTTTAGTCAGTTTTTTAATAAGCAAAGAGATGTCACAAAACTTTTTGCATCCCATCTGGAAGAATAGGTCTTGCTAAATATACAATATCAAAGGTGTTACTTAAAAACAGTTATTAGAAAAGGGAAAACAATACAAACACTTTTAGTTATGGGTGAATTTATTTAATCTCAAAGTCAGAATGAGCTTTATGTTGGCAGATTTTTTACTTTAGAGGTAGGCCCAATACATATTTGCTTTATGTTAAAATTTTTGAAATTAAGATACAATTCATATACCATAAAACTCACCCCTTTACCATGTATAATTCAATGTTAATTACTCCCCATTCTCCTTCTCTCCAGTCCTTGGGAATTATTAATCTACTTTCTGTCTCTATGGATTTGCTTATTCTGGACATTTTGTATCAATGAAACAAACAATATGTAGCCCTAGCATAATGTGTCTAGTATATCATCCCTTTAATATGGGCAAATAATATTCTACTATGCTGATATACCACAATGAAATTTTATTTTATCTGTCCATTCATCATTTGGTGACTATTTGCATTGTTTCCACTTTTTGATTATTAGCAATAATGTTGCAATGAACACTTCCTTACAAATTCTTGTTTAGATGTATATTTTCACTTTTTAGGTGTGTATCTGGAAGTGGATTTGCTGGATGATATGGTAATTCTGTGTTTAGTTTTTGTTGAACTGCCAAACTGTTTTCCAAAGTGGCTGCACCATGTTTTTCCTCTTTTAAAGGTATCTACCTATGGTGCCTGGTCCCCATCTGCACCCCACCTCAAAAGGCAAAAAGTAAAATATACCATACAGACAACTTGAAATATCTGTAAGATGACAACCACATATAAAACACATTTAAACTTTATAATCAAGAAGTTACTTTAAAACATACATTACAAGTTTCTAGAGATGATTCAAAGGCTATATAAAAGTTGGTATCTACCTGCTGGTAAAAATACCAAACTGGAAGCTATAATCTATCAGTCACCCTTCTATTTAACACTTCTTTACCCCTTCCTGAATCTTTTATCTTTTTCTGTACCTATCATGAACTTTGTGTGTAAATGCATGTATTTTCAATGTCTCCTTCTCTGTTCACCTCTCTTAGGGAAACAAGTCACTCCAAACACTTTGCTTTTATTATCATTTATTTTGGTCAATTTTTTCTTTAAATCACTCTCCAGATCTTAAGACCAAATATGTCCAGGCTCACATTTATAGAATATATCACAAATGTCTATATTACAGCTACTGCAAACATAACATTCAAAGCAAAACTCATCTTTACAATCCCACTTGAAAGTGGCTCAAACACTTTCTTCCCTGTTAGTTTTTTTTTAAATTTAAATTTTATTTATTTATTGTATTGAGGTATAATTGGCATATAACATATATTAGTTTCAGATGTACAACATAATGATTAGATATATGTATACACTGTGAAATTATCACCAAAATAAGTCTAGTTAATATCCATCAGCATACATAGGTACAAATTTTTTTTGTGTGTGATGAGGACTTTTAAGATCTATTCTCATAGCAACATTCAAATATGCAATACAGTATTATTAACTACTAGAGGCCTGGTGCATGAAAATTCATGCACTGGAGGGGGTTCCCTCAGCCCGGCCTGCCCCCTCTCACAGTCTGGGAGCCCTCAGGGGCGGGAGGTGACCCGGCGAACAGGGGAAGGCAACGCCCCCATCACACCTCTGCTGCTGCCACTGCCGGCAGCACAAGCCTTGGCCAGCCCTGGTTACCTGAGCCTCGGGCAGCCCTGGGCAGCCACCATCCAAGGCTTGCCTGCACCTCGGGCGGGCCCTGGGTGGCTGGGCAGCTGCCATCTGAGACTTGCCTGCACCTTGGGCCAGCCCTGAGTGGCTGGGGGCTGAGGGAACTGGGGGACTCCGGAGGCAGACACCCCGGCGGGGCTGAGGGGACTGGGCATCGCCATCTTGTGGCTCTGGGCACTGCCATCTTTGAGGGCATGGCAGTCAATTAGCATATTCCCTCATTGGCTGTGGGCACCACCATCTTTGAGGGTGGGGCAATCAACTAGCATATTCCCTATTTATTGGCTGTGGGTGCCGCCATCTTTGAGGGTGTGATAGTCAATTAACATATTCCCTCCTTATTGTCTGTGGGCACCACCATCTTTGAGTGTGTGCAGTCAATTAGCATATTCTCTCCTTATTGGCTGTGGGCGCTGCCATCTTTGAGGGTGGAGCAGTCAATTAGCATATTCCCTCCTTATTGGCTGTGGGCGACGCCATCTTTGAGGGTGGAGCAGTCAATTAGCATATTCCCTCCTTATTGGCTGTGGGCACCGCCATCTTTGAGGGTGGGACAGTCAATTAGTATATTCTCTCCTTATTGGCTGTGGGCGCCGCCATCTTTGCAACGGCATGAGGGTCAATTAGCATATTCCCTCTTTATTAGATAGGATAGTCACTATGCTACATATTACATCCTCATGGTTAATTATTTTTATAAGTGGAAGTTAGTACATTTTGACCCACTTTACTCATTTCACCCACCCACCAATCTGCCTCTGAAAACCATCAATCTGTTCTCTATGAGTTCGATTTTTATTGTTTTTAAATTTTACATGCAAATGGAATCATATGGTATGTGTCTTTCTCTGATTTATTTTACTTAGCATAATGCCCTCAAGGTTCATCCATGTTGTTATAAATGGCAAGATTTCATTCTTTTTTTATGACTGAATATATAGGGAATGGCAAAAGTAGGTTTATAGTTGTGAGTATGCAAAACATTGTTTATTCTTTTTTTTAATTATGTCTTTGTTGATTTTTTTTTTAGGCATGGTGAAACTTTATTAAGACAGTCTACATATATAGTCAAATCTCATGAAGACACTGTATTATGCTAAGTAAAATAAGCCAGTCAGAGAAAGATAAATATCACATGATCTCACTCATTTATGGAAAATAATGAACATAAACTGATGATCAAAAACAGATCCAGAGACAGAGAAGAATCTTTTAGACCATCAAACCTCAGAGGGAAGGTAGGGGAGGGTGGGGGTAAAGGGGAGAGATCAACCAAAGGACTTGTATGCATGCATATAAGCCTAACCAATGGACATAGACAACAGGGGAGTGTGGGCATGAGTGGGGGGGGGTGTTGGGGGACAATGGGGAGATAAGGACACATATGTAATACCTTAATCGATAATAATAATAAAAAAAGATTAAAGCATTATAGTAATAGCATTCTTGAGTATTATTCTAGAATTGTTGCAGTGTCCCTGTGCCTTCAACTTCATTTGATACATATCGACTAGATTTTCTCTTTAAATTCATAATTTTATATTTTATCAAAGTAATAATGCACATGGTTTTAAAAACTCTTAAATAATACTAAAAATGTGTATAAGAAATAAACAGCAGTTATTTCCTTCCTACTCCAGCTCCCAGTTTCTAGAGGCAAACACTTTCAACACTAGCTATTTCTTCAGCTATTTTGGTATTTATCTGCATACATCTAAATAATGTTCATTCTGCTACTTAAACATTAATAATTTCCTAATAAAAGTTAAGTGGATTTAGTTTTCTTATAACATCCTATCTGAATTTCTCCTGCCCCCCCTCAGGTTAATATTCAATTTATGACTATGCAGTATACATGGTTTCCCTTCTTACACAACTTGTTAATTTTCCTGTATTTAATACCAATCTAGTTGTTTCATTTACTTGGCTTGAAAAGTCTAACTACTACCATGCCAGCCACTAGCACCTCATCTGTCTAAAAGGCTAAGTTTTAGTCATCTTCATATCTCCAGTATTAGGGCAGTGCTTATTCATTATACATTATTATACTAGGAAAAATAGTTATCAGTAATCATTTGGGTCTAGAGGATCCTTTTAATAATCTAAGTCATTTCACAAATAATTTATAGATGAATAAGAGATAATACTTATCTCAGATTTCAAATACATTTCTTCTTTGCTCTACAGTTCCAAATATTTTCACTTTTAGATTTATAAACACCAATTAGAATGATGAGTCCATTAATTTTTTCACTTCTATATCATCTATTTCCTTCTAATCACCCCTGCATAAACATCTGCCTTCAGCATTTGTCCACTGGAAACAAACTATGTCAAGTAAAGTCTGGTACACAAATATTATAAAATATGAAAGAATACAGTCACACTTCCTTTTATCAAGCAGGATGGTCCAGATTCTTATAATAAAATATACAGTAAAGAATTTCCTGTTGAATGACTAACCAGATGAGAATAGCTTATTTTCTTTTTGTAGTTAAAAATATATTGTTCACTCATTAATTCCTGAGTTTGAGAAAATTCATCTATGATATCCTCTGAAAAATCACAGTCTCATCATTAAAATCTAGGTACTACTATCTGTCTTTTGCATTCATGTTCTGATTCATCTAATAATTAGAAAATGGCTTTCTCTATCAATTTTCTTCTATTTGCTATTTTGGGCAGAAAATGTAAAATTTCGAATTCTCAACTTTGTTTAATGAAAGCTAAAAAAGATGGTGCCTCCAGACTTCTTTTATACATTCTTGAAAGACAATGCAATATTTTGGTTAAAAAATAAGAATACTAAAGGATGATGCAATAGTGATGAGTTATTTCACCATTACATCCTCCTAGGCAATTCCATCATTCCTCTATTTTCTTATTAGTTTAGTCTTTTTTTAGGAATAATTGGTGAGACATTATAAAATTATTCTTACAATGATGAAATAGTAAAATATTTCAAAATATGGCAAAAATAAGGTCACTAGGATCCCATGATGTATCTGAGATTTATAAAATGATTTAATGGACCCATACAGTAATTCTGAGTCAGAATGAATATTATTCTACTAAGAAAAGTATATTTTCTCTCTGGTCTTTTGGAGATCTCTAAAAAAGAATAAAAGCCATGAAATATAAATTCTTAGAAATAGTTGAAAATGCTTAAAAAAGAAACTCAAACTAAAATTGGGTCTAATGAACTGGATAGTATACCAAGGGTTAAACTCAACATAATCATAATTACTCTCAACTCTTACCATTCATTTAGTCAACAAATATGTACTGAGCTACTGCCATATCAGTGAACAAAATAGAGAGTGCTATCCTTATAGAATTTATATTCTAGTGGGAGAAAGAGATAACAAACATAATAAGTAAATGATGTGTGTTAGATAGTGATAACTTTGAATAAAGAAAAAATAGAGCAGGGATGCAAACTGGGAATGTTGGATATGAGTTACAATTTTACAGAGGATAGACCTCAGTGACATTTAAGCAAAAACTTAAAGGAGATCAGGGAATTAGACAAGCACTTCTGGGGTAGGAGTAGGAACAACCAAAGCAAAGTGTGTAAGGCAGGAATATTCCTGGTGTATCTGATGAATAGCAGGGGGACCAGCATGGTAAGAACAGAGTGAATGAGGGGGAGGTGAAGTCAAAGAAGTTCAGGGGTCCCAGTCTATGAAGGTTGCTGACGAACATTATAATAATTCTCTCTTTTATTCTGAGTGAAATAGAAAGTCAATGAAGGCTTTTGAGCAGACGGGTGATATGATGACTAACGATATAAAGAATCACACTGTTGAGAATAAAAAATGGAGGGTAGGAGCAAGTACAGAAGCACGGAGTCCAGTAGGGGGTTACTGCAATAATTCAGTCAACAAACAATGGTACCTCTGTCCAGGATGAAAGCAGCAGATGTGTTGAGATGTGGAGAAATTCTGAATATATCCTAAAGGTAGATCCAACAAGAATTCCTGATGAATTGGATATGAATGTAAGAGAAAAGAGTAAAGGATGACTCCTAGGTTTACTGCAACTAGAAGCTATAGATGAATGGATTTTTGGGGAAAAGATCAATTTAGTTTTGGATAACGGATTTGTTGACATCTTAGTAGACATCCAAATGAAGATGATGAGTAGGCTATTGGATATATTAGTCTTAAGTTTAGAAGACAGATTTTAAAGAAGAGGTGTTATCATTATGGGAAATGCCACTGTTATGTCAGGGTAAGATAAAAGCTGCGAACTGACTCTTGGATTTATTAGCAAAGTCACTGGTGATCCTGATAAGAGAAGTTTGGATGAAGTGGTAAGGCAAACACTTGACTGAACTGAAAAGAAGTGGAGGACAGAATCTGGAGGCAGTAAATATAGACAAGTTTGAGTAGTCTAACCACAAAATACTTACCATCTATACTTTGGCATCCAATACCTTAAAACTTCTAATATGGCACCAGATGACTCAGTATATGGGGGAGAATTTGGATATTATAGGGAAACTAGAAGCCCAGTGCACAAAATTTATGCACTGGGGTGGGGAGTCCCTCAGCCCGGCCTGCGCCCTCTTACAGTCCGGAACCCCTTGGGGGATGTCCGCCTGTCGTAAGCCAGCAGTCAGTCATCCCTCTCGCAGTCCAGGGCTCTTGCAGTCCAGGACCCCTCACTCCTTACACCCACCTGCAGCAGAGGCAGGAGAGGCTCCCGCCACTGCTGCTGCGCTCGCCAGCTGTGAACCCAAAATAAATTATTACTTTTATTTTGATGGGGAAAGGTGTATTCTATATGAATTCTAAAGTATTTTGCTTAATACCACAAAGCTATAAGTGGCAGGCTGGAGGCACACTTCCAAACCATCCTCTTAAGTCAATATGCTATATTACCTTTCTAAATTATTTTTAGCAGTAGTCTTCTGGTTTTGTCGAATAAAAATATTGCTTTTCATCTCTACAATATTATCATTTTATCATGTAGCACATGGCAATTACTAAGGTGAAAAAAACTTGTTGAATTTCACTTTTAATATAAGAGTCTTTGAGAATCATGAACCTTAGATTTATTAAAACAATGTTCCAACTTTCTAGTTGTGGTTAACTCTAATCAATAAAGGGCAGGAACCATTTCCATGCTACTCTCCAATGTATATCACCTTGCATGGTGTTTGGCACATAGTGGATGCTCAATAAATATGACTTAATGAATGGATTTGGAAGAACCAAGTGATTTCCTAAAAGCTATGTCAATTGTTTTTATTGATCTTTAAAAATCAATTGCATCTATCCATGGCACTGGTTAGCTCTTCTGTTTACCTAAGTAACAACTAAAGCGTATTTAATCTAGTCATAGCTTGCTCAACTAGCAGGGTAACTGCAATTGTTTTTAAAAAATAACATCCAATAGAACAATGTAGCCTTTTATAGGCCATATGGAATATTTGGACAGATCCACTCCCCTAAATCCTGCTCTTAATTTTCAACCTATTTACAATAGGATCAATATAGAAAAATAAGAGAGGAAGGAGAAAAGAAAAGAAACACAAAAGAATGAGTGACAAGAAACAGTCAGGAAATAATAGAAGAAAAAGAGAAAGAGAGAAATAATTGAAGTATAATCTCTCTATATAAAAGCCTAAGTGACCATTACAACCGAACAACCAGTTGACCAGTCACTATGATGTGCACTGACCACCAGGGGGCAGATGTCAATATAGGAGCTGCCCCCTGGTGATCAGTGTGCTCCCACAGCCAACCTCCTGTGGCCCTCCCCCTACCAACCAACCTCCCGGGGTCCCTCCCCCCTGGCCGAATGGCCCCCACCCGTGCACGAATTTGTGCACCGGGCCTCTAGTTGATAAATAGGAGAGAAATTATTTTTTTAATCCTCACCTAAGGATATGTTTTTATTGTTTTTTTTCTTAGGGGGGGGAGAGAGAGAGAGAAAGAGAGAGAGAGAGAGAGAGAGGGGGAGAGAGAGAGAGAGAGAGAGACATGAATCAGTTACCTCCTGTACATGCACTGACTGGAGATCAAACTCAACCTAGTTATGTGCACTGACCAGTAATTAAATCCACACCTTTTGGTGTATGGGATGATGCTCTAACTAACAGTCACCTGGCCAGGGCAAGAGAGAAATAATTTTTAAAAAGACCATCCCAGATAAAAAAGAGGCAGTAAACACCAGGTATGAATTGAGACCTAGGTTCTTCTAAAATATACTGAGTAATTTTATACTAATATAATCTCTTTGAACTTCAACTTCTCATTTGTAAGCATGAATCTAGCCCCTCCATGATCTCTAAGATAAATTCCTATTTTTTACCTCAGGAGCCAACTCAAATGATTCTTGGTTTTTAAAAATCTCCGGACAGCCCAGCCAGCATGGCTCAGTGGTAGAGCATCAACCTATGAACCAGGAGGTCATGGTTCGATTCCTGATCAGGGCATATGCCTGGGTTGTGGGCTCGATCCCCAGTGTGGGACGAGCAGGAGGCAGCCGATCAATGATTCTCTCTCATCATTGATGTTTCTATCTCTCTCTCTCTCTCCCTTCCTCTCTGGCATCAATAAAAATATATTTTAAAAAATAAAAATAAAAATCCCCAGACAGAGATCAATCACTCTGTATTATTTTCTTTATCAATTCTAATGTCTTAGAAAATCTCTCTAAGTTCCTGGCCACACTACAGAGGATACACGTAGGAAAATTTTGATAACAAAAGCTTCATATAACAATGGTTAAAAAAAAGTCCTAATCTTTTGAACAGTAATATGAATTATTAACATATGTGAAATATTTATTAGAAATGTAAACAGTTCATGCCCCCTGGGAATATACACTAACCTCCACCTCAGAAAACGACTGTTTATAATCTCTATGCAGTACTCACTATTGAGGCCTACGAGGCAGGGTTAAAGCTGGATTTTCAACAAGGCTCACAAGTCCTGAGGTTAAATACAAATGAATTAAGGATGTTTAATCCAACTCAAGATACCATCTTTTCATATTTAAAGCAGCTTCCCTTAAACAGGAAAAATACAAAATACATGAGCTGCCCTGACAGTAAAGCTCCTGCAGAGGTAACATAAAGGCCCATCTTTTTAACTATTTAAACTCCAACTGTGTTTACTCTCATTTCCAATACATATAATATATCCTGCAAGAACCAGAATATTTTATGGAGCAAAAAAGCTGTATAAAAACAAAAAATTTAACAAATTAAAAAAACCTAACAAGCATATTGAATAAATATAATTAGGACTAGCTACATAAAACGAGAAAAAGGTATAGGTTTTTCGGGTATGTGTGTAAACACACATAAATCTGTATACACAGAGAGAAATAAAACAGTTAAACAGTTTCTACCTGTTTTTGTGTATTCCCTTTCAGATATTGTTCCCCTAGAGTCTTGGCCTCTGTTGCTGCCTAACATGAATTCACAAAACTCAATGGCTCGTGGTTTTCAAAGCTTAGGGCTACGTTTGCAGAACAAAGTCGCTTTCTCTCTCTCTCTCTTTTTTTGGTGGGTACAAGTATGGGGACCACAGGAACAGTTAAATTCATGGCATGGCTGGTCTACCACACAGTCGGGGGAATTCTTTAAATAGAGCCTGTCACTCTCTTGGCCCATCAATGGGATTTCCTTCTCAAACTGCTGATTCGTTCAGGTACACAACAGAGGAAATTTCAGTTAACCTTTGTTTCACCCCAGGGAAAAATCTGTCTGAAAGTATAAAATGAATAGATTAAAAAAAAAAAAAAAAGCAGCTCAGCTACAGGGCCATTCTCCCAGTATTCACTGCAGCTTAAGTTAAACAGTAAAAAGGGACAGTGGAATGTTTCATTCCCGATGGAAAATTCAAGCACAATATAGAACTTTGGAATCTAGTAGGTCACAGTTTATTTCGACGACTAAACCAAACCAACTGTCCTTTCTGTTTAAAAATCTCCCTTCTGATAATTTTGTAAGAGTCAGAATTGTTTTTGTCTAACATCACCATTACTACTATGGTGTGACTGAGGTGTCTATAACAAAATTGGATCCTCAAATCTTGTTTAAAAATAGTAAAACAAATATTTTTTAAAAAGCAAAATATTAAATGCAAGTAGTAATGGGGAGAGGGGAAAAGAGGATAGAATAAATCAAAGGCCTGTTAATTTCTCTCTGTTATTCATCTTAAATATAAAAATTCATGTGGGGAGAGACAAAAGAAGGAGCTCACTTTCCCTTATAGAGTTCTCTGTTTTCCAACAAGGGGACTATTTGGAGAGGCTATAGTTGGATCTGGACATGTGATGTCTTGGTACGAGGAACAAAAATAAGAAAAACAATTTAAAATTTGTTTCCCTTGAAATTAGGGAAATTTATAATATATGTAAAATTTAAAATATCTATACTAATAAAAGCCTTGGGGTGATCAGGCCAGCAGGGGAGGGTATTTGGGGGCAATCAGGCCTGGGGGGCAATCAGGCCAGCAAGGGAGCAGTTAGGGGGCAATCAGGCAGGTAGGTGAGCGGTTAGGAGCCAGCGGTCCCGGATTGTGAGAGGGATGTCCAACTGCAGGTTTAGGCCCGATTCCACAGGGATCGGGCCTAAACTGCAGTTGGACATCGCCCGAGGGGTCCCATATTAGAGAGGGTGCAAGCTGGGCTGAGGGACACCCTCCCCAGTGCACGAATTTCGTGCACTGGGCCTCTAGTATGTATATATAATCTAAATTTCCCTAATTTCATATATTTAAAGATTATATGATTATAATTTTTAATCATATAATGATTATAAATTTTAGGATACAGTAGATAAAAGTTTGGCTACCTTTTCTTTACTTCCCCCAACTGATTTCTGCATCCCATGGAACAGAAAAAGCACTGCACCATCAGTACTTTATATATATATTATTATATTACAAGTCCTATATATTGACTGCAAGCAGGACAGCTCTTACAATCAGCAGCAAGATGCATTTGGCTGCCCTAGCTGGTTTGGCACAGTGGATAGAGCATCAGCCTGTGGACTGAAGGGTCCCAGGTTCGATTCTGGTCAAGGGCACATGCCTGCATTGCGGGCTTGATCCCCATTAGGGGACCTGCAGGAGGCAGCCAATCAATGATTCTCTCTCATCATTGATGTTTCTATCTCTCTTTCCCTCTCCCTTCCTTTCAGAAATCAATAAAGATATATTTTTTTAAAAAAGAAAGAAACGGGTTTCCCATTTCTCTTAAAAAAAAAAAAAGAAATAAGAAAAAAGATGCATTTTTCTTCTGGGACCAATGTCATTTTTATAAAAGAAAAAAATTATTCAAAGCCCTTTCTTAAATTTTCTTACCAACCTTTTAAAAACTTTTTTTTTTTGTGGTATAGTACACATCCTATATAATAAAAGCCTAATATGCAAATCGACCGAACTGGTGGAACGACCGGTCGGCGGGGGGCAGGGTGTGGGGCCGGCGAGTGGGTGGTGCCAGGCCAGCCAAGGTGGGTGCCAGTGGGCAGAGGGAGGGGACGGCAATCGGAGGGCAGTGGTGACTGCTGGTCGCCTCCCAACAGAGGGAGGCCACTGGCGCATTCCCTCTATCGGCCTGCTGGTGGGGAGATGGGGGGTGAGGCCAGAGCTGCCCCCTGGTGATCAGTGTGCAGGCCGGGCTGAGGAACCCCCCATCCTGAGTGCATGAATTTTCATGCAGTGGGCTTCTAGTAATATATTTACCATTATAACCATTCCTAACAGTTCAGTGGCATCCTATCTAATAAAAGGGTAATAGGCAAATTAAACATTACTCTGTCACAAAGATGGCAACGCCTATAGCGGCTGGGGCGCTGGCGGCGTTGCCCAGGCGATGAGCCCCAGCATCCAGCGTGCCCCGGCCTGTGGAGCGAGGGCAGGTGGGCCTCTGGCCAGAGGCCAGCCAGCGTGCGGGACACTGGTGTCATTGCAGGCCAGGCTGAGGGGACCCCCCCCACCTGCCGTGCACGAATTTCGTGCACCAGGCCTCTAGTTAATTCATATTGTTGTGTAACCAGAACCATTATCCATCTCCAGAACTTTTTTCATCTTGCAAAACTGAAACTCTATACCTATTAAACAATATTTTACCAACTTTTGATGCAGAACTTGGAAGGTATGTTCTTGTTCTGACAAGGTCTCAACGTCCTGACAGTGCAGCTGATGCTGGCAATATCACATTTTATTATAAAAACACTAGAAATGAGATGCTTATTACACAGCTTTCTCAAAAGGCTTAAGACAGAGAAGAAAGGTTTGAAGGTGGAAGTTGGAACCCTGTGACAGTAAGAACCATATACTAAAGTAGGGACAAAGTGCATGTCATTATTAAAAAGCAAGTTTTTAAATGCAGAATATTGACCCATATATGCATATTTTAATAACCAATGGAGATCATAATTCAGCTCTTTTGTGACAAAGTTCTCTGGACATCCTTACCCCAAGAAATGGAACCTGTCAGGTAAGTAGGTTGGTTACTGGGACCTGAGGATATTAAATTATTAAATATATACATGCTGAAGTTAGTGTGTATATTCAAGCTTGCATTATTTCCTTCTCTTGGCAAATTCTAGTCCTCAAAAATCATTTCCATACTGAAAAATCCCATACCAAAGAGTGTAAAAAGAAGAATGGCTATCAAAATGAGACTCATTAAGTCCAATTATAAGTGGTAAAAGATGTATTTAAAGACCTGAGGAATATTTCCCAAAAATCTGTTTTCTGTACAAGCTTGAATCTATACACAAAATAGAGATAGCCCCTTCATCCCCCTTATATTTAACTGATTCTAGTTACTGTCATCTACAGAAACAAAAATGTAAGTCTGCTCTGTTTCTTGTTTTTAGGATAGGATTTCTAATGGGAATTCCTGTAAAATGAACCCATCAAAATACTGAAAACAGATAACATGGAAAAATTATTATAAGAAACAGCAACATAAAAAAAAATATATGGGTTAAAAAGGTCATGGGTTGGATTCCTGGTCAGGGCACATACCCAGGTTGCGGGTTTGATCCCTGGGAGGTGGGGTGGGGTGGGGAAGGAGATGGTATGGGAGGCAACTGATTGATGTTTCTCTCTCATATCGATGCTTCTCTCTCTCTCCCTTTCTCTCAAAAAATCAATAAAAACATAACCTCTGGTAGGATCAAAAAAGAAAAAAAGGTGGCACAGGCTAAGGTGTAGGTCATGTCAAAGGAGCTACAGTATCACATTCTTGAGGAATTACAGTAGTACTCTCCTTATCTAAAGGGGTATGTTCCAAGACCCCCAGTGGATGCCTTAAACTGTGGATAGTATCAAATCCTATATATACTATGTTTTTTCCTATATGTACATACCTATGATAAAGTTTAATTTATAAATTAGGTATAATAAGAGATTAATAACAACTAATAATAAAATATAACAATTATAATATGCTGGAATAAAAGTTATGTGAATGCGGTTATTTTTTTAAAATTATTTATTAATTGATTTTTAGAGGGAGAGTGAGAGAGGAAGAGAGGGGCAGGAAAAGAGGGGGGAGAGCGAGAGAGAGAGAGAGAGAGAGAGAGAGAGACAGACAGACAGACAGACATCGACTTGTTGTTCCACTTATTTATGCATTCTTTGGTTGATTGTTGTATGTGTCCTGACTGGGGATTGAGCCCGCAATCTTGGTATATTGGGAGGAAGCTACAACCAACTAACCGACCAGGGCTGGTTTCTCTCTCTGATAACCAGAGACAGCTACTGCGTGATTAATGGGCAGGCCGCATATACAATGTAGATACAATGGACAAAGGGATGATTCATGTCCTAGGTGGAGCAAAGTGAGATAGCACTACTCAGAATGATGTGCAATTTAAAATTGTTTATTTCTGGAATTTTCCATTTACTATTTTCAGACCCTGGATGATCAGAGGTAACTGAAACTGCAGAAAGCAAAACATGGACAAGGGGTGGTGGGGTGGTGATTACTGTACTACTCTTTGTCTCAAAGTCTATTTATCTGTTATGATCACTCTAGTTTTCACATGCTTACTCTTAGCGTGTTATATTTTTTCCAACCTTTTATTTACAAAATTTTTCTCATCTTTGGTTTTCATCAATTTGACTGCATCTCTTGAATATGTACAATTATATCTTTCACTAAGTTTGAAAAGGTATTGTCCATATTATTTTTAAAATATATTTTCTTTCTCCTCTCCTCTAGAATGCTAATGATACATCCTAGGTCTTTTAATTTTGTTCATAGGGTTACTGTGGCTCTGCTCTTTTAACCCTTTGCACTCGCTTGCTTTTTTCTCGATTCCTTTATTCTAATGCAACCGTGCCAAGTCACACTCGACATCCGAGTGCAAAAGGTTAAATTTATTTTTAGGATATTTTTTCTGTTTTTCAGAATGGGTAATTTTGATCTTTAAGCTCACTGATGTTTTTAATCTGCTATTAAGCTCATTCAGTTAATTTTCATTTCAGATACTGTATTTTTCAGTTCTAGAATTTCCATTTAGTTCTTTTATAGTTTTATTTCTCTACTGAGATTTCATGTGTATTATTTTATTACTAGAGGCCCGGTGCATGAAATTCGTGCATGGGGGGAGGGTGGGAGGGTGTCACTCAGCCCAGCCTGCACCCTCTCTAATCTGGGACCCTCGAGGGATGTCCAACTGCCCGTTTAGGCCCGATCCCGCTTCTCCCTGCTAGCCTGATCACCCCCTAACCACTCCCCTGCCAGCCTGATTGATGCCTAACTGCTCCCCTGCTGGCCTGATTGCTCCTAACTGCCCTCCCTTGCTGGCTGGGTCACCCCTAACTGCCCTCCCCTGCCGGCCTGGTTGCCCCTAACTGCCCTCCCCTACCGGCCTGGTCACCCCTAACTGCCCTCCCCTGCCAGGCTGGCCGCCCCTAACTATCCTCCCCTGCAGGCCTGGTCACTCCCAACTGCCCTCCCCTGCTGGCCTGGTCACCGCTAACTGCCCTCCCTTGACAGCCTGGTCGCCCCTAACTGCCCTCCCATGCCAGCCTGGTCGCCCCCAACTGCCCTCCCCTGTAGGCCTGGTCCCCCTCAACTGCCCTCCCCTGCAGGCCTGGTCGCCCCCAACTGCCCTCCCCTGTAGGCCTTGTCCCTCCCAACTGCCTTCCCCTGCAGGCCTGGTCCCCCCAATTGCCCTCCTCTGCAGGCCTGGTCCCCCCCCAACTGCCCTCCCCTGCAGGCCTGGTTCTCCCCAATTGCCCTCCCCTGCTGGCCTGAGTCCCCCCCAACTGTCCTCCCCTGCCGGCCCTGTCACCCCTAACTGCACTCCCCTGCAGGCCTGATGGCCCCCAACTGCCCTCCCCTGCTGGTCATCTTGTGGCAGCCATCTTGCAAATAGCTCATGAATACTACATTTGCAAATAGCTCATGAATATTACCGAAGTACAGTAAAAAAACCCCAATCATGAGTTTTATTATTCAAAGATCCTATATTAAGTATAATCCTTTTCATCAAAGAAAATGTTATATTTTAGTTCTCTGGGTAAATTAATTATGATTTACTATTTTAGTCCACCTTCTAAATTCCTGGGATAATTATATAAGATTCTAATTTCCAAACATTCATTTGCAAATAGCTCATGAATACTACCCAATTTCCCAAAAGACAGTATGAAAATGAGCACCCTAAATGATGGGGAAGGCTATTAACATCTACTGAGGGACTGCCAGGTGAAAAGCTCTAAAAAAAATACTTTACCTCACTTAATACTTTATCTCACTAGCACACATTGGGGCAGCAATGTTTGACCACACGGGGGCGGCCATCTTGTGTGTTGGAGTGATGGTCAATTTGCATGTTACTTCTTTATTATATAGGACTAGATGCCTGATGCACGAAGATTCGTGCAAGAATGGGCCTTCCTTCCCCTGGCTGCCGGCACTGCCTTTGCTCCAGCCTGGAGCCGCCTTTCTGCCTTTGCTCCAGTCTGGAGCCACCTTTCTGCCTTCCCACACTGCCCAGAGGCCTGGAGTGGCTAGGGCAGTGCCTGCATATGCAAATTAACCCACCATCTTTGTTGGGTTAATTTGTATACTCACTCTTGATTGGCTGGTGGGCATCTTAAAGGTACGGTCAATTTGCATCTTACTCTTTTATTAGTGTAGATATGCATGAACATAGTCAAATTAATTACTTTAACATTCTTGTCTAATTCCAACATTTGGGTCATCCCAGAGTGTGTCCATTGATTACCTTTTCTTGAGTATGCATCAAAATTTCCAGTTTCTTTACATGTGTGGTAATCTTTTATTGTATCCTGAACCTTGTGAATGATACTTTGTAAATTATGGATTCTGTTACGTTCCTTTAAAGAGTGGTTTTGTTAAAAAAATCTAAACTTTGGCAAATACTTATATGCATAATAGAGGCTTCCTCCTCTGTGAATTCCCTCTTTAGTTTCCAGCTGTGGTAGTAGACTCTTTTCTGATTTCCAAAGTCTGTAAGATTGAAAATTTCTGAGTTCTAGCTATCCCCATGCTGTATCAATCAGTGACTGTCCTCAGGCAAAGAGCTATAAAAACAGGAAACTCATTCAATGATGTTTCTTTATTCCAAGTGTTGACTCACTATCAGTTTCTACCAGCTTTTGGTTGGCCTCTACTACCTTCAGATGTTGTTTTATGTTTTTAAGTATTAAAGTAAGCTTTAAAGTTATATATGTGTATACATTTATAGTATAGTATTCTGTCCAGAATATAATTATCTGTGGGAAGGTTGGTTCATTATGAACATTTCTGCCATTACTAACAGCAGAACTCTGAGACTGCTTTTTTTTTTTTTACTATGGCATCATAACCTTTTAAAAAAATCTTCTTTCCGAGGTCTGTTAAAGCAAATATTGAGTCTATATTCTTCACTGCTATGTCCCTTTCTCGTAGCATAGGGCTTGATACATAAGAGGTATTCTACAAATAATTCTTGATTAATGAATGATGAAAAAGTGCAAAATGAAAATCATCAGAAAGCTTTAAGGAGGGGAAGGTACTTTGAACTGGGATGATTAGCAATTTCTCCTTTAAGAAATCATGCTTTGCCCTGGCCGGGTAGCTCAGGTGGCTAGTGTCCCAACGCACCTAGGCTGCAGGTTCAATCCCTGGTCAGGGCACATACAATAATCAACCAATGAATGCATAAATAAGTGGAACAACAAATCAATGTTTCTCTCTTTCTCCCTCTCTCTCTAAAATAAAAAAATAAAAAGAAAAGAAAAAAGAAACCTTGCTTTCTTCTTAGAGGCAAAGATATTTACCCTTAGTTTCAAAATATGATGCATTATGTTTAGGAATTAGATTGTTTTTAACTATAGCTTCTCATTTTCTGGATAAGAAACCCCAATCATGAGTTTTATTATTCAAAGGCCCTATATTAAGTATAATACTTTTCATCAAAGAAAATGTTATATTTTAGTTCTCTGGGTAAATTAATTATGATTTACTATTTTAGTCCACCTTCTAAATTCCTGGGATAATTATATAAGATTCTAATTTCCAAAACATTCATTTGCAAATAGCTCATGAATACTACCCAATTTCCCAGAAGACAGTATGAAAATGAGCACCCTAAATGATGGGGAAGGCTATTAACATCTACTGAGGGACTGCCAGGTGAAAAGCTCTATAAAAAATACTTTATCTCAATCTTTTCAATTACCCTATGACATGGATATTATTAGCAATTATTTACAGATAAGTAAACTAAAGCTCAAAGCTAGCCAAGGTCACACAGTAGGTAAGTGATGGAGCAATTTAAATTTGGTAACTTTTGACTACATTGAAATCAAGCACCTCTGTTCATCAAAACAAAAGAAAACACCCTATTAAATAGAGAGTTAAAAAGGTGAAAACCACAGAGTAGAAGGAGATATTTTCCCAACATAAAAAGGATTCATGTCCAGAATATATAACCCTCTACAAGTTATAAGACAAATAGAAAAACTAGCAAAAGACTTAAAATAGACCCTTCATAAAAGAGGATATTTAAATGACCAATAAACATGAAACATGAAAAGTACTTGACGTCATTTCGTTATCAGGTAAATACATATTACAGCCACAATAAAATACTACTATTCACCTACCATAATAGATAGAATTAAGAATACTTAATTGTTGGTATGAATGTGGACAATGGGAACTCTCACACACTGTTGTTAGAATGTATACTGTGTATAACAACTTTGGAAAAAGAGTTTGTCATTACTAAAGTGCAGGATATGTATACCATAGAACAGTGATGGCGAACCTCTGACACGCGTGTCAGTGCCATTTCTGATGACACGCGGCCGCAGCGGCCGCATGCCGAGGATGAAACATTTATGTTATTTAAACTATAAATATCGCGAAATAATGTTTTTTCCTCAAAGGGACACACTACCCGAGTTATGCTCAGGTTTTTGGCGATGTTTGAAACACCGAGCTCAAAAGGTTGCCCATCACTGCCATAGAACAAAGCAATTCCAGTCCTAGGTATATACTTGAAAGAAATGCAAAACATAACATTAGGAACACTATTAGCAATAGTCAAAATAGCCATTTATAGTAAAACTAGAGGCCCAGTGCACGAAATTCGTGCACGGGGGTGGGGGTTCCCCTCAGCCCAGCCTGCACCCTTTCCAATCTGGGACCCCTCGAGGATGTCCCTCTCACAATCCAGGACTGCTGGCTCCAACTGCTCGCCTGCCTGCCTTCCTAATTGCCCCTAACTGCTTCTGCCTGCCAGTCTGATCACCCCCTAACCACTCCCCTGCCAGCCTGATTGATGCCTAACTGCTCCCCTGCCAGCCTGACTGCCTCTAACTGCCCTCCCCTGCCGAGCTGGTCACCCCTAACTGCCCTCCCCTGAAGGCCTGGTCACCCCTAACTGCCCTCCCTTGCAGGCACGGTCACCCCTAACTGCCCTCCCCTGCAGGCTTGATTGCCTCCAACTGCCCTCCCTTGCAGGCCTGGTCCCCCCCAACTGCTCTCCCCTCCTGGCCTGATTGCCCACCACTGTCCTCTCTTGCAGGCCTGGTCCCTCCCAACTACCCTCCCCTGCTGGCCATCTTGTGGTGGCCATCTTGTGTCCACATGGGGGCAGGATCTTTGACCACATGGGGGCAGCCATCTTGTGTGTTGGAGTGACAGTCAATTTGCATATTACTTTTTTTTTTATTAGATAGGATGAATAAACTCTGGTATAGTCATACAATAGAATATCTTACATCAATTAAAAAATAAACAATGAACAAAGCAATATATGTTATAAAAAAAAGGCAGACATATATAAAAAATATATATCCTATACAATTCCATGAATATAAACCTCAAAAACAGGCAAATTTAGACAATAGTTAGGGCATATGTCAGTGATAAAAATATAAAGAAAATCAAGGAAAGTATTATGACAAAAGTCAGGCCAACTCTTGAAAGAAGGTAAAGGTTATGTCCAGGGAGGGGCATACAGAGGGCTTCATTGTGCTGGTAATATCCTATATCTTCACTAGGTGATGATTATGTGAGTTGTTTGCTGTATAACCATTCATCAAAGTAGATGTTAAATTTGAGGAGACTATGCTGAAGAGGCTTGTCCCACCAAATATCAATAATTAGTATAAAGTGCTAATTCTCTCTCTCTTTCTTCCTCTCTCTCTAAAATCAATAAAAAAATTTAGGGATTAAAGGCACAATGTATGTAATTTAATCTCAAGTGGTTCAAAACTGTATATTTGCATATATACATAGATAGAGAGAGAGGTTGTGTGCTAGCACACAAATAAATAAATAATAAAGCAAATAAAGTAAAATGAAAATAAGTGAATCTGGATAAAGGGTATACAGGTATTCTTTGTACTATTTTTATTTTTTACAAATCTGAAATTATTTCCAAATGAAAAGGTTTTTAAAAAGACATTATTAAGAAAAATTAAAAGCTAAGCCACAGACTGGGAGGAAATATTGTTAATACATATGACCAATTGAGGGTTCATATCCAGAAGATATAAAATAGTCCCAAAAATGAAGGGGAAAAAAAGACAAATAGCAAATAGGGAAAACAGGCAAAAGATATAAGTAGGCAATTAATGGCAAAAGATGGAAGAATGATCCAAGATCTAATAAACTTATGAAATGATGTTTAGTCTCACAAGTAATCAGAGAAACAGCAATGTAAACAATGAGATTCAAATGCAAAACAGGAAATTTTGACAATAGCAAATACTGCCTAGGAGGTAGATGAATAAGAACTTATAAAATCATGCCTGCAGGATGCTTTGCAAAATCTAGTAAAGATGGAGATTACCCTACTACCTAGTAATTCTATTCCTAGATCACGGGTCAGTGAACTTTTTCTTAAAAGGCCAGATTGTAAATATTTTAGGCTTGTGGGTCATAAGGTCTCTCAATTAATAAACTCTACCACTGTAGGCTGAAAACAGCCACAGACAATACATACACCAATGGGCATGGCTGCTTCATTGAAGCTTTATTTACAAAAACAGTTTGCCAAGCCCTGCTCTAAAGAAATTCTCATTATGTGCACCAAGAGACGAGCATAATAATATCCATAGCAGCCTTTTTTTGACCTCCATACTTGGTTGGGGTCTCCATTATACATTCTCAAAGCACTGTTTTATTTTTCAAAGCAGTTGGGTTCATTTTGTATTCTAAGATTAGCAGACAGTAAGTAGTACTTAATACATTTGTTGAAATACCAAATGAATAGAGTACCCAACGTGATGCCAACATTAACAGAGTTCCATGGTTAAGAGAACAGGTTCAACCCTCTGCAAGATCAGAAATTCTATTAATTTTTTGATGTGATGAGGACAGAAGTTAGGAAGGCATTCATGATTTTTGAAGCTTACTACTTTCTGTTTCTTTCTTTTAACTGAATTTACTGGGGTGACATTGGTTAATAAAATGATATAGGTTTAAGGTATACAATTCTATAATACATCATCTGTATATTGTATTATGCTCACTACCCAAAGTCAAGTCTCCTCCATCATTACTTATGCCCGTTACCCTCTTCTACCCCTATACCCTTTCCCTCTGGTGATCAACATACTGCTGCCTGGGTCTGAGTTTCCTGTTGTTGTTTAAACCCTTCACCTTCTTCCCCCAGTGCCACAACCCCTCTCCCCTCTAACAGCTGTCAGTCTGTTTTCTGTATCTATGAGTCTACTTTGTTTATTTTGTTAATTAGATTCCACATATAAGTGAAATCATATGTTATTTGTCTTTCTCTGACTGGCTTATTTCACTTAGCATAATACTCTCCAAGTCTATCCATACTGTTGCAAAAGTTAAGATTTCCTTCTTTTTTATGGCCGAGTAGTATTCCACTGTATAAAGGTACTACAGCTTTTTTACACACTCATCTACTGGGCACTTGGGCTGTTTCCAAATCCTGGCTATTGTAAATAACAGAGCAATGAACATAGGGATGCATATATCCTTTTGAATCAGTGTTTCAGGTTTCTTTGGATATATTACCAGAAATGGAATAGCTGGGTCATTAAGACAGTTCCAGTTTTAATATTTTGAGGAAACTCCATACTGTTTTCCACAGTGGCTGCACCAATCTGCCTTCCCACCAACAGTGCAGGAGAGTTCCCTTTTCTCCACATCCTTGCTGACACCTATTGTTTGCCAATTTACTGGTGATAGCCATTCTGACAGGTGTGAGGTGATATCTCATCTTGGTTTCAATTTGCATTTCTCTGATGCAAATTCTTTTCATGTCTGTTGGCCATCTATATGTCCTCTTTGGAGATGTATCTATTCAGGATCTTTGCCCATTTTTAATTGGATTGTTTCTTTGGTGTTGAGTTGTGTAAGTTCTTTATAAATTTTGGATATTAACCTCTTATCAGATGAATCATTGGTGAATATGTTCTCCCATTCACTTGGTTGTCTTTTCATTTTGTTGATGGTTTTCTTTGCTGTGCAAAACCTTTTTAGTTTGATGTAGTCCCATTTGCTTATTTTTTTGTTTCCCTTGCCCTACTTTCTGTTTCTTTGCAATACGTGATAGATTTGGAACTTATGTATATCTTTTTTACCAGGTAGATAAAGATGGTTAGTTAGTCTCTTTATTTTATAATAGTTTATTTGTCTTAAGAGCATTTTAGAGATACCAAGGGCTTTTACAAAACCCTCCTGAAGAGTTTCCTATGTATTAGTCTCTGTGCTAGGCACTATATGGGAATAAAAAGTCTAAAAGCACAGTTCTTGCTCTGAGGAATTTACAATTAAGTTAGGGTACAAAAAAAGAGTAAGGACAAAGCCAGCACATGGAAAAAGTGAAATAAATGGTATTACCCTACAAAAAATGTTACTGATTTCTTTAGAGGGGGATTTGAATCTCTTATTTGCCTAGACTAATAAATACAAGCATTTCTAATCCTAAATAGAAAAAGTTTTAATGTGTTGCACACCCACCAAAAGCCCTCAATTTCCTAAAATGTAACTACAACATAGTAAAATGCTTGTATCTATGAAATCACTTCAGGAAATAAAATGCAAAAATGAGCATCCTTATCATAAAGCATTTAATATACTTGTTAACAAATGGCACATATAATTTGCTTGCCATAGCATAAGATAGCAGATAACAGCAATAAATAAATTTGTTAGAAAAAAATGCAAATTAAAGTTTACCATGAAAAAACAAGGGAACTTTCTGTAATGAATTTTCACTCCATAAGGGAGGTGGCACTTGAGCAAAGTTAAGGAAAGGAGAACTGTTGAATTAGCCAGCTTCACTTGTTGAAAGAAATTATGGTATAGTCAAAATGTGCAAAGGGGAAAACTATTTCAGAAAAACTATGAAACAGACAAGCTAACAGTACAACTGACTTCTGAATAGGAAGATTTTGATAAATCATTGGGAGGGAGATAGTGTTTTAGGGTAAGAATTGCAAAATGGAATTTTACCTTCTTGTTGTTACTTTTGTGAATCTCTTTTATGGTGTTCTTGATGTTCAATCAGTTATATATGGAAGGTTACTTGAGACTTTTACTGAGAAATAATTTTGAAATTATCTATATGAACATATTAAGACACAGAATATGTTTCATGGGATATACCTGTATATTTAATTTATCCATTTAGGAAGTTTGGAAAGGCTTTAAAAAATAGGTCACCAGGTTCATTAAAATAATCTATATTTCTTAGCTAAGATAATTAGTATTACATCTAAGCAGTCTGTGATTTTGATGACCTGTGTTAATCCTTAGAGACAGAGCTCTGATTAAGGTGAAATGAATCTTCCTAGTTTATTATTGTCATGTTACTAGCCAAACTGAGGTACTCACCCCTAGAACAAACCTTATTCTTCTATCTTCTACTCCTTGTATTTAGCATTTCCTCTTGAATTGTTTAATTCTGGGATTTTCCATCTAATATTTTCAGACCACAGCTGACTATTAAACGAAAACCATAAAAAGCAAAACCACAGATAGAGAGGGGAGGGAACAACCGTAATAGGAAAGATAATCTAGTCATATCATATTTAAAGTTTTCTAATTCTATTATTTGGAATCCACAAATTCTGTAAGGTGGTAAATTTAACTTAATATTAATCATAATTCTGGGAATATAAATTTCTAATATGTGCTCTACCTAACAATTGTCAATCTGTGGATTTGTACTTTTTCTGTCAATCTAAAATTAAATCATAGGAAAACACTGATTTTATTATAATAAAGGTGTATTCTGACATAACCCCCCAAGTTCTTCTTAAATATGGTAATAAAACTTTACATATTAGGCATTTGCATTTGGGAAGGTCATTGCCTACTTTCTTAGGTGAACTGTAGTGGTTAGATAATTTTAGTTTAAAAAAAAAGAAAAAAGTGTTATTTTTACCATGTTGCTATAGAAAGTACAGTTTCTACTATCTTCTTCCAGTCTGACCTTAAGAAGTAAATGTGGCATTATGGCAGGATCTTGAGGAAGAGGTAGGATTTCAACATGCAGGGATCCAGAGAGGAGATGAGGGAAGAGAAAGATAGACACCCCAGAAAGAGCCTGATTTGAGAAGGGGAAAGAGGCATCAAGTGTGGAACACTGAATCATTCAGTATGGCAAACAGGCTGGAAAAACAGACGAGGACCAGATCACTGAAGGGTTTAAATTCTAGGCTAAACAGGCTATGCTTAATTTTATAGGCAATGGGGAGCTAGTAAAGATCTTTAAAAAAGGGAAATCCATGATGAGGTCTCTATTTTAGGAAGACCAGTCCAACAGCAATATGGAAGGAACTAAAGGAAAGAGAGCGAAGGGACAAAGTGACAGTTTATTATTATAATAGTCTGGGTAGGGTAAAGACATAAAGGTTTTAACCACTATAGTTACATGGGGAAGAGAAAAGATGAAGGGCATTACCTAAGTAGAATCAAGAATATTTGTCCTTTTCCAGAAAACCATACGTAAGACTTGGATAATACCATTTCAATCAAAACAAACCAAAATTTGAAGATGGTAAAAAACAAACAAATAAGCAAACCACATCTAGAAACAACTGACTGAATTGAATTGGGGATGGGGAGATGAGCAACTTTCTAATGCGTTCTATGCACTGATCCAAGGAAGTCAAGATTTTAGTCCTGTAAGGCAGTCATGTGATTCAAATTGGACTCTACCTACCTTTTTTAAAACTGAAGGCTTGAAAAGAAGAGGGCAAATGTAAAAAGATTCAGTCCCACACAGTAAAAAGTGAGTTGTGTGCTTCTTGACCCAGCCTGCTGAAAGACTCCTTTCTCGAGTATTATCTAGGGAAGAGATTCATAATTGCTAAATGGATAGCCGCAGTTCTTCACCAGGAGGAAGAACATCTGTTTTCTCTCCTGATGGGATACAGGTTTCCTAGGCTACCAAATTTATCCTATATCCCACACTGTCACACACATACATAGATTCAGAAATACAAACTCAAATGCGAGAATAAGCAGATCAAAGCTGTTTTGTTACAAGTTAACTACCAAACATTAGGAGAGCCCTGGTCTTGTATTTCACACATAAGGCTTTTAAGGTCTCTTTTTTAAAGCAATTTCTTCTCTGATGAGAGTTCAAGTCTAACTGTCACGAAGAGGTCTACAGAAAGAGCATATTGAAAGGTTTCTAAGCAATAAAAAGTGAGACAAAGGTCTAGTTGCTGCTTGAAATTTGTGGTGCTAGCTCTGCATCTTTATGAGGAGATACATCCAAAAACTATCATTTGAATCTCAAGTAAAAAATTCCTAAAATAAAGACTGATATATGAAATGTCTACTTTCCTAGTCCTTGATAGTCTGGAGGTAAGATTTAATGAGGAAAAAATATTTAAATATGTAAATCTTGTTTTCTATTATGCTACACACAATAGAAAATGCAGTGAGTTGCATTAAAATGATACAATTCACTGCCCTCCCTCAACAAACAAATAAGTTAAAAATCTTTAACAGTGTACAAGTTTGACACAGAAATGTAATTAAGTAATTATGAGAAGAAAAATTAAGTCTTCCATTAAGTCACTTTAGCATGGTCTATAATACCATTTTTCCCTTTGGTAATGTGGATTAAATTTTGCATGTGCATTTTTATTTTATAAGTAATACCACTTTACATTTGGGCATCATTTAATAGTTTACCAAACATTCTTAACTCTCTTTTTATCTTCACAAGCTTCCATTATGGAAATGAATACTTCCATTTTATAAAGGAGGAAACTAGGCAAGTTTGTCATACAAATAGTGACATAGCAGGGGCTCAAAATCAGGGGTTAAATCTTTAAATAATATCATCAATGACAAGCAGAGAGGCTTGATAAATTTTAAGATTTTATAAGAGTAAGGCATATATAGAATTAAAGAATTCTGTTCACTTATTTATCCATGGTCACCAAATTCAGGTCAGGTCTTAGTTATCCATAAATCTTTACTAAGACAAAATAGACTGGGTAGGGGATAAAGTGGCACATGATCTGCTCTTGTTGTGAATAATTACTTCCCACAATTTTGACTTTATTTTCAATATTTACTTTTTAAACATAATTTTAAAATATTGATTAGGGTTTTAAAATATTCCAGATCCGAACTAATTGGCTGGCTTTTTTTGTTCTTACTTGAAAATGAAAAGAAATTCTAGCTAATTCTGAGAGGAATCTTCAACTATCCAAATTAGTCTTTGCAACTATTATCTTCTCCAAATGTAATTTTTATATTACATAATGAAATTGGCCAAGTAAAAAAAAAAATGACATAAAATTATCTGAAAAGTAAAATGACTAATAAATGAAAGGTTTAAAGATTTCCATCTCTAGTCTTTTGATTACAACTGTAGGAAATATATGATATTAGTATCTTTCCTTAGTAAACAATGACATATACTGAGTTATTAAAATAACATCATGAAAAGCCTTATATGTATCTTTAATAGATATATCAACTAGTAGCAAGCTACAAATTTAGCTGGGAAATATAATAAAAACCAGAGGGTTTTTTTCCCCCTTTCCACTTTTAAAATACAAGGGTACATAGAAAGATCTCCTGGTAAATCAAGAAAAAAAAAGGCAGGTATAAACTGCTATGTTTCAACAAGGAAGTGAAATTCTTTTCAGTATTCTGGTTTTATAGTTCTGGTTAGAACCAAAGTTGATGCTAATCCCACAGGTCTACAGGCCAGAGTGTAAAATAAGTAAGAATGGGCTTATAAGAAATAAGACACAAAGAAGTTAGAATGGAAAACTAAAAACAGAAATGTCTAATGGTTTTAATAATTATCATTAGTAAACTCATCTCCAGCATAACATTACTTAACTAGAGCGGGACAATTTGATGCCCATTCTTAAGAAAATATATAAGAAATAGCTTCCATGAAAAGAACATCTTGGTTAATCCACTTATTTAAGTAGTTTTGAAAATCATTTTTCCCAGGGAGGGATGATCATACACTAAGAAACATCTTTAAAGTAAATCATAAGAATTTAGTAAACAAAGGAATAACACAGATTGTACTCATTAAGACTTAAGTAATGGACAAAAATCTCAGGTGGGAAGAATGCCTACATGTGTGAGAGAGAAGATGGCCCCATCATTTCTGTCAACAATGTCTTTGTAGAAAAAATGAAACGTAAGAAGCTAGAACAGAGCTTTACATTGCACATTCACAGACTAGGATAATGTTGGTATCAAAGACACAATTAAAACATCTATTTATTTGGCAGAAAGTGATTTTCCTAAGGACCCACTGGGAGTTCTAGATGGCGCAGATGACCAGGAGAGGGCAGCTCACCACTGCAGCTGTGAGTAAAGACGTGAATTCCTTTATTTGCCATCAAGGGGAGACTCTACCTTACTTATAATTGCCATAATCAAATAATAAAGAAGTAAAGATACTGCCCTTGAAAACTCTAGACAGATAAAGTATAATAGTCCTTACAACAAGTATCCAGTAAAAAAGATTTCTGAGACACAAATTGGAGTTCATAAGCTAGGATGAGGCTCAAGTTCCTGACCCTCTCAGATGAGCAGAATACATAGAGCTGGCAATTATAGTCATTATTACTACTAATGTAGATTTACTGTTTTTTAATACACCAATGCACTTTTCATATCTGAACTTTATTAGGATGAAGCTAAAATAACCAACAATTCATATTATATACACCAATGCACTTTTGTAAATAGCTACTTTCTTACAATTTATCTAAATTTTCAGATACCCAAACTTTTACCAAAATAATTCACAAAAACACAATGAACATAATCAAATGTAATGTCACACACATCAATCACTTGAAAACAAATACCTCCTTGTACTTTCTCTTGGATTACATGCATTTTTTAAAAATATATTTATTAATTAAATTGATTGGGGTGACATTGGTCAACATAAACATATAGGTTTCAGGTGTGGGTTTCTCTGTTACAAGATCTGTATATCACACTATGTGCCACCACCCAAAGTCACCTTATATTAGGACCAGGGTGGGAGAGAAACGGGTACACCCATCTTTGAAATAGTTTCTGTTTATAATCTGCTTGTTACTAACTAAACTTGAAGATTTGTATTGTCAAAAAAAAAAAAAAAAAGGACCACAATGATCATTTAGACCTGCCTTGTTTTCAATCAAAAGTATGATAAACAGTTGAAACTTTTCTAATGTTAGAAGACTGTATAAACTGGCATAGTTCTATTCAAAGAATATGAGGATGAAACAATCTGAGCACAGAGAGCATGGTAATTTCTTTATCAAGAGTTATAGCCAACATAATATACATAACATAACATAACATAACATAACATAACATAACATACATAACATGCATAACATAACAACTGGAAGAAAATAGACTATAAGTCTTATTTTTAATCCTCACCTGAGGACAGGCTTTTATTGATTTTAGAGAGAAAGGAAGAGAGAGGGAGAATCATCGATGTGAGAGTGAAACAGAAATCAGTTGCCTCCCTTACACACCCCAACCGGGGATCGAACCTGGATATATATGCCCTACAGAGAATCAAATCCACAACCTTTTGGTGTACAGGACGACACTCCAACCAACTGAGCTGCACCTGGCAGGGTGACTATAAATCTTTTAATATTTATTTTTATAAATACATTAGTTGCTACTGTTTACCTTAAATAAAACTAGGAGATATAATGAAAAAGAACAAAGACATATTGAGTACATAGTTAAAAAGTAATTGTTTAAATACAGAATTTTATTTCCTTGTGAGTTTCTTATTTGAGGTTTAAAGGCAGTATTTCCAAGCCTTTTTCGTGTCATGTTTATACAGCACATTAGGGTAAATAGATGAGGGCATTTTAAGTCAGAGACAGTCTGCCCCAAAAATCTGAATGTCCCAGGTCCTGCTAGGCCACCCTCTGTATCACTTTGAGAAGAGAGGAACTCAATATGTCGCTCACCTGTAACTTATTCCTGTCATAGCAATGGCTGTGGCCCCTTATTAGTAATTAGAAAGTTAGAATATTAGTATCTTTGGCCAAATATAAGGGAATAAAAGGAGGAACAAGCAGTAGCTGCAATCCTAGTTCACTGAAGAATCCGTTTTACATGATAGAAAAGTGTATTATGGGAAGCAAAGAAGCAGCAGAGTATAAACTGGGGTCTGTGTGTTGACTTTGACTTCTTTACCTTTCATATACACTGATGATTTCAACTCCTGTCCATCTTATTAAAATTTTTTAAAAGCATTTAGTTACAGAAACTTCCTCTAAAAACACTATTGCAGTTTTAAAGAAGAAAAAAAAAATGGGGCTATAGGGCACATTTTTCTTAATTTTCTTCTTTAACCTTTTGCACTCGGATGTCGAGTGTGACTCAACACGGTTAGCATCGGTAGCAGGAATCGAGAAAAAGCAAGCGAGTGCAAAGGGTTAAAAATCTCTCTCAGAGGGGGAAGACTAGTGACAGCAAATGCCAAAACTGTGGTTTCTAGCACTGAGGACCAATAGGCTATGTATGAACACATAATTTATCAAGTAGCCCCCTTCCCTTTAACCAAAAAAGAAAGATCAACAATAATAAAATTCAAATGGTATTAAAAGAAAGGTAAATAATAAAACACAGCAAACTAAAGGATGGTGTAATTAGTCTGAGCTCCATTGCAAAGGCCTGCCTCTTAGAATCCCAGCTTGATTCATAGTCACAGTTCTGGCTGCTAGGGAGTTTAGCTTCCAGAAGGCCCCTAGAGAAGCAAACAAAGTCAGCCAACACATGCATGGAAACTACCATATCTCTGTCCCTCAAGACTGTAAAAGCCCCAAATAGTTCATCTTAGGGAAGTACTGAACAGCTCAATTTAGAGGCAGTTTGGCAGCAAACTTTTTCATAAAACTGGACAGGGGCAGTTTATTGGTTATGCAACCTGACATTTGCACAAGGGGCTTGATTTAATACTCTACTGTTGCCATTTTGAAACTCTTTATTTTTGAACTTGCAGTGAGTGAAGGCCAATGTGAAAATGAAACACCAGTAAAGGAAATATGCCGAAGGTCAGCATATGCACCAAGCAGTTGGCATTGGCTGCCCAACTGAAATGTGTACAACTGGGGCAGTCTGGGGTACCATAAAGCACTCAAGGGTCAGCCAGGACTGAGCCCACATAGGTTCTGGCAATAGCGGCAGTGGTCACAGGAAAAAGGAGGGGCTCTCTGCGTGGGAATATCTATCTGTCCCTGGAACCTGTCCCAGTAGCATATACACAAATATTACCTCTTCAGCCTGAGAGCCAGGACAGGCTGTGCCAGTGCTCAGACAGTAAACTTGGTCAGCAAATTATTACAAAGTAAAAGCATAACATGGCATTAGCATGTTAAGGAGTTACTAGAACTTTTAAAAGAATTTAGAACCTCAAGTTTGAAAACTAATGTAACATTGCAAAGCAATACCCACAGGCTTAGAAAAAGAATTAAAGATTGTGACATTTGATGAAAAAGAACACTATTTTCATACGAAGCTTTGGATGAACCAATTATTAATGAGGAAGACAATTTTTAAATTAATTTTTCTTTATAATTGAAGATGTAGCGATAGAATGCATAACCAGGCATTTTGAATTATATACCAGTCATAAAGCCACTTTGGCTTCCTGTACATTCTCCACAAGTTATAAGAAATGGCAGAGAAAATATTTAAATGTCATTGTTTAAAACTGCACTTAAAATTAAATCCACATAAAACTGATTCATATAAAGTTATATATTTTTAGAAAAACTGTTCTATAAGTCATCAGCTCTAGATGTTCCCAAGTTTATATTCAAAAATAATTTCAGAAATGTATCCTAATGTTATCAAAGCTTAGCCTATAAAAAGTTCTTAACAGCTCCAGTTACAACTGCATCATCAGAAAGACCCTTCTTAAAGTTAAATATTGTCAAAAAAATTATTTACAATCTGGCATTTGCCAAGACTAACATTATTTGCAATTACATCCATTAAAAATTAAGTTGCTAGTCCTGGCCAGTGTGACTTGGTTGGGCATTGTCCCTCGAACTGAAAGGATGCCGGTTCGATTCCCAGTCAGAGTACATGCCCAATTTGGGGGCTTGATCTCTAGCAGGGGGTGTGCAGGAGGCAGCCAATTGCTGTCTTGCTCTCACATCGATGTTTCTCTCTCTCCTTTCCTCTCTCTCTATAAATCAATAAAAAATCTTTAAAAACAAATGAAGTTGTTAGAAGTATAAATTTTGACCTAAGAAATGACAGAAAAGCAGATGAGAAAAATCAAATGATAAATCAAGATGTCACACTGATAAAGTATTATAATTTCTAGTTTTATATAAAATCATAACCCCCAAATATTATTTTTTATAATTTGTAGCTTTATGTTGTTACTCGTGCATTGCTATTACCTCTATTATGCTTTATAAGAACATATTTTTAAATAAAAAATTATTAAAGGTTAGTACCTTTAACTGCACTTTCTTCCTGCTTTTTAAAGAGGACCCTGCATTTTCGTTTTGTACTGAGTCCCACAAAATAGGTAACCAGCCCTACCTTAGGGAGACTAATCCAATAGTTCTCAATGCATGGCTGTTGTTTTGCAAACCTCTCCTGCTTCTGGAGGGCAACTTTAACAGATATCTATGCCCCTCCCTACCAGTTTTGTCCTGACTATATCTCTGGCCACCTTGCTCTATTCTACCTTCTATGCTGTGATTCCCAAACCTATAATCTTGATCTCAAAGGCCAGGATTTTACCTATTTTACATTTTCTCCCCTATCCCTCCAATTTGTTGAACAACATCCTTTTATTCCCTAAATTCAATCAGTCATTACGTAAGTCTTATCAGATCTCCTTTGTTTCGACTCTTAATTCTGTAACTTAATCCCATATTCACTGTGATCATCCTAAACCAGTGGTCGGCAAACTGCGGCCCGAGAGCCACACGCGGCTCTTTGGCCCCTTGAGTTTTTAGCAAAGGCCAGCTTAGGAGTACCCTAATTAAGTTAATAACAATGTACCTACCTATATAGTTTAAGTTTAAAAATTTGGCTCTCAAAAGAAATTTCAGTCGTTGTACTGTTGATATTTGGCTCTGTTGACTAATGAGTTTGCCGACGACTGTCCTAAACAAAGTCCTTCCTTCTAACATACTGGGAAGAGAAATCTTACCTCATACAGTATCTTTATCATCTGAAACTCATAAGCTCTTGAAAAACCAGTAGAGGAGATTCTGATGTAAAAAAATCATCCTATTTTGCAACTAAAGAAATTGAGGAACAGAGAAGTAAAGCACACTGGTCATAATCACAATGAAAACAAACTGCTCAAGCTATCGAGAGGGGGTCTGATTGCATAACATCCTCCATTATATCATGCTGTCTAGTCTTATGAGTATTCCAATTTGCAATAAAATTTTCAACAGATCAATTTCTCATCTAAGACCTTTTATATCTACTGCCTAAAAGATAAATAAAGCTCCTAAGCTTAAAATTTTAGGACCACCAACCCAACCTCCTCAAATTAGGTTTTAATCTGTACTTGAAACCGTTATCTCCTACTATTCCAACACTGCTCTATACTTCAGTCTTTCATCTGCTTGCTAACCTAACAAATTTCTGTCCATTGCATAAGGTGGAACTCAGCCAAATGACACCTCCCTTGAGGTCTTACTTGATTTTTCCCGTCAAGAAATAGTCTTTTATTACTTTGACTTTCTACTGAAGTTTATATTTATGTACACGCAACATACTTTCCTTGAAGGGAGGTTCCATAAAGACTCGTTTCTATAGCACCATGAGATTTAGCAATGAATCAATATCTCGTTTAGCCTTGAGGACACAGCTAGTCTCACCATTCATCCAAACATTTATTAGCCACCATGTGCTGGTACCATACTAAATGTTGTGGATGCTTATATATGAAGTCTAAGGACACCAGATAAAGATGCAGGACTAACACATGCATGTATTGCTGCTCCTTCCCCAACTCTACTAATAATGACAGTTAAAGGGGTTTAAAGAGTCAAATGTCCTCCAAATTCCTCTTCCTACTCTTTGCAATTATCTTATCTGTACCTCAGCAAATGACTACAAGTTTACTTTCTGGAGGTAATAAGTAAAAAAGGTTTCTGAATTGTTGTGGGAATAACAAACGGAAACACAAAGATTAAGTGAACATATACTCAACGGATTCTGAGAACCACCCATCACTCTTGCCCAACTTGGCACTTAGAACACTGTCAACCAAACTCCTGAGGCAGATGATCTAATACTTTTTCTCTTTTCCAAGAATTTTAACTAACCTAGAAGTAAGTCCTAAATATGTTCACATAGGGGTTTTCCCAGAGAAGAAAATCAGCTAAATTTCCCTAAGTGAAGTAATAAACATCCAAAACATGCTCTGGGTATTCAATCTGTTAAGTTTCCCACTTTTAATCATAAGCAAACGACTAAGAATTATCAAATATTTGATAAACACCTGAAATGAAAGCAAAGGCCAACTGAAACAACAACAATAAAAAAACACAGAAAAGGCAACTTGGATGAAACACACTATTTAGAAATAGGAAATTAAAATGAAATTATAAAGAATATTCTCCAATAGAAAATACTAGTATTGCATCCATAATTTATAAGTCCTCCAAGTTGCTGGTTTTTTTAAACTTAGTTTTCTATATACTTCTCACTAAATTAACCCAAAATATTTTTCATTAAATTTTCTCCTAACACACAGACACAAAAACACACACATATTTTAAAGAACAGTCAGATAACAGAGAGAAAGACAAGCAGGCACATAAACATAACCACTCATCCTTGGAAAATAAAAAACACAACAGCAAAAAGGAAAAATTCAATAGATGTATGGGAAAATAAAGTTGAGGAACCCTCCCACAAAGCAGAGCAAAGTAAAAAAAATTAGAGCACCAATTAAGGAGGTCCAATATATAAAAAACAGATTCTAGAAAGAGAGAACAAAGAAAAAGAAGGGGAGAACATCATGAAAAGAAACTAGTTAGGGCCCTGGCTGGTGTGACTCATCACCTGCACCAAAGCATGGCAAGTTTGATTCCCAGTCAGAGCACATGCCTGGGTTTTGGGCTCAATCCCTGGTAGGGGGCATGAAGGAGGCTGCTGATCAATGTCTGACTCTCACTTTGACCTCCCTCCCTCCCTTCCTCCCTCAAAAAAAAAAAGTCTTAAAAAAACACACAATTAGAAACCATTTCCCAGAAAGGAAAGACATGTATTTCCAGGTTGAAAGGGTCTAGCCAGCACCCTACATGAAAAGAAATCCAAAGAGAATCTTATATACTTCCAGAGATTTAAAAAGAAAAAAGCATGTCACATTCAAAGGATCAGAAATCAGAATAACTTAAGGCATCTCATCAAGACTGGAAATTAGCAAGCAATGGAGTAATGCCCTCATTTTCAACATAAGAGTTCTACCTTTATGCATCCTTTCTCAGGACATTATGGGAGATGAACGCTTTCAAGATGAGTACGAAAACCAAGGAAGAAGATGAAATGGGATATGGGAACAGAAGCTCCACCACAGGATAAAAGCAAAAGGAATTCCTAGGATGATAGTAAAGAGACATCCTAGAATGACAGTGGGCACCAGCTGGTATATAGGGCAACCAGACCAGGATGAAGCAGTCAGACTTTCTCCCCAAAAAGATAAAAATCTGACAAAAACCTCCAAGTGTTTGAGGACCCTGGGAGAAGATTTAGATAGTTTAAAAAGAATTTTGAGTTGATTTAGGGATAAGCACATGGAAAACTAAGTAAATAACAACAAAAACAAGGCAAAAATGTGGGGTGGGGTAAGGTAGGAACAATACAGTAAAGGAAATTCATGATTTTACCTAATGATTCAGCTATTCAATAACATTTATGTAGTCACAATAATGTGAAACACTGACTCTAATCTAATTATATCGGGAAGATGGGAAGAGTGCCTGCAAGGAGTGAGAACAGAACGAGGTAGAGAGAAATCCCATCTTCTATAAGGAGACGTCTATAGACATTTCTAAAACTGAAAAGTCAAGAATTATAAGAATGTAACTAAGAGGAACAGAGGTAAAAAAAAAAAAAAACACACACACAAAAAGAATCAGCTAAAATAATTGATCATATTGACTTTGGGCAAAGATGAAATGACAGTGGTGGTAGGTGATGACAGAATACTGTCTTTCACAACAAAATCTGGAAACGATTGACTTTTTGAAGCTATATGAAAGTATAACTTGATAATCATTAAAAAATACTTAAGCCACCCTGGCCAGTGTGGCTCCGTTGGTTGAGCATTGGCCCATGCACGCATGGAGAGGTCATCAGTTAAGTTCCAGGTCAGGACACATGCCCAGGTTTCAGGTTCAATCCTTGGTTGTGGTGCATATGTGAGGCAATCAATCAATATGTTTTCTCTCACACTGATGTTTCTCTCTCTAACATAAAATTTTAAAAAATAATAATTAAGCCACTGAAGGCTTAAACAATAGTGGGAGAGATTCACATATAAACTGATAATTATAAGAGGGTTTAACAGAAAATGGCTGGATTCTCATATATAGTCCTATATTCAGTCTGTTGTGATATGCTGTTTTGGTTGAAGAAAATGAAGATAGTCTGGCCTCACACAGATATGCAGTTGGAAAGGGAACTGAATTTCAACAATTATTTTAGATAACTGTGGCTATTGTTCTTTAATACTACACCAAACTTAACAAGTAGTAGATTCTTAAAAATTAGTTACAATGTGAAATCTGAAATTGATCTATCTTGCACCTTGAATGGATTTTTTTTATCCATGTATGATTTTATAACATCATGTATTGGTCATGTGGAAAATATTGGTTCACCGAGTTAAACTTTGTGTGCACTTCCCATTTCATCATACAGAATATTTAAAAGACATGTACTGAAGCATTCAGATTTAATAAAATTAATTCTTTTTATTCACTCATCAAGAACATTCTTAAGTGAAACTAGCCTTTAAAAAAAAATCTATGGGTGTGCAGAAATGAAGAATATAATATCATTATGGTTTGGTGCAATTGCCTTGATTTGTGCTAAGGAGCCAGCAATTTTACTCATCATTGCTTTTACACCATCAGTGCAAATGTCAACATAGTAAAAAATGCAAATAACTTCTTAGTATTATTATGAAGATAGATTTCACCTCAAAGACCCTCTGAAAGGACTCAGTGACTCCCAGAGGTACACAACCCACACTTTGAGAACAACTACTGTAGATCATTGGCTAATATAAAGAAAGAGGTATATAAAGCCAATAGGTACTTGATGTTTTTTAAATTTGGAAAGAAAAACAAAGACCTATAACCTACAATAATTTGTAAATGCTGCTGATTCATGAATCTGAATGGCATGTTCAACAAGGCTGCTGTTTGGAAGCAAGTGAGTAAACTTAATTAGTATTGGCATGTCATCATGGTTTCATCATATAAATGATAAAAGTATTGTTTCTTTGTAAAAACAAAACAAAACAAACAAAACAAAAATAAACACACTGCCCTTACTAAAAAGTCACCTGCTAGAGTCTATCTGAACTTTACGTAAATTAAAATTATTTGTTGGAAGAAAATATGTGTTATATGGAATAAAATAAGAAAATGTAAGGAAATATATGGTACAGTGATGTATATTAATTTACAATTTTACAAAGATCTCAGGATCTTTCCCACATCACTGTTAAGAATATTTAGCTAAGCTAAGAAGCTCACTCATTTAGTCTTACATTACTTGCATTATAAAACCTACCATGTGTCATCTAATCCCACTTAAAATGAATCAAGTCCAAGAGCTAAATATACCTATGTAACCAATATGGATTCCCAGAGAGCAGAGCAGAGCAGAGCACTACCATGCTCATCCATTAATATCTATTCAATTATTTATAATTTTGTTTTCCTGATGTGGCTGAATTCAAATGCCCAATGTTGGCAAATATAAAACTATAAACATACCAGCAAACACTAGTTACAGGGCAGCAGCAGTAGCAACAATGCAGGCAGTCTTGGTGATTATTAGAACCATCATTCATTTGTATACTACTGTTTAGAAGTACTTTCAAGTTCTTTATCTAATTTCAAGTATAGAATAATTCCTTTTTAGATATATTTTATTTATTGATTGATTTTAGAGAGGAGGGAGGGGAGAGAGAGAGAGAGAGAAACATTGATTTGTTGTTCCACTTATTTATGCATTCACTGGTTGATTCTTATATGCACCCTCACTAGGGATCAAACCCACAACCTCGGCACATAGGGATGATGCTTTAACCAACTGAGCTGCCCAGCCAGGACTCAAGTATATAATTCTTTAGACAGAGATATTACCATCTTTTATGCATAAGCAGTAAACACACATATTAGTGGACTTAAACCCAAACCTTTGGCTCCTTTAAGTGCTTTTTCTTAGATTCTATCATTTAAAACTCTCTAGTCATGATCATTCCTTCTTTCCTCCCCCCTTTTAAAAAACCAATTAATATTCCTAATAATGAACCTGAGATCCTCAAAATTCCAGTCTTCTGAATTTCCTCCAGAAAATATGAAAACAAACAAAAGGTTAATAGCATTTTAAAATTTCACAATTCTTTGTAACTTGACCACAAAAGCAGTAATTGCTCATTAAGGACAACTCTTTTTCTACTTCCATATATCTAAAATACAGAGACAGACCTTCTATCAACACCACCATTATTAATGGTTTCTGCTATATATTCCAATCATTAATAACACTCATATACAGGGTGGGGCAAAAGGAGGTCTACAATTGTTCATATGGAAATAATACAATTTATGTATATAAAAGCCTAAGCAACTGTTTGACCAGTCAACCGGTCGCTATGACGCGCACTGACCAGCAGGGGGCAGACGCTCAATGCAGGAGCTGCCCCCTGGTGGTCAGTGTGCTTCCACAGCGGAAGTGCCGCTCTGCTGACCAAGGGGCGCCAGAGGCAGGGCTCACAGCTGGCTGCCACAACCCGGAGACCACAGCAGAACAGCAGTGAGCCTACCGAGCGGTGGCAGCAGGTGCAGCGGGGCCGGGATGAGCAGGAGCGGCAGGCGGTGCTGGACTGCTGGTTTTGGCCCTATTCCTACAGGCCACACCGAGGGACCCTACTGGTGCACGAATCCATGCACCGGGCCTCTAGTAATTAATAATAATACAAAAATAAATTCTGTTTTACATACTCACAACTATAAACCTACTTTTGACCCAACCTGTATTACTATTACTAACAAAATAAAGGAATAAAAAAGAGGCTTTGACTAACATTTTAGCAACATTTAAAAAATCTAAATTAGTTTTCTGGCTCCTGATTTCCTGTAAAAAAAATATAAGTGGACATATAATAACAACTCAATTTACACTTTTTAAACTGTTTGTTGATAGAACAGTTTAACTTCATAAACAGTTTGCTTTTAAAAAGACAACTTTAAGCTATATCAAGGAAGTAAGAGATTTATAGCTATACCTGTGAATCTTAAAAGCAATTTTGTTTTTAATCTTTGCTGAGATGATTACCGATAGTTATTTTATATTTTCTTTCATATTCATGTCACCTGCCATGATTTAAAGACCAAAGTGATAAGAAATCTCTGTTGGAGTTTAATGTAAATCTTTGATGTCAATCCCCCTGGTCCCACTATATAGATGTTCACATTACATGATCAATTTAAATGAAAATACATGTAATGTAAATTTAAAATTCATTCTCTTTTATTCTTCAAGCTCATTCAATTCACCTCAGTTAGACAAATTTATGTCATGTATATAAAAAAGAAAAAATTGATCAACAGAATAAAAATAATGAACAGCCATAAACTGCAATAACATTAATGTCTTTGAGTCACCAAGGTTCATTAAAGAAGCAATGTACTAGTAATTAAATTTTCTTCAACACTGCCATCTTTATTCATAAATCTTGGAAAAACAGCCTCTACTAAAGGTGACACAAACTAAGAGACATTTTTTTTTTCAATAGACTCATTTAAAAAAAGAACTATGATAATAAAAAGATAGCACAAACTAGTTGTTAATCTTTATTTGTTTTTCAGGAAATAAAGAGAAATCACATTACCTGTTGATTTTTAAGAATATAAAAGTTGAAATTACCAATAAAGTGCTTTGTCACCCATCTGTAGACTTCCTGGAATACTATTACATGGACAACGGCATGCTTGTTCTAAATTTCACCATATTCACTCATTTTTTGTGTGAGAAATGCTTTTACATAATTATGGAAGTGACTATAAATTGTCACAAAATGACTCCGCCATATTTTAAGATGAAAAAGCCCACACTAATACTAATGATTTTTCTATAAGTCTGACTTCACTTGTAACAGACTAATTAAAAACAATGTTACCTTTTATACAAAATAATTCTATTGATGACTATTAGCTCTCAAACACTGTAATATGTTCATCTTACAATATGATATTAGGTTTGTGTTCACTCAGTTACACCAACAGGTAGGCAGAGTTTTTAAGCCAAAACCAGCTCTGGCTAAAATAAGGCCAACTTAACTTGGGTTGATTAGTAATCTAAGTTAAAACAATTATTTGCAAGACTATATTACCACTTCATCTTGAATTTTAGGTACACTTCAAATTTCACTAAATATAAATAAATCTCTATGCATTTTCCTCTAGTGAATGCAGAAGACTACTGCATTACTTATAGTTACTTTTACGTAACTATAAGTAAATTCTTTAAAATATTCAGATGACAAGGGTACAATTTTAAAAATTCTAAAATTGGCTATTAAAATCATATTCAGAGTATATTAAATTAAGACCAATGATTGTTATGCTACTTCGCTCTGGCTCATTTGGGATGCATATTTTAACTTTTGCCTTTGGCAAAAAATTAAAGATAGGTTTCATAAATATTTGGGAATTCTTGGTTACAACTTTTCACTCAAGGTCATAGCTCCTGTTTCCAGATAAATACTTCAACATATTCTTTTACAAGTTACTTAAAACCACATAGAGAAAAGAAAAAAATAACACCTATTCATCTTGGATACAGTGGGGCAGTTTGAGAGCAATGGAAAATCAACTTAAAGCTCTTCAAATGAGAAATATTAGATCCTATTTCCATAAATCCAATTTACTTGCAAAAATTTAAACTATTTGGTATAGTTTATACCAAATTATAATATACATATTATTAAATACCATATGCTTTTACAAGCAGATTTGTTGAAATCTACATTTTATGCACTAAAAAAGGCAAGACAAGAACAAAGGGAGAAAGAAAAATTAAATTACAAACACTAATGTAAGCTAATACTGCTTACATATGAACATCAAGATGCCAAGGGACCCAATACAATCCTCAGTCTAAGATTTTCAATGGCACAGACTAGTGATCACACGATACTGGTGATACTCTCTAGTTACCCCTGGCAACCTTTCTCAACTGTAACGATGCTACCCTACAATAGCTTTCACTGGGCAGCTTTCTCTTCACTTAGCTGAATGCTCTGGGACCATCTGCGTCGGCAAGCATAAAAGGCCAGCCTGCCTGTGGGCCCGTCACTCTGAACACCACCTCTCTGACCCTGATTAAATACAACTTTCAATCCTTTTTGTCCTCCCTGTTGACTTCTCCTATTAAGGGAGCCCTTGGACAAAGAAAGCGGAAGAGTGGACTAACTGCCCCCAAGAAAGGTGATGTCTGATACTGCTCAACACAAGGATTAGCAAGCCAATACATAACAAAAGCAAGTTTGGGGGGAGGGGAGAGGTAAAGAAAAAAAATGGTTTTAGCTAGAGCTTTGACTAATTCAGTAGGTACACAATTCAACAAATAGCTATACAAGAGGCCTTCTTTGAAAGAAGTAACTATAGCAGAACAATAATTTGGAGAGATACCTTTCAACATCTTGACATAAGGCCATGACATTGACAAAAACACCAGATATTTGTTTTCTATTTGATTTTTTTTTAATTAAAAAAGAAAACTTAGAATTAAAGACAGGGAAGATGGAGCAAAAATTAGAAACAAAGAAGAAATGTAAACAAATCAATTATAATTTATTGTCTCATTAGAAAACAAGGTAGCTTCGCTTACTAAATGCATTAAACTGACATTAGAAGTTACTCAAATATTTAAATACATATTTAAATAAAGGTGAAAAATTACAATAGTCTAAAAAGAATCATTTCGTAAATTGTATCTAAACTGAGAGATCTCGAATCTAAAAAAACTGGTTTTACATGATAAAATATTTTAATATCAAGAGCTCATTCTAAAGTTTCTAGGCTTGTGAATATGATCTATAGTTCCTTAAAGTAGTCAGAAACCATCCATAGGGGGTAAAGATCAAAATCATCACTTTCAATCTTTACTGAGTACCTCATAAGGCTCCCTACCCAAGATTAGGTCAACCAATAAATGAAGGGTCTGGTTGGCTCAATCAACAAAGCAACTAAATAATACAACCTCATAATATCATGAAACAAACAAACATATACAACCTAAGGAACTTTATTCAGATCCATTTTAAAGTCTAACCTATAAAGTAAAACTTGACCATACTTCAAAGGACATGTGGGACTTTCATTGCTAAAAGTGGGAAAGTCCTGGACTAACAGGGACAAGTTGGTCACCCTCGGGAAGCTACATATACTGGGGAACAATTATGTTACTAAGCACTATGCCAGATTCTTTCACAGAATTAATTTATTTAATCTTCACAATAACCCTATGAGAAAAGATTTTTTTAAATGAAGAATCTAGATAACTATGAGGATAAGTAATCTCAACAAGGCTGCACTGTTGGAAGAGTAGAAATTTGAATTTGTCTACTTGTCTCCAGGAGTTAAATAGAAGGTTGAGTGGAACTATTATTTTCATTTAGAAGGCACAGAACTTGGCAAACCCAGCAAGCCCATATTCTACATATCCTTGACTATATTGCAGTCCAAGAGAGCTACAAAAAAACAAAAAACAAAAAACCCAATGTCTGATTAATCATATGAATAAAGGGTGGCATATAAGCTGATAATCAAAGTGCTAAACATTTTCTTTTTATTACTACTACTACTACTACTACTACTACTACTACTACTACTACTACTAGAGGCCTGATGCACGAAATTCATGCAAGGGTAGGCCTTCCTTACCCTGGCTGCCAGCACCAGATTCCCTCTGGCACCCAGGACCCGGGCTTCCCTTGCAGCCCCGGCTTCGTCTGGAAGGACATTCAGTCTAATTAGCATATTATGCTTTTATTATTATAGATTATTGCCAGCATTTGGTGTTACCACTGTTTTATTTTTTTTCACTTTTTAAAAATTTATCTTTATTGTTGAAAGTATTACAATGTCCCCCTTTACCCCCTCTCATTGACTCCCTCTACCCCATTCTGCCCCCTCCCCAGGTGTTCCCTGAACTATTGTCTGTTCATTGGTTACTCTCTTCCTGCCCCCCCCCCTTCCTCAGAAATACATCAGTCTATTGCATGCTTCAAGGGAAGTATTATGCTAAGTGAAATAAGCCAGTCAGAGAAAGACAAGTATCACATGATCTCACTTATATGTGCAATCTAATGAACAGAATGAATTGATGGGAGGAAAAAAAAAAGATTCAGAGACAGTGAAGCATGCAAAAGTGCGGAACATTTTAGAAAACCTATAGACAAAAACATTCTTACTGTGCTGGGACAACCGCTTATTGCTAGACTTTCTGGTTTACTGGACCTGGGAATTGGTTCCTATTGCGAACAAGGTAAATTGTATGCTTGGTACAGAGGGTAGGACCATGGGTAGAGAATGATCAGCAATGTGCTCCAGAGTAGGATTCAGATATAATACTGAAAAGGAGGGTACCACTCTCCCTTTCTAAGGTTCTTTGATGTCCCCAATAGTTTCCACTACCAAGATACCCAATATACCATCACTATAATCAATGGCATCCTAGTACCAACTTGACTAAAAGGTCCACAGATTGCTCTCCTCTCCAAGAAGCCACCCTATCAAATATGTTAAGGTAAGTCTTCTGGTAATGAGAAGAAGAAAGCCAAGCTACTCAAAAAGTCCAATATCTAGGTCAAGTTGCAAGTGTTCAGATAGACAAAAGAAAACAAATCTACCATCCTTCTCCTCCTCTTTATTGCTATTGGTTCTTAATGAGCACATGTCTTCTACATACCATGTAACAAGCCCTGGAGTGATAAAGTAAAATATGGTTCTATCTTTGAAGCTTTATACATTAGAAGGAGCATTAGGTTTCAGAAACATAAAAAGTGAGAGCAATAAAGAAAAGGACATACTATAACATAAGTTACATGAACTCAGCGAACAGAAAAATTGGGAGTCGGGGTGAGGGTGTTCAATAGAACTTGAAAGAAGAATAGAACTCAGGTAACTAGAAAAAGAATGTGAGGGATTAAATCAGAGCTAACATTTATTCTTTAGGCAATAGTGAGTCACTGTAGGTTTTTAGAGTAGGGGAAAATGTATACAGGCAATGTTTTAAAAGATTAACTTGGTTATGATAAATATAGAAACAGAACAATAGTAAATCTATCTATATATATAAAAGGCTAATATGCAAAGTGTCCCCACGGGAGTTCGACCGGGAGACTGGGAGTTCTATCGCTCGCTATGACGTGCGCTGACCACCATGGGGCAGCACAGAATGAAGAAAGGCCCCGATTGGCCCTGATCACCAGCCAGGCCTAGCGACCCTACCCATGCATGAATTTCGTGCACTGGGCCTCTAGTATAAATATAACAGACTATGTACTTACAAAGTTATTTATCAAAAAATCTTTAACAAAAATTTCTTTTTGAATCTCTGATTCTCATATTCTATCCAAAACACTCATAGAATTAATCCAGGTAAATGTGAAGTTAAAATTCTCCACTACTTATTAGCTCTATCATCCAACGTTCAGAAAATCTTTTGCATCAGATAGTAAGAACCTTGCAATAATTCCAATATAAGTCTGACCAAAAAAAATGGGGGAGGAGGGTATGTCATGGAACACTCACATTAACAAAAGCCCATAAGAAGCAGAAATTCTGTTGGTGTAACAAACTCCCTGCTTCTACCCCAACGCTTCCCCCTGCCCCAGAAAAAGTAGATTTATAGGAGACTGGGGGTAGGAACTCAAGTGGAAGGAACCGATCAAGAGACCTAAGGGAAAGGATAATATACCAAGTTCTGGGTAGGCTATGTTCTATAACAAAGAAACCAAAGAAGGTAAGATATACACACAGATAACTAAACTAATAGAGTTACAAGTGTCATCTGCATTAAGAATATTACAAACTGCTATAAAAATTTAGATCATTATTAGTTGAAGTAGAGAAAGCTTTACAAAGGAAGTATCAGTTGAGCTGGCTTTGAAGGCTGGTTGAATGCTGGCAGATTGAAATGAGACAAAATTCCAGATAGAGAAATATGAACCAAAGTCAAAGCAGTAATACTTGGAAAGTATTCCGTACACAGCTATACATAACAGCAAGTGTTTACCTGAATTATGACAAGCCTGTTGATTCCATCCTGGTGGCTTGATGGAATCACCTGACAGTATATAACTATTATGCAGCAGGTTTCCAATAAAGGGTGTTTCCTTCCTTTCATTGAACATTCTCTCCATATGGTTTCTAAGTCCTTAAAAAGGTTCTGCCAACCAGAGAGCCCTAGCTCCTTGACATTGTTATTGGGCAGGAAATCTGGATTAACTGCAGTTGCAAAGTCTATCTAAAAGAGTATAAAAATACATTTGGTTTAACTTCCCAAATAATACAGAAATCTCTACTGAAACACTCCAGGTAGGAAAATAAAAAAGCTGCAGTAACAGTATTTTAATTTTAAATTATTTTAATTTGTAGAGACTGCACATCTACAGACAGTGTGGTATGATAGGAAAAACTCTAGATCTGAAACTTCACCTTCTGGAACCTATTTCCTCAAACATAAAATTGGGAACACCTGTTCTAATACCTCCTCTAAGAACTGTATTATATGAAAAACTATGAGGAAGTACTTTAATATTAAGATTTAAAACTGTACAGATATATTCTACTAACATTTATGTTAGCTTATGTACATTGGAACCCTAAAGACTAATTTTTAGTAGATTCATACCTAGAGAAAAAAGTTGAGAAAGAAGTTTTTGTTCTCTCATAAAACTGAAGTATTCTATTGTCAAGTGAAGTAATGAAGAAAATATAAAATGTCTTGTTTCCATTATTTTGGGGTGGTGGTGGTTAAGGTTTATTGAAGTTGAAGTAAACACAACTGTTTGTCCCGGTAACACGAGCTCACCCCTTTTCTTCTCATGTGTTCTCTCTCCATAGCAGCCATGGGATCCATAGTTTACTACACTAGTTTTATAACCAACATCATGGCAATGTATTTAGTAAATGTACTCTCCATTACAGTAAATAATATTCTGCATTTGTATAGCATGGTAAATATTTCATCACATATTCACATCTGTCTTATGGCCTCAGAAATGCAATAAATTGGGCAAGAAACATTATATGTTGATGCCAAAGATGAAGCAACTAGGCACTGAGGGAGTAAATGATTTGCCCTACGTTATCATATGGCCCATCAGCAATAGAGCCAATGGAACATTCTACGTCTCCTGATTCTATATGAAGCACAATTTCTACCACTGTACTTTTATTCTTCCCTTTCTCAAACTTGATCCTCCTCTAGTACTCACTGTTTAGAAGAATGGTATCATTACCTCTCACCTAGTCTCAAAAGCAACCAGTTTCTTTACAGCTGATCTTATTGTCACCTGCCCAACCCTCTGTTATTCTCCACTCTTCTGCCAAATGGACTTCCCTCATGGCAAACTGGACCATGTCACCATCTTACAAAAATCCCTTCTAGAAATCCTTGAGTTTTCTGACTATACTTATAAGGCCCTTCATAATCTAGTCCTAATTTACTACTCTAGATGAGTCACTCACTATTTTCCATCATCTTCACAACCTATGTTCCAGCCAAACCTAATTACAGATAAATCTTTGGCAAACTAATAGCAGTTGGGCTATATACTTACTATTCCCTAAACCTGCTCTCTCCCCATTCCATGACCACCTCTATTTAGCTTACTTTTTATTTATTCGTCAGATCTTGCTTCAGTTTTCTTCTTATTTCATCTCCCCAAACTGAAATAGGAATTCTTCCTATGTGCCCCCATGGTGTCCTGTATGTATATCTATTGAGGCACTATTGTGAATACCCATTTATGTGTTAGCTGCTTGAAGGCAATGTCACAGCTTAACAGTGTCAACTGCACTGGCAGATGCTCAACAATAATTTGTTCCATTGAATTTGACCTTCCAAGAAATTATGTTTATTTAATAATTTAGTACTATATTTAAAATTATAGTTTCAACTATTTACATGTCAAATTCTCTTTTGCTTATTTCAACCTGCTAATTTCTAAAAATAGCTATTTACCCAAAATATTAGAATGCAGAATATTGAACATAAAAGAAGAGCTTATGTATTCTAATAGAGCATGTCAAGGAGAGGATGAGAATCTGAAAACCAGACTTATTTAACTGTGCTGCTTATATTTATATTTAAATTAGTGTGCCAAATATAAAACAAACTTTTCTACCTTGCATTCATAATCTGTCTTATTACTATTATGCCTGGAAGTGATTCTCTTCTTACAAAGATCGTAAATTTGATTTTTTGTCTTAAAAACCATTTTGTCTTCTGGAACAATGCTTTATACTGTAAAATAATTGAGAAAACAGGGTTTGATATACCAAGGATTTGATATATCTATCTGATGTATCAAAATAGGATTTGATTCACTTTATAGACAACTTTTTTCTAAGCAAGATATATCTATCATGTTTTGTTGAGTTCTTACAAGGAAATTAGCTATTATAAATTATTCAATGGAACAAATGTTTTACCCCCATTCTTCACTATTCACTAAAAGAAAAACAGAAAAATCCTACTGTGGATTCTATTCTGCAGTGAATATATATGAAAAAAACAGTGACCCTCACTGATCAATCATGGCAGAACCCTCATGACAGTCACAGCTAACAAGCAGAGCAAAACTTCCGCCACCCCTTTTTTTCAAAGAAAGTGAAAATGCTAAGATTAGTTAGGCTTTAGAAAGGAAAAAAAAATCTTGGCAAAACAAATTCACTATCATTCATTACATATTAAATACACGAAGATTAAATGTCTCCTTCACTTTTCTATAAGTATATTAAGAATTACCTTTTAAAGAAGACATGGATAAGCTTTTGAAAAAGTAATCTTTTTATTAAATACTCATTTACAAATTGAGTTATTTTTTTAAAAAGCACTCTGCCTAAAGTAAAATGGGTGTTCTAAATAAGAAGTACATCTATTGAAAAATTCTGGGCTGGGGTAGTTTTTCTACGAAGACATTCCAGCACAATGGAAGTTTGCTTCCTTACAGTTCACTCCACAAGTACTTGACCTGTACTACAAAGAAGTTCAGGCTATCTTTGCAAAATGGCTAGCATAAGAAGCAAAAAGACTAAGATTGTAAGTTAAACTAAGTGGCAAACATATGGCACTTTTCTACAAAGCACCACTGGGAGACAATAGGCATACCTAAAAATGCTTCATTTAAGGTAAATCCTTTTTGGTTGATAGATTACAAAGTGAATACAATGAGAGTCAAGATGTGCAGGACAGAAAGTTTGGAGACACAAGACGAACTCTATCGTCACGTCCTTACATCAGACCATTTTATGGCAAGCATTCATACTAGGAGAAAATCCAGTCTATTGTCCGATTCTCTGTGAATTAACTAATGAAAACACTGGAAGCCTAGCTAGACTTGTTAATGTTTCCTTCTGAACTTTGATCAACACTTTGCTGATACAGCTGTGCAGTAAAGACTGGAAAACATTTCAGTAGCCAGTCTGGACAATTTTGTTGTTGTTGTTGTTTTCCAATCAACCATGTCTGCAAAAAAGCAAGGCACAGTCTACAGTGCAGTCTGAATAATTGCTCCATGGCTTTAAAAGGATGTAGAATGTGTGTATATAAACTCAGTTTTAAGCCTGAAAGCATGGTTCTTGAACACTTCACAGTGCTTTCTATAGCACTTATAATATACGTACCAATGAAACTACAAAATGGTACAGTTTTAAAAACTGATCAAAGGAGGAAGCAATGTTGACGTGCCCTCGAAAATAAGCTCTTTTAAAACTGCAAGCGATACTTTGCCAAAAAAAAAGTATTTAGCTGGATTAAAGAGTTTCAAAAGCACTTGTAGCCAGCAATACAAAATGCTGAAATAATTTCATAGGGTGAGAATGGTCAGATGATCTCCCAATCTTACACAAAGGGTTAGAATTTTCTAAGAAAGGCCTTACTAAAATCTTAAAATCTGTTTTCATAATATGCTTAAATTTTATATGGTAGAGCTATGACATCAAGATGAAGACAAATATATAAAAATTTCAAATGGAGTACTCATTAATTCCTTTAAAAGCTGTATTATTTGTATGTAATGAACTTCACTTAGAAGGCATTCTAAAATTCCCACAATAATTCTTCACCTATGTTTTGGCTAAAAAGCTTAAATGTTAAATCATAATAATTTGAGCATTTTAGCTCTCTAAAGTAAAAGAAATACGCTTTTTATACTATATATATATATATATGACTATCATGGGAGTCATATATATATATATGACTCCCATGATTGCTTTTCCTTCATGGCATTTTCAAGTGTGAGGGCAAACTTGTCACTGAATCTGGCTTTCTTTAATGCAAAACCATTTAGTGTACAGGCACAATGAATTGGTTTCTGGAGTTCAAATCTAATTTCATGCTTTTGTTTAAGCATATGTAAATCTTTTAATTTGAAAGCAATTCTTAATAGATAAAATTAATATGTAAATGTAAACTATAAATATAAAATACACAATTTGAAATAACTTGAGGCTGCAAGCTCCAGATTTCCATTAATATCTCTGCAACAATTAGGACATGTTTTTAATAAGAGCCTCACTATGTCATCTTGTCATTTTGGCTTTACTGCATTAATACAAGAGAATGTGCTATGAGGAAGAAGTTTAAAAGCACTGTCTATGTAGAATATAAAATTTCATGTACGTACTTTGTATCACAGAGCATTAACAGACCAAATAGCCAGAGAAATATGTATTGTGCCCATGAAAAAATAAGCATACATTTTCTCTTTTGAGAGCTCTGTCAAGTACAGTGGGAAGCAAGAAAATGCCCCCAATACATACAGTACAGAAATTACATACCTGAAACATAATGGATCTATTTAGAATTCTCTAGTAAAAAGTAAAATATCACATACACATTTCCACTTGCCATAGATGCTAAATAAAAACTCAATTTACTTTTAGCATCATTTGGCAGAAATCCAACCAATACAGAATTGGATCTTTGTTTGGAAATTTTAATGGATTTTATGTACATTACACTAGAACATATTTTTAAAATGCACTTTGTCTAATACTAATTTAAACAAATAAGCAGTTCATGCTTTCCTTATTTTGGCTGCCAAATATTTAGAATGCAGTTTAATACCCTATATACTTACCCTGTAACAAAAGCAAGTTCATTATTATTTATTCAGATTTTAAGTATATCTTGATACATGGAAGAAAAAATACTAATGGAAAAATCTGAGAAAATATCAGAATCAGAAAGCTAATAATCCAATATCTATTTTAACAGGGAAAAAAAAATACCAGTGCAGTGTTTTAAAAACTGGAATTAATTATATATTCAGAATGTTCCTAAACTGATGAGCCAGAGGCTTAGGGGAGACTCTATTGATATTAACCACCTTCATTAGGTAGTCAGCATCTTATTTATCTAACCCTGGGGTTAAACATTTTATTGCAGTAGTCAATTTGGAAGTTATAAAATTCTTCTGTTGGGGTTGTTATTTGGGCGGTGGGAGGAGGGATGTAGCTAAGAAAAATCAGTGAAATCTCCAGAATGAACAGCCTGGCACTTTAGTATCTCCCTGGGCACCCAGGAAAGCAATACTATAGAAAGCAGGTTACAGTTTATGATAGTTGTATTTTCTGTGTTATCTAGAGAAAAACAGGTTCATCCATGCAAAATGGACTGTTTTAGAAGATATTGCTGCTAAAATGAAAGACTTTTCAAAAGGAAAAAGTGATTATTCCAGATGAAATGAGAAGCTCCAATGTCAACCTAACTTCCTGAATCAGCAAAAAATCAAAGCTTTACTCAGAATAGGAAATTGGAGATTTTCTTTTAATTTACATATCTTTTTTGCTGAGTATGTTTTAGCTGAAATATGAGAGAACTTCTAAGAGGCAGCACTTCTCATTTCCAACCATGCTTTTGCTATGGCATTATAAAATACCACTACTTGGAAATAAGAATACATCAATTTTACTAGTACTAATGTAGAAGAATCAAGAGTTTAAGTCAGAAATAGCTTTCCATTTATAGCATTTTGTTATATGCTCATTAGCCAGGCCAATACCATACCAAACATACAGTTATGCCATAAAAATTTTAGCTATCATTGGGACATATCTAAATAGCTAAATGTTTGGCATATTTAGAAGCAAAATTCCTAAAGGAGCCTTAAAATAAAAAAACATCTTTAATCCAGACACCTTATTGTCATGTATATATAATTATTATATGTATAAATTCTTTAATAAAATGAATGAGAAGTCCAAATGTAATGAGAAGTCCAAGTGTGTTAAGAAGGTTAAATTTTGGAAATTATTCAGGTAAATATAGTTTTTATAATGTGAAATGTTATCCAACACTTTATAACTAATATTTCTATAATAGTATCAATATTAATAATCCAAAAATATATCTAAATTTTTGACAAATATATATCTCTTGGCGATCTTCTTTGCATCAACATTTCACTTTATATTAAATGTGCTTAATCCTAGTTCGACTGCTTTTTCTTAAAAATAATAAAAAAATGAGAGTTTGTTAGTGAGAAGAACAAATTTTGTTCTATTCCATCTAAATTAGAAGAAATTATGTTGTCTGCCCATCCCAATCCCTACCTTTTCTACTACTACAGCTTCTTGTCCTTTATTTTAGGAGTTGTGAGTTGGAATGTGTTTTCTTTTTCCCCTGTGTAAAGTTTGTTTTAAATGAATTTATTCAGTGAACGTAAAAAAATTATCCTTTGATTTATTCTTAAGTGACATAAAAATAATTTAAAAGATTTCTTATTCACAAACTTTTTAAAATATCAACACTTTATTTTGTCTGAACTTTACATAACACTTTACAAAAATTTTGCTGTAAACCATTATTAGTAAATATAAATTCAAGTTTATATTTCTGCCACCTAACACAGCTAACACAAAAATCAGGCTAGCATAGTTAGAATTTGGGTAATTACCCAAATTTAACCTGTATGAAACAAATTCCCTAACAGTACTTACATGTCACATAAACCTTTAAATATAGAAATATAATAATTCTTGGAAATTAGATTGAATTTGTAACAATCTGAAGCAAAAAAAAATATACTGAATTATTTTATTATAGGAAAGCAAACAGAAACTGAACTAGCCTTCAAATAACAAACTCCAATAATGGAAAGGTAGGTAAGAAGAGTTTTTAAAGATTTTTTCTATATTTGTTCTCTTTACATAATGAGTCACTTATATACAAGTAACATTCACACACTCACATGTATACTGTAAGATATATTAATAATCTTTAGACACCAAAACCTCATCAGCAAACTTATTGTCTTCAAACGGTACAAAAATTAAAACACTGGGATAATGGTCTACATTATCCTAATAATTGGCTTTCAATATATCGTTTTGCTACTTAAATATCTGGACAGCTTATATTTCTAAGCAATTATTAGTTTAAACCTGCTAGTTCCTGCAATTTTAAATAGAACTGAAAAGCTCACTACTACCATCCACAATGCCAGTAATGTACTTAAATATGGTGTGCACCTCTACTCTGATACCCAAGGGGATGATTAAACATTTTCCTCTTTATTTTAAAGTCTACTGATCATATCTTAATAGTTCTCATACATTTTTCTTCAATATTGATATTAAAAGAAAAACAACAGTAAAAGTAAAAAGTCTTTGCTTAAAAGTCTTATGAATAAATCTCACCCTGAACTAAAATGTACAGATGAAGCACAATTCAGTTAAAATGCAGGCTAACCCCATTATGGTTATATGACGTAGAAAACCAACTCCCCCCAACTTTAAAGGGTTCAAACAGGCCAATTCTGTCAAAGCTTCCTGTGATGAAATACAACTTTTTCAACAGTGTACAGAGGCTAAGACATGGATAATAATAAAAATGATGGTGCAGTGGCCTAGCATTACAGTAGCTGGTTTTCACAGGCCGAGCTGAAATATATTTGCTGTTTTCTATGGCAGTATCCCATGCTTAAAACCCTCCCTTCCTGCCTTTGTTCAGCTCTTTTGCTAGCAACCAAGGGCTTTCTTTCGGTTCAGCCTAGTAAAAAGCCAAAGGGCTAGAACATGAGGGTCATCAAGGTCTACAAGGTAGATGAACAAACCAACAAAGCAACATCACAGGGCAAGGAGCAACCACATTACAATAAGGATCTAATTACAACAAAAAGAAAAGTCTCTATGAAATAATTACAAAAAATAATAAACACTGGGATTGCCAAGAGGAGCTGCTTTGCTTTATGTAAATACTCAGACAATTTTCTTTCCTAATAAGAATAAAACCCAGGACATTAAATAATTATTTTTAAATTCAAGTGAAATAAGTCCTGCAGCGCACACAATAACACAATGATCTATTAACCAGGAAACATTATGCTTAAATCTGTGTGTGAGCGAGGGTGGACTCGTAAGTCCTTTGGCTTTTTCTAATAATGAATTTCTTTTAATCTATGTAGAACACTGACTTCTCCAATTTGTTGTTGTTCCTAAAGTTTAAAAGCAAAATTACCACAAGTATAAAGAATCCTGCGTCATAATAGAGACAATGGAAAATAAACAATGATTGTGCTTACTTTTCAAGGAACAAATAAAAATAATTTTATAATTAGTTATAAAAAGCAGCTTTTCCTGCTTGTTTCTCCAACTACCACTTCCTATTAATGATATAACTATGGACAAAAAAGAAAAAAAAGCTAGTTGATATTAATGAAGCAGCTATTTCCTTTTAAGTCTTCATTGAGATCATAATGTTAATTGCTGCCATCACATTCATTCTTATGCCAACCCTGCAGTGGGGCAAATGGGATTTTGATGATTTGAAACATTGAGTGAAACAGTTGGAATGATCAATCAGGTGAGACATAGGCTTCTGAATAATAGCAAAAGAATGAAATTTGATTTGGGCAAAATCAAAACCAAATTTTGCCTTTAATAAAGACCATTTTAAAAACAGGTAGATATCAGATGGATGGGGGGGTCTATCATTAACAATTTTCCGGTAACACAAAACCTTATTTTATTAAACTAATGTTTCTTCTTCCATTTTCTTTATTTCTCAAAGACTATGTGAACACAAAGAAAAAGGGAGCCAAATAGTTAAAATATACTTCTGTGAAGAGACAGAGTTATTTATCAAGGTATAGCACAGTCGAAATGTTTTACATTATCTTAGCAGGTATGTTGTGCAGCAACACCTCACAGAAACATGTACAGATAAGAAATACACAGAAAATTCAAGAATGCTTCAAATTAACAGGCAAAAGTTCCTACTTCATCCCCCCTCTCCCCATCTCTTTTTGACAAAAGTAATGTTAGAATACTATTTCAAGAAGGTCACCGACGAATCTGGTCAAGCAGACAGAATCAGTACTGACTTTTCAGTGCAGACGCTAGAACCAGAAATTACCCCTTTCTTCTAGAGTGCTAATTCAAGGACAAAATACCATGGCAGAGGAAGTCAAGAATGATAATGCTATTTTCTGATCATCAAGGCAATCAGAAAATAAAATAAATAGGTTAAATAGGTAAGATCTGTACATTAGTAATAAATATAATCTCTAGCCGAAACCGGTTTGGCTCAGTGGCTAGAGCGTCGGCCTGCGGACTCAAGGGTCCCAGGTTCGATTCCGGTCAAGGGCATGTACCTTGGTTGCGGGCACATCCCCAGTAGGGGGTGTGCAAGAGGCAGCTGATCGATGATTCTCTCTCATCGATGTTTCTAACTCTCTATCCCTCTCTCTTCCTCTCTGTAAAAAATCAATAAAAAATCTATTTTAAAAAAAAATAAATATAATCTCTATAGACTCATAGGTTTATAAAGCACAAATGAGAAATGAATGTGAAAAAGCTTTGCCAACCACCAAGAATTACATACAATGGGTGATGATCACTATTATTTCCCTTGAAATGACTCTTCTAGAATGCTATAATCCAGAAATTCGATGATTAAATTAAAATAGCCCCATAATCTGATGCTGGCTCAAGTACCAACTCCTTCATGAAGCCTGCCCTGATTTCCTGAGGAAAAACTGATTGCTCATGACCTATTGATTCTTTTATATTAAACTGATATGCATATCCTATCTCTTCTATAAGGTCAAAAAGTTCCCTGAAGCCAGGAACTATGTCTTATTTATCTTCGTGCCTGCCACGATACCTAGATGCTAAAAATTTATGAATTATTTTACTAAGTACCATCTTCCCAAATAATAATTACTTGACATTTGTGTGAAAATACAAAATAAATACAGGGCATAGAGTTTACAGTATGGTCAAGGAGATGGAACTTTGAATATGGCCAAATAACACATTTCTGAGAATTATTATTATGTAAAGCCAAAAGTATAATCTCATTCCAGGGGGTCCATTCATTCACATTCAAGACATGAAAGCAGGGCATGCGAATTTCATTTTGAAGGACTAAAATGTATCTTGGGCATTCTTATTGGTTTTATTGTTGCATCTTCTTTTTAAGGAACTTCAGTTGGGTGCTCAATCTTCAAAGCTGCGTGCGTGCGGTATGGCTTGACTAGTACTGGTTTCCTATTAGAAGTGCCTTTGGTAAAAGAACTTGCTTCAACAAGCTAGGTGGGAGGAGCTGAAATAACAGCTATAAACAGGCCCTAGAGGCAACTTCTGGAGATAGGCACCCCTCTTGAAGAAGTTCAAATTGAAGGCATTTGAGTAAAAGCATGTCTATGAAACAACCTCAAAGGCAAGAGATTATGAGACTCAGGAGATGAAGGATGTTTCTGAAGCAAAAATGTAACAACTGAAGTGGAACCGATAAATGATTTTTCAACTTAGCTTTTCATCCTTCCAAGGTAGATAAATTGAGTAGCTGCACTGTGCTATGCATGGGTCTTCCAGATGAGGCTTACTGTATGCTTTGCGTAGACATTAAAAACCCCATAGCACATTAGATAAATAAAAGGTAAGGAGATGGCCTGTGATCCTTGGTTAAAATATGTTTTAAAATGTAACTTGGTGTTCCTTGGCTTGCATAAATATTTTAGCCTGGTTAGTTGACACACTGAGATAAAATATGAGAAAAAAAAACTTTAAAGTTGTCTTGAAATCTAGTTCTATACAAAGAAGTTATTTTAAAAATTATACATAACCTTTGAAAAGATTAAATGATACTGCAGGTAAACAGTGTAACAGATATTCAATAAATAACCGTTGAAAGAAATGCTAAAATATTTCCATATAGTTACCCTAAGAATCTTAAATGTCAGATACAAGAGTCCTGAAAAAAAGATCTCTGAAGTTTTAAAAAAGACTACTTAAGTATGTTTTATTACAAAATTATTGAGTGTACAATGTGTATAGAATTCTGCATTAGATGCCACATGTGCTAGATTCTGGCCTTGTAATAGCTAATTATTTTACCTCTTTAGAACCATTCCCTTTCTCTGGTAACAGAACAGTGTTTCTTATTGGAAAATCATTCTGTACAATCTGGATGGTGATGAGTGATAACCACTCCTCTCCACTTCACCCCTCTTCACACTCCCATTAGAGAGATGAGTACATGATTCAACCTGACCAATTCAAACCTGACCAACCCAAGCATCAGATCCCACTGATTAGATCAGAAATAATCCAAGCTGAGCCAATGAAAGAACTCTGCAGAGCTTTTACCAGACTTAATCAGAAAAGAAGCAGTCTCTGTATTGGACATAGGTATTAAGGACCATGTAAGTCTGAAGCTGTCAAAAGCCATTTTTCTCCAACCAGAGTTGCCTAAGAACGAAGCCAGCACAGAGAAAAGTAGAAATAAAAAAATGGGGGAGACTGTTGATACTTGGGTCTTTAGAATAGATCTAGAAAAATCCAGCTATGCTAAGGCCAGATAAATGCCTAGATTTGTCTTAGCCCTCTCTCCTCCTCTTCTCCTTCTTCCCAGTCCTTCCTTTCCTTTATTTTCTTCCTTCACTTTGGATTTGATTTGTTATTTGTAACCAAGAGCCCAGGTTACTAAAGCCTCTGTCACCTACTTTTGATCTTGTCAGTTTCATGTCATTCCTTATATAGTATCACTCTCTGCTACTCCCAGTAATTCCCTGCCTCCACTGCAGTACTGAAAGATGGTGGATGAATGCCTAAATTGGGAATGTATTTATTTTATCGTTACTTGACCTGGCCACTAAACAAGGTAAATAATGCAGGATGTATGGACAGACTATAGAACAGTCCTTAAGGAGAACTTAACCTCCACAAATCCAAACAGAGTTGTCATTTCCCACTTAATACTTGTCTATAATTAAGAAAAACAACATTTGCAGAAAGTCCCCTTAGTAAGAAGCCCAATCATCTAATATATAAAAGGCCAGGGTTGTAACGACCGATCACGACCGAAGACTGACCAACCTGGAAGTCCTTCAGTCAGCGCTGGGTTGTCAGGGCTTTTCTTTCTCTCCCAGCCTCCATGGGGGGTGGGGAGGGGGGAAGCCTGCTGTTAAGACCCACCTCTCTGATCAGGCCCAGAGAGAGGCCTGGAGATGCTGACTACCATAGGAACCGACCAATCAAAACCAAATGTGGGTGCTATGAAGAACCAATGGCTGTCTAGGAGGCAGAGCTTTTGACTCTGACTGGCATAGGAACCAACCAATCAGAACCAAATTGGCCAGCAGAGGAGGGCAGTTGGGGACGAGATCAGGCCTGCAGGGGAGGGCAGTTGGGCGCAAGATCAGGCCAGCAGGGGAGGGCAGTTGGGGCAACCAGGCCTGCAGGGAGGGCAGTTAGGGGCAATCAGGCCAGCAGGCAGGTGAACATTTAGGAGCCAGATTGTGAGAGGGATGTCCGACTGCCGGTTTAAACCAGTTGGACATCTCCCAAGGGGTCCCCAATTGGAGAGGCTGCAGGCTGAGCTGAGGGAACCCACCCCCTCCGTGCACGAATTTCGTGCACCGGGCCTCTAGTAATTAATAAAAACAAACAACCTTTATAAGCATATTATTACCACTAAATCCAATAAGAAGTCCAAAAGCCAAAAAAAGGAGAAAGTACTGGTAGAGTCTACATTTATCCCAGATCATCTGCTTAAAATTTGCTGAGGAAAATGACAGCACTCAACAGTATTTTAATTCCTATCCTTAGAGGTTAGAGTAAAATGAGATAATCTAAACAAAACCACAAACAAACTCAAAGAGCTTTTGGGGTTGCATTAGGGGAAATCTAGCATTTGGAATAAATAACATAAATAAGTGCAAATACATGTATCCTTAAAAGAGGGAAACTGAAGGAGATTTGAGACAGAAGAGAAGACAAGAACAGAGAGAGATTGGACAATGCTGCTCTTGAAGACTGGGGTAATACGATAAAAAGCCAAGGAATATCGGCAGCCACTAGAATTGGAAGAGGCAAGGAATGGATTCTCCCCTAAAGTGTCCAGGAGTCAGCCCTGCTAACACCTTGATTTTTGCCCTGTAATACTAATTTTGAACTTCTGGCCTCCAGAACTATGACAGAATAAATTTCTGTTGTTTTAGACCACCAGTTTGTGGTCATTTGTTACAGCAGCAACAGGAAACTAGTACAAATACCATGTTATAGATATTCTTAATTTTAAAAGTATTTGATTGCTATATTTACACATAGAGTATTTTTTTTTAAAGAAATCCTTAAAAATTGTCCATGTAAAATTTGGTGAATTAAACCACAACAGCAGAACTGATTTGGGCACAAATCATAAATGGAGTTAAAACCGCTAGGTTGAAGTTATTTGGAAAACAGGATATTCACATCATTTCAGATACTCTGAAATGGTATGAATATCCTGTTTTCCATAGACTGCTTACAAAGGGAAAAAAATGTACCCTTATTGTGAAGAAATCTGGTTAAACCATCTTACTTAAATGATCAAAGTTAACACCAATAACAGGACAAACTGAGACATGAACTCCCTGATGTGATGCAATGAAAGCATATTATCACTTACATCAAGCATGTCAAACTCAAAGGCTTATATGGGCCAAATAAACAAGGTTTAAGTTTATGTGGAGTGCAAAAAACCAAAGCTTCAATTTTCATAGAAATGTAGGTTTAGAGACATGCTGAATACAAAGGGCTGAAATAAATGAGTAATCGTTAACATAAAATAGAGCATTTTCATAAAAATTAATATTTTCTTGAACATTAGCTTACCAGACACTGAATAACTGCACAAATTAATAAGTGTAACGTAAATAAACCTATTTTTCTTGTTCTCCGAAAGCAAAATATTTCCTGTTGCTCACATCAAACAAGTCAGTACAAGACTAATGACGTGGCCATTGGCTGCTAAAATATTCGCTGCTAGTATTGGTGGAGAGAAATGGTGTGCCTGCATGTAAGGCGCATAAGGGAAATGAATGCCATAGGATTATAGTAATCAGTCATTAGCGAACGTTGTAGTTCATTATTAATAATATGTATAACAGGATATTGTAAAAATTAAGTTACAAAATTTTTATTAAAACATTTTTTACATACCGTTATATTGGCTGGGCCGCAAAAATATTCATGGGCCACATGCGGCCTGCGGGCCACGAGTTTGACATGCTTGACTTACATAGTATTCCTGCCAAAAAATATATATCCTGAATCTACTTATGAAAAGCCCCAGTTAAAGGACATTCTACAAAACAGCTTACCATTAAAATGTCAACAGCATCAATAACATGAAAAACAAAAACTAACAAACTGTTCAAGTTTAAAAGAGACTCAAGAAACAACTAAATGTAATATCTGATCCTGGAATAGATCATGGTTTGAAGGGAGGCAGAGGCTGGGAACAGACTATAGTAAAAGATATAACTGGTAAAATTTTAATTTGAACTCTACATTAGATAAAATAATTTTATCAATATTAAATTTCTTGAATTTCCTAACTATATGGTGGCTATGTAAGATAGTTAGAATACAAATTCTGAAATACTTAGGGATAAAAAGATATGATCTTTGCAAGTTATTTTCAAGTACTTAATCCCCAATATGTAATAATAATAAGTGTGTGTGTGTACAGGAGGAGGGGAAGAAAGGGAGGGGAAGAAGGAGAGAGGGATGTTAAGAGAGGAAGTAACTGTGGCAAAAATGTTAACAATTATTAAATAAGTAACTGAAGGGTATAATGGAATCCACTATATTATTCCTATAAGTTTCTACAGATTTAAAATATTTCATAATAAAACATTAAAAAAAAACCTAGGTGGATTGGACATTTGATCTTATGGGGGACCAACGTATAGAACAATCTACCTTCAGATGTAATGTAAGTGTTGTATGCCATTAATACTACATATTCAGTAATGGTCAAACAATGTCACTTCTCAATGGGGGAAAAAGAGGACATATGTAACACTTGCAACAATAAAGAATTTAAAAAAGGGGGGAAAAAAGAAAATGCCATTTCTAAACACTGCTTGGACTATCTATAACAGAGAGTAGATATAATTTATTTTTATATACCTTTTTTTTTTCCAATTTAGTTGACAAGATAGGAATATGTTAGTATTTTTATTTTTTAAATATATTTTTATTGATTTAAGAGAGGAAGGGAGAAGAAGAGAGAGATAGAAACATCAATGATGAGAGAAACTCATTGATCAGCTATCTCCTGCATGTCCCCCACTGGAGATCAAGCCACAACCTACGCATGCGACCTTGACTGGAATCGAACCCAGGACCCTCCAGTCCGCAGACCGATGCTTTATCCACTGAGCCAAACTGGCTAGGACTATGTTAGTAATTTTAATAATGAAAATGAATTCATTTAAAATTTATTGTCTAAAACATTAAATATATTAATTATATATTTACATATTATTCTATTTATAAACTTGTAGTTTACAATAAAACAACTTTTAAAAAATCCCACTAAGATATTTTCTAGGAGTTATGATTCACTCTCTTCCTATTCATTTCCTATATTCAATTAATTAACAAATCCTATTATTTTCTTTCACTTTTTCTTGAATTTACTCTCTCTGTTCTAATCTCATGTGAATCTAGTTACTTATTATCATTATCTCTATTCACAGAAACCATATTTTCATATTTTTCAGAAGTATGCACTCTAGTTGATCTACCAACACATTCATATAGTTTTTAATATTTTTATGAAGTAAGGGGCCAACCTGTGATCCAAGAAAGTCATAATGCAACCCTGTGTATGCATTTATGAACACCCATCAAACTGTACATTTAACATGTATGCATTCCACTATATTTAAATTTTACCAATAATAAAAATTATGTTTAAAAAAGAAAAAGAATATTAAAAATATGGCTAAATAAATAGTTCCAAAGCTGTAAACAACAACCCCCCACCAAAAAAAATTGTGTACTCACCAATGACTCACTTCAAAATTAGTTTCCATGTTCTCTGCAGAATCCAATATTGACTACCTTTGCCTTAAAATGGCCCATACTTTGTCTTTATTATCCTTTCCTGTTTATATATGCTTTGCTATTTTCTCTCCTTCCAGTATTCTAAATGGTTTTCCTTAGCCATTCCTTATTCACATATTTGACTTTGGTGATCTCTCGTTCATAATCATAACTGCCACATTATAGATGATCTCTCTATCAAAAATCTGATTCCTGTTCTTTCCCTTTCTATTCTAACTACTACCATCCTTGCTCAGGACCGTATATCTCTAATACTACAATTTTGCCCCCCCAGGTTTCTCCCACTCTATCCTGCAGCCAGTAGGTTAATTGCATTGTCAACATTCAAAAACTTTAAACAGCTTGGCAAGGCTTAAAATAATACTTTTCAAACTTTGTTGCAAAGAGCAGTAAGAGTTCCACTGAAGTACCTCTATGGCACTTTGGTAGGACTTGGTAAGTGAGGCTCCACGTTCTTCAACACCTGAGTCAATCAAGACTACTCTGCTTTAATCTCTTTTACACACTGATGTTACTTGTGTAGGGAGAAAAGCTTGAAAGAGATTCAGAGGGCAAAAATCTAACTTGTTCAGTTTGCATTCACAGTCTTCACAAAACTATGCCCAGAATTCCTTATTTTTCCAACTTTATTATTCTTATACTCAAATTTCAACTTAGATTTCTCTCCTTACTGTTCTTAATATAAAAAAATGTTTATCTTTACATCTTTGTTCACTTCCTTCTCTCTCTCAACAATACCCTTCACTCTAACTATATGAAATCTACCTACCAAGTACTCCTTACCCTTCAAGGCCCAGCACAAATGCTACCTGTACAACTTTTCAGGGCTGTAATTTTCCCCTTCTTCAAACTCCCATACTGCTAGGTAACTCACACTGGACACAACCATGTGATATCCTTCCCCAATAGAGGATTGATCATCTATCCAGAACATAAGTTCCTTAAAAATATGTGATCACATTGTAAATCCTACAGTTTCTGAAGCACTGAGCATAGGACTGATCAATAGCTGCCTAACTGGTTTCACTGATTACTTTTACATATAATGATTTCATCACTTCCTTACTTAGGAACATAATATGATTTAAAAGGGTCTACCACACCCATCTGCCATCTAGCAATCTATCTTTTCCTTCCTTGCTAACATAGCCTCATTTCCACTGCTCCAATGTATATCTTTGATAGCTCTTCTTCCCTCTAAAACTGTACATCCAATTTGTTTAAAACCCTTATTTATGTAGATGAAAACACCAACTCATAGAGGGGGAGAGAATTTTTGAATGATCACAAAGAATGCTAGAGCTAGCCCTAAAATTAAAATCAAGATTTTGACTCTTCATTGTATGCCATTAAACCATGATAGTTAACTTGGGGAGTCAAGTAGCAATAAAGTGGGAAAGTAAAGCACATTATTAAGATTTGTGACTTCTAATAGAGCCTTATTATTCTGATTGTATTTGAGTGTTTAAATCCACAGTGATTTGTTTTTTGCCCTGTAGAGACTGCTGGATCTGTTACCTATCACAAACAGATCCAAACAAAATTCCAGAATTCTGAATGAGGTGTAATAGTAACTAGCTTGTGATTTTTGCTAGGAAACCATGATCATGGCCCTAAAATTTTGCCCCTTTCCATATGATTTTCACGGGTCACCACTACACTATAATATCAAAATCTGTCAGAAAAAAACTAGAAGAGGGTTAAAATCTAAAGACTTGCTTTACAGAACAGAATTTTCAAAGAGCACATGAAAGGAATAAATGTTGTGAGCCCATAAGCGGAGATTTTCCAAAGAGATTATTTACTCAAGATCATCATCAGTGGATGCAAAAACATGCATATTTAGAAAAATGGTATTTTTATTTCCATATAGAATTACTTCTAACTCTAAAATATAACCCTGATAATTCCTTACATTTTTCCTTTGTTGCATGTAAATGTCTTTAGAATGAATTCATCTTTACTGAAGAAGGCTAGGAAAGAGATAAGTGTTGGAAACTTTTAAAATATAGCAATATTTGAGAAAAATGAGATAGGAGCATAAAAATAGTATTATTAATGCTCTAAAAATATTTCCATGTATATTATTATAATAGTAATTACATTTTTCTTATTTAAGCATAAGAACCACATAGAGAATACACACTACATATGTTCTAAATATCCATTTTAATCAATTAAAATTTGTAAAATAAAAGTTTTATAATGTACCAAAATACTGCAGTACCTGTCTTTATATTACTGTGATGTATAGTTATATGCTTAAGTAAAGGTTTATTGAATTCCTAAAAATTTTTATGTTTTTTAAATGATTAACATAGAGTAAATCAGGAAACCTTCAAATAATCACTGTGAAATAACACACAGGTTTATAACACACACTGCTTGCCAAATAAAAAATGGTTTTAGAGAATTCAAATGATGAATTGCTGAAATTTCTCTCATATGTAACAAATATACTTATTTCTTTTCACTCTTGCAAATATTGTTTTTAAGAATCATAAATAAGATGCTTTGTAAGAAAAGTATTTCAATATTAGAAATACAATTATTTTTGTTTTCACAGAAGGATTATCTCTGTCTAGAAATAACTTTCAGAATTTTTATCAGTTTATCTCCTACGGTCACTATAAGATGGATACACCTATAGCAAATAAAGAATAAAGAAAGCCTGGTAGGAATATGTTGGAAATTTCAAATAAACATAATAATTAAATACTAATATTAAGACAGTTAGATAAAGGTTTTGACACAAAGTATATTTTTTAGTACCTTTCCTGAGTTTTTAGCCAATAAGACTGATTTTAGATTCAATAATTAAAAATTATTTTGTTAGAAATTACCCTAACCTACAGAGTCAAAACTATTTACCAGTAAAAATAACTCTTTACAATATAAAGAGGAGGATGCCCTAACCAGTTTGGCTTGGTGGATAGAGCATTGGCCTGCGGACTGAAAGGTCCCAGGTTCAATTCCGGTCAAGAGCATGTACCTTGGCTGCAGGCACATCCCCAGTGGAAGCTGTGTAGGAGGCAGCTGATCGTTGCTTCTCTCCCATCGATGTTTCTCTATCCCTCTCCCTTCCTCTCTGTAAAAAATCAATAAAATATATTAAAAATAAATAAATAAAATATAAAGAGGAAGCTTTTATAACAAAAATCATAAGTAGACCTAGCCAGTTTGGCTCAGTGGATAGAGCACCAGTCTATGGACTGAAGGGTCCCGGGTTCGATTCCAGTCAAGAGCACATGCCCAGGTGGCAGTTTCGATCCCTAGTAGCGGGTGTACAGGAGGCAGGCATTAATGATTCTCTCTCATCATTGATGTCTCTATCTCTCTTTCCCTCTCCCTTTCTCTCTGAAATCAATAAAAAAAAATATTTTTAAAAAGTATACTGCATATGGACACATGTAATACCTTAATCAACAACAATAACAAAAATTGAAAAAGAAAAGTATACTGCAATTATAATTAGATGGAATTCCTTTCTTGACTTTTCTAAAGAAATACCTTTACAGAAAATTTCATGTGAAAATAATGCTGTGGTCTATAAGTACACTGTTGTCCCTATAAGATAAAACATGTCTTCTATTTCAAGCAGATAAAATTGAAAAGGAGTAAAATAATATCTCACAATAATATACTCAAAATTCTCTCTGGTACAAGAAACACACTTATTTCCTTTCATGATCACAAATATTTTTTTGTGGCTCAGAAATATGATCTATATATAGGCAAATTATGTATTATCTAAGAGACAAGAAAATTATAGAAAATGCTATGTGCCCTTATGAGTAAAGAAATAATAGTTATATTACCTACAGCAAAAGACAGGAGTATAGGATGTCAGGAACAGTTTAAAGCCTCTATGATCAAGTAATATTGTCTGAGTCCTACTTTGTTACTTGTGTGGGAGTGTAGCAAAAGGATTATTGCTAATCCTTTAACTGTGAATAATGATTTATTGAACAATTCCTACATAAATTCCAACTGTGACCACAAAATCACACCCTCACAGGCCAAGATATTTTCCTCTCACTTATCTAAGTGAGACATTTGTTTAAACATTTTAAACAAAATTAAAATGTTTAAAAATATACATATGTACTTATACACATGTGTGCAACTAAATCAGTTTACAAATTGATTTATATGTATTTAGTAAAGGCTTTGTGCATTTACAGCTTTCATTTTTATTCTAATCTTAAATTAAACAAGTCCAAGTGTGGTCCTTCCACTTAGGTATTAATTAAGAGAGGCAATAAATTTGAAAATACTTTCTCAAATAGTTGAGTTTCATTCAGAGAAATAAAAAAGCAAGATATTAGAATGAGGTTAAGTGCATCTTTTGTCAGTAACGTATGTTGCTCCCTCTGGCCTCATAAACAAGCTGCTCCTTTTTGAATTCAGCAGACCTTCAATTTAAATTTATGGAAAGACTAAAGCAGGAGAGCCTGCACTCAAACAATTTTAATAACCTATTAAGTTGCGACTTCAGATTCATTTTATAACCATGCTCCTCAGGGAGCTATGCTATCTGGATAAAGATAAAATTTTTTTCCTTTAAAGATAAATAGCATCATTAATCTGCAACATTTCTTTTCTATTATCTTTCGAAATGAGGAGTTATTTTGTTCTGATCTTGAGGTAATTAGCCTTCATTCACTAGCCTGAAAATGCCTGTGTTCTGAAAATTAAAAATGTGTCATTAAGTGGAATTTACCATAATGTCATTTATCTTTATATAGTTCATCAGTGACAGCAATGGGCCTGGGAATCCATCAGCTTTTACCAAGGAAGCATTAAAACAAATTGAAAAACAGAATAATCCCAGGCACTCTTTAACACAGTCAAAGCCATTTGGGTAATTAAATAGTGGTATTTAAAGTTTTAATTTAGATTTTTCTCTCTGTTCATCAGTAGTCAAATGAGATGTTCATATTCATAACTGTTTGTAATAAAAGGTTTCATAAAGTAAGCAGAATATCAATGTTATTAAAATTTAATATAACATAGGGAGAACTTTAATCTACAAAATAAAGCCTTTATTTTCCTGCACCATATTTTCTAAGATTACATCAGAAATAAACTCTTTCTTGAACTGCCTAGGTTGCTATATTAGCTTTACAAAGACTTTGATGATTCAAACCCCCAAATAACTGCAAGAGAGCATATGACATGAAATTCAACTTAATTATTGCTAATGTTGGAGAATAATAGTATCTTCACAACCTTATATTTATTTTCACTAACTACATCCCTCCAGCAATTACTGTATAGAATTATCAGACATAATTATGAAAATAAATGTTGGCTTGAAAAGCTAATGCCTAAAAACAAAATAAAAAACAAAACAAACAGCTAACACCAGAAGTTAATAAAGAATCTTGAGGCAGTAGAGGAACATAAGGGCATTCTGCAACCAGATCATTAATTCCATTCATATATTTATCAGGGAAATAGCACATGACTCAGAAGTACAGCTCAAAAATTGTATTCTCTTAACCAAGACATTAGAAATACTTTGGACAGACTTAGAATAGATACAGCATAATGAAATCAGTTGGAAGGCTAAACTGACATAAAAATGTTTCATACATATAGCAGTTTCAAAATGCACAACTCATTCAACATAAAATATTCACTCTTTCCCTATGTATCTCAAAACAGTATCTTCTTTAAAAACGTGTTCTTAACATAAGAACAATCTGACAATATAAATATTAACTTAATGCAGCATTGCTCACTACTAGATAATTCATATTCTGAACTTTGTGTACTCAAATGTGTTAATTAAGTGTTTCAGTATGATCTTTATGTTAGACTACTGGATAATTTAAGTTTAGAGCTTTACCACTTAGATATGCTATTAAAAGGAAAAGTCAAGCTCTGTATTGATGAACCAAGGAATGTTATATAGTTAGAGTAAAAAAATTATGTCTCAGAGAAGTATGTAAAAACAATGACCCAAACAACTATGTGGTGTGTTTAAATGTTCTTTATAGAGCATGGAGAAAGGTATAAAAGAATACAGAAGCAGTTAACACTAATACAGTGTTAGTATAAAAATACAGAAACTATTAACACCATGTTTTAGGGACAAAGTGGTAAGGAAAAAGCAAAAATTATTAAAATTTTCTTTATTAATCCTAAGGGGAAAGTAATTCCTCCAATAAAGTGACCTGATCTAGTCTGTTAGATGGGGACCCTAAAGTAAGGGTGAGCTACCTTAAGCTGACAGCTAGGCCTTAGAGTTCCATTGTTGGCAGGAATATTGACTACAGGTCTCTAATTTTCATTTTATCCCAATGACACCAATAGCCAACTTTTAAAAAGGGGTGGGGAGAAGAAACAAAAGACAGCTAGTTCACAATTATACCTTTCTTTTAGGAAAAAAGCAGTTTTTTAAAAGATCTGCTCTTTTCTAAAGTAAGATGTACTAACCATTTTTAAGGTAATGGCCGACTAAATCTGTATACCTGTACAGAAAGACAAAAACTTTATCTTTAGCTCGGGGCTTCTCATTCTTGGTACTATTGACAAATTGAGCTAGAAAATTATTTGTTGTAGGAGGCTGTTTTGTGCACTTTAGAATATTCAGCAATATGCTTGGCCTCAACCTCCTAGATGCCAACAATGTCTTCCTTCAGTTGTGACAATCAAAAATGTCTCCAGCTATTACCAAAATGACTTCTGGGGGCAAAAGCACCTCCACCTGTGAACCACTGCTTTAGCTACAGGTTTTCTGGGAGAAATGATTTTGAATGTTTTACACTGGCAACAACTATCCTTTACATTCTACAGTGAAAATATTAAATACTAGTATAAAACAATTAATATCACATCATTAACATCATATTTTCAAGACATAAAAACTGAAGTTTTAAAAGTATGTGGAAATGAAAGAACTCCCATTGCATAATATACTTCTTACCTGATAGGTAAATGCAAAGAAAATACCTCTACTGTGAATTAAAGCAGCTTTAGAGAACTCAGTGTTTTATGACTAAGATGGAAGAAAAATACTATGTATTTTTAAAAACTGTATATAAGACCAAAAGTTTTCAGTAATTGTTAAGAAAAGGAAAGTCTAAGTCACCATTTCATCAAGGAGTTAAGGATGAAGGGCTAGGATTGCAAAAAAGCATTTGAATTAAAAAACACACACAAAGACAAACTGCTCTTAGAATAAAACCAGAAAAAGTATTTTTTTAAGAAATGTAATCTGTCTTGGCTTTATATAGAGGGTGCATTAAAACAACAAAATCTACAGGTAAAACAACCATATGTATGCCAAAATCACACTCTCACACTAAACTTTATCAATATATATATTTTTCCTTTTTATTGAATTTATTGGGGTGACACTGGTTAACAAAATTATACAGGTTTCAGGTGCCCAATTCCACAACACATCATTTGTACACTGTATTGTGTGTTCACTACCCCAAGTCAAGTCTCCTTCTACCACCATTCATCAATATTTTAGACACATTTATGAAAAAAATTTGGCCCAAAGTCAAGACTCAGTATTTCTAACATTTAGGAGAAATACCTGTCTTTGTCCACCATGCATACAATGCCATGAGTTAATAAAACATATATTAATCCTTAGGATTTTGATCATGTTAGTAGTTAATTCCCAGTTGTCTGGAAGTTCTTTGAACTAAAATGCTTAAAATTGTGATACTGCTCCAAGTAACCAGCAAAACTCACTAAGTAAATGATGAGACATTAGCATTCCAGGCAGAGGGAACTACAAAAGAAGAGGAAAGGCATAACAAAGTGTGAGTATAGGACTTTGAGGGGTGTGTGTGTGTGTGTGTGTGTGTGTGTGTGTGTGTGTGTGTGTGTGTGACTGAGACTATCAGACACACAGATTAATAAATGGAGTGATTTTCAAACATTCTTTTAATTACAGAACTATTTTAAAGTCAAATGTACAAAAAAGATGAAATCGCAAAGGCTCTGGTCAAAGAATGGAGACAGAATCCTGCCAACTTGACCCCTACCTGTCTAAGGGAATCCTTTAGAAGCAGTAAAGAATTCTTTGAAAACCAGTGGACTAGGCAGCGGTCGCCAACCGGTGGTCTGCGGACCACTGGCGGTCTGTGAGGTCCGAAAGGTTGGCGACCGCTGGACTAGAATATAGGCAAATATAAGAATGAGTTAAGAAATTTAAGAAGGTAGAATAGGAAGCATATTATTGATTGCCTTAAATACTGGTTTTATGAGCTATATTTCAGTGACCATTATGAACCCACTGCAAGTGTCAAAACAGAGGAGGGAGATAAATAATGTGATGTACAGAATAAATGAATGAAATAATATATCTAATTCATTATTAGGCACCAGTCTTCAAAACTCCTGGTGTTCTCTATATTCTCTTATTTATCCCATAGAAAAGATCTATGATATAAAACTAAAATGGACAGTATAAGGGGAAAATATAAGTTTATAGAAAGGACACATTTTAATATAATAATTATTAAATGTTTGTAAATATGGTTATTTCTACTTGATAAAGTACAGCCTCTTACATTGAGTCTCTTGGAGGCCCACAGCTGCAAATGCAGACTTTTAGGTGTCGCTCTCCCTGTCAAGTGGCAACCAGTAGTCACCCCATCTGTCAGTTTGACAAGTACTCTCTCAGCATTCAGGGATAAAGTGCACATATAAAATGCTCTCCCTGACAAAAAAAGAAGCCCGGGAGATGAGGACCAGCCACTAGAGGGAAGACAAGCTGGCAAGAAAGGCCGAGAAATTGGCCACAATAAGAAACCAGAAAGCCAGGAAAGGGTAAAAGAAAGCTTACTCATGCTGTAAGAAAAAATCACCCCCTGCCAACAACAACACACATGTACTCACATGCACACACATACACACACTAAAGAGCTACTTATACAGCATGGGTTTAAATAGGCAAATGGAAAGAAACTTTATCCTCAGTAGATCAGAGACTGACAATTCAGAAAGCCTTCTGATTTCATGTATTACTATCTGCCTAAGTAATCAGCCCAACTAAACAATCTTCAATATAAACATGTCCACTCCAATCCCTTCTTTCCTGAAGCCATTCCTACCTAACGATTCTCCACACCTCTAAAGAGTTCTAAGTGCTGTTTGCTATATGCTCATTGGTTTCCCTTACAAACCCACATAGTTTCTTGTCCATACCATCTGTTATATTCAATCATGCATTCAAAGAAATATTTGAGTGTCTTTTAGGCCCTAGGGATAAAGTAATGAATCATAAGGTAGGATAAAACTACTAAATACATACACAGATACATATATAATACATACATTCATACATATGCATATAAAATTGATATACAATTGCAAATAAAATAGGAAAAGGGGGTAGAGAATTATGTGGTAAAGATAAGATGCTATCTATATATATAAAAGCATAATATGCAAATTGACTGAACTGTGGAACAAACAGTTGCTATGATGCACACTGACCACCAGGGGGAATACACTCAATGCAGGAGCTGCCCCCAGCCCACAGGCCCAGATCCCCCAATGGAGAACGGGGAACCGGGGGTGGGTGGCAGCAGACACAGGCAATGCCAAGCCAAGGCCCCCGCCCCGCCGGTCGCCCCACACAGAGGGCGACTGGCAGCAGGGGGCAGGGCCGGCAAGCAGGCAGTAACAGCCAATCTCTTGGTCCCTACCCCCAGCCGGCAGACTACAATCACCCGATGGGAACGGAACTAGGGGTGGGGGGGTGGCGGGGGGCAGGGCCAGCTGTCAGCAGCCGGGTAAGATGGCCCTGATCACAGGCTAGGCCTAGGGACCATACCCATGCATGAATTTTGTGTGCTGGGCCTCTAGTTTTATATAAGACAAAGAAATCCTTTCTGATGACGTTTGCCCAGAAATCTAAAAGAAGTGAGGGAAACAGCCATGCAAATAATGAGGAAAAAGCATAGCCAGGAGAGGGCATATTAAGTGCAAAAGCCCTAAGGCAGGAATGTATTTGGCACTTTCAAGAAACAGTAGTCAGTGTGGCTGAAAGATAGTAATAATAGGTGATAGTGATAGGAGGTAAGATCAGAGAGGTAAGAGAGAACCAGATCATATATGGCCTTTCATAACATGGAATGGATATTATTCTCAGTATAACACAGAATCACTGAAGAGTTTTGTGCAAAGGAATGACATCATCTGACTTATGTTTAAAAGGATCACTCTTTCTGCTGCGTAGAGAAAGGTAGAGGAGAAAGAATACCTTAACTCTGTAGAAAATATAAAAACAATTACACTTGAGTCTTGTTATTCACAGCAGTTATGTATTATAAAGCTGCCACGAACAATGAATTAGCAAATACTGAATCACTGCTCCTAAGGGGGATATATATATATATATATACACACACACATGCACACACACACACACACACACACACACACACACATCACATAGATTATAATCTTACTAGAGGCTCAGTGCACAAAATTCATGCCCTGGGGGAGGGGTGTGTCTCTCAGCCCAGCCTGCGCCCCGGGACCCCTCAGGGGATGTCTGCCTGCCGGCTTAGGCCCGCTCCCCATGGGGATTGGGCCTAAGCTGGCAGTTGGACATCCCTCTCACAGTCTGGGACCCCTCGCTCTTTATTGCCTACCTGCTTGCTGCTCCTTAGCGCTGCCGCGGAGGCGGGAAAGGCTCCTGCCACCGCTGCTGCGCTTGCCAGCCATCAGCCCGGCTTCTGGCTGAGCGGTGCTTCCCCTGTGGGAGTGCACTGACCACCAGGGGGCAGCTGCTATGTTGAGCATCTGCCCCCTGGTGGTCAGTGCGCATCATAGCGACTGGTCGTTCTGGTCGTTCCACCATAATGATCGCTTGGGCTTTTATTATATAGATTGACTTGCCCGAGGGCGTCCCACTAAGAGGTGCCAAAATTGGGTTTTAAATTCTGTTCAACTGGCCCCAGAGCTGAAACTTCTGCACCGTCCCCCACCATTTTCAACCTCTGGCCACTTCTGTATGAAAGCTGAAACAAAAAGGCAGAGCATAGCCTGTATTTTTTACCTCATCTGGGAGGATGTGTCATACCCCAAAATTCTATATATAAAGTCTTCCCAAATATATGACTAACCACTGACGTATGCATATATGGAACACACGCCAAATAGCCCAACTAAGGCAAAAAGGACTGAAGAAATGCCATCTGTGGTCAACTGTAAGAAAAATAAAGTGTGAAGTTTAAATAGAGTCAAGGTAGTTAGCTCTGAGAAACATTTTTTAAATGAGAGAAAAAAGAAAAAAACACTCTTCCGAGAAATACAACAGAATCCAAAGTCTCTAACAACGTATCATTCATAATGTCAAACAAAACAGTCCCCAAAAACCAGACATTTGAAAAACAGAAAATGTTAACTACACTCAAGAGAAAGGACAGTCAATGGAGACTAATCCTGGATGACCAAGATGTTGGAATTAGGACTCCACTCGCAGTACCCAGTGGGGAAGAGGACACCAAAACACGACTGCAGACATCTAGTTTCTGGTCCTGCATGTAAAGAGCTTAAAAATCATCCTAACAACATGTAAAAAGCTGAACAAACAAATAAATCCACAATTCTCCCAAGATCCATCAAAGAAGTAAAGGGCACTGACCCACCCAAATGGGGCTGGAAGATGTTTGAGGGCGACAGAAATTTTCTTCATCTTGATTGTAGTGAGACAAACCAGTAAGCCACGACAAGTGGAACAGGGGAGCTGAGACAGAGACTTTCATACCCCAACATAGGCAGGAACCAAAGCCCTTATCAGTGGGAAGCAGTTACAGAAGACAGACGAGCCTCCCTCATCACCCCTAAAAGATTTTAGAGATGGAAAGCCAGTACGACAGGACACGTGGCATAGGGAAACTAAGACAGACAGCTGAACAAACTGACAGAGCAATTTACAGCAGATACAAAAGGTCACCTCCCTAGAGATAACATCTAGGTCTTAGTTGTATTTTAGCTCCAGACCCAAAAAAGCAGCAAAACCAGGTGGGCGGCACCAGGACCAGCTGTGATGACTGACAACATCCTGACACTGACCAATTGGTAGAGACCACAGAGCACACCTAGAAAACTGATTAATATTCTGCTGAAACCCTTCCCTAAGATTCCTGCCTGTGAGAAGGAGATAAAGCCTCGACAAAGACCCAGCTTGCAAGCTCTCCCTCTGGGGAACACCTCCTCCCACCATTCCCTTTCCCCTCTCCTTCCCCTCTGGGCATGCATCTCCTAAACCCTAAGGTACCCCACGAGACTTGCAACCTGTGGAGCAATGGGCAACAGCAGCTCATCACAGGCTAGTCCCCTGAACCTGTTCCCAAGGCCCTCTTTTCTCTGGACTTCCCAGAAAGCTAGGGCAGCCCAGCCTAGACTCTCCTGTTGCTTCTTCTATGCTAAACCCTTCCTTGTTTTACATCCTCAGCTTTAATAAATGTTCCCTCATAGTCATCTGGATTTGTGTTGTAAAATTTTTTCTGCACGAAGTCAAGAACCTACACACTACTGGCTGGCCCTAGGCAGACCCGCCAAGGGCCAGGTCCCCTTTCTGGTAACAGTAGTAGTGACTATAAAAGACTATATACTACATTTGTCAATACTCATCAAGCTTTCTACCTAAAAGAGTGAATTTTACAGTATATAAATTGTACCTCAAAAAACATATCCTCACCAAAAAAGGATGGACACAAGATAAAGACCTTTTCAGATAAATAAAAACTAAGAATTCATCACAAGCAGATCTGCACTTCGAGAACGATTAAAAAAAAAAGTTCATAAGGCTGGAGGGAAATGATACCAACTGGATACTTCATATTTTTAAGAAGCGATGAAAAGCAATAAATATAATAAATAAAAAGGTATTTAGAAATATATATTTTTCTTCCGAAGTTTTAAAAAATATATGACTATTTAAAGTAAAAAAATTCATTATTTTATTGTCGGATTTGTAGTGAAAATGTTACAGGAGAAATTGGGGTGCCCTTTTCCCCACTGGGTGCTGGGAGGGGAGTCCTAATGATACCTGGAGAAAAAAAATTTTCTGAGACTCGCCTGGGAGAATGAGTGATTTTTATTTGCATGGAATTTCATCTCTGTGTTTCCAAAATCCCATTTCCCTTAATCCAGTCCTGGAAGAAGTATAGCTGGAGTTTCAGTAAAGTGAGAAGCTACCTTCATTTAATCAACCCAATTCCTTTGAGAACAGTATTAACAGCCCTATTTTACGAATTAAGAAACTAAAGCTCAGCAATGTTATACAGTTTGTCAAAGGTCACAGAGCCCAACAGAGTAGATCTGGGACTAGACCTGGTTCCATCTGACTCTGAAGTTGATTTGTGCCAGAGACCACCCTGACGCTCCCTCTTATCTCTTGTGTTGGGGTTGAGGAAGGGTTTCAATAAAAGCAAGGGCTATATGAAGAATTGTCCTGCATACTTTATAAAACCATGGCTGATAGTTGTCTAAAATTTATATTACTCAGTGTTTCTTTCATAAGAATTCAAATGACAAATTTTCTTAGATTTCAGTGCCAAAAAAAGAAGTACTTTCTTCAAAAGAAATCATATTTAACTACTTGTTCACTCATACAAACACTATCATGAGTAGAAACATGGATCCATATAGTCCCTACTCTGAAGGAGTTTGTAAACATAATACAATGTGTACATAAACAACTATGAAGTAAATAATGTGCTTCCCTTTAATTAAACATAAAACCATATAACTCATTATATTTCCCTTTGCTTTGGCTGTCAAGGCTGAAAGCTAAATTTAATATTTAAGTGCAGTACTCATTTCATTTCAGGTTCCTAAAAAAGAAAAATTTATCTTATCTTTTATTCGATGACTTTATATTTAACTGTCCTAGTGTATATGCATCTTATCTCAATCTATCTCAAATCCTTTTGTGGAAGCAGGAAGAAAATATAATATAAAAACAAATAAGTAAATAAGTCTGGATTAATAATAAACAGAAAACCTTTCTTCATCTTTACACAGTACATCAGAAATATTCTGGATTGGTTGGAAGATGAAATGAGACAGTCTGTTAAAAGTACTCTGGACTTCCCAGAGAGTTAGGGCAGCCCAGCCTAGAAACACTAATGAATAGAAGTACTAGTTTTCCATAGTTATACAAGTTCTTAAAACCCATACTGGATTTATATTTAGAATGTGTAAGGTGGGATAAGGACAAATGAAAAAGAGGTATGGCTGAGTAAATGGTATTTTCAAAGGCCAGTGCAATGCAAATAATGTGAGTTTTGCATAGCTTCTCTGTTTCTATAGCTTTAGGGGGAGGTAGTAAAGAGCACTATACTGACAAAAGTGGTGGCTTAGAAGGACTACCATTACTCTGCCCTTTCCACATCCTATGCATGGTATTTACTATTGCTTCTGCAATGATATCTGTCAAATCTTTAAATGCCCTATGATGCACGTCACTGGTACCTGCTTATCCTCTATAATAAAAGCGTAATATGCTAAGTGTCCAACTGATCAGTTGACGGTTTGGTTGACAGCTCAATCAGTCACTATGACAAGCACTGACCACCAGGGGGGCAGACGCTCCGACCAGTAGGTTAGCTTGCTGCTGGGATCCGGCCGATTGGGACTGGGCAAGAGGGCTGGACATGCCCTGGAGCCCACCCATGAGCCCCATCGGCCCCTATCGGGACTGAGGGAAATAGCCCTGATTGCCAGCCAGGCCAAGGGACCCCACCCATGCACGAATTCGTGCACTAGGCCTCTGGTTTGTACATATTCTATTTTATCAAGTAATGCTGGACCACTTGATTCTCCAGTCAGTTTTGGCTTCCCTCTCATTCAGAATTTCTAGACAAAAAGTGCCCTTATTATCTCAGAAGTTGTGGGGGGTTTTTGTTTTGTTTTGTTTTGTTTTAATCCTCACCTGAGGATATTTTTTCCATTGATTTTTAGAAAGAGTGAAAGGGAGGGAGAAAGGAGAGAGCAAGGGAAGAAGGGAGAGGGAGAGAGAGAGAGACAGACATCAACCCAAGAGAGACACATCAGTTGGCTGCCTCCCACATAAGCCTTGACCAGCCGGGGATGGAACCTGCAACTGAGGTACGTATCCTTGACCAGAAATCGAACCCTCAGCTCTTTGGTCCATGGCTGACACTCTAACCACTGAGAAAACCAGCCATGGTAGAAGTTGTTTTTGATTAACATAAACAGTAGAGAAAGACTTTTAAGTACACTTATTAGCATTTCTCTTTAATAAAGATCTAACATTTGTGTTTGTTTTCTTCCATTGGCAATAAAATAGATCCTTAGTTATTCAAGTGGGATCTGTTCCGCAAATATGGAAATCCAGAATATTATAATGTGCTGATAATAAAGGGAGGAAGGAGGAAGTGGTAGAGCACATTTATATATAATACCTTTTGTCTCTTTTAGCTTTAATTCTGTTCCTCCCACTTCAAGTCAAGGAATGTCTAGGAATCCAATGTAGCATAAAAATATAATGATGCTATAATAAGAACAACATATAGAATTGTTTTCTTTCCATCAGGAGTTAGAAGACCTACACAAGTCAACCTCTCTCCGAATGTTTTGTTTTATTTAACCTATAAAATAAATTAAGCTAGAGCTTCAGTAAAAACCCTAGTTTAAAAATGCAATGAATTAAGAACAAAAGTTACAAAAGAATGCAGTGATACGTCCCCCATAGTCCTTTCTAATACCCACTAGAGCTTGCCGTCCTTCCACTGACCTTCCTGCACTCTCAATAAAATTAACATTCCTGTTCATAATCTGATTAGGAGTAATTCACACAAGATCTAAGTGAGACTTAATATCATAAGATATTTGCATTTTTAAAAAGACCAGTTAAATGCATTTATAATTACCAGAACTTGGTAGTAGGTACAGTCAGAGGGCAAGAAAAGATATATATATACACTGAGTGGCCAGATTATTATCATCTCTGAACGCATAATAATCTGGCCACTCAGTGTGTGTGTGTGTGTGTGTGTGTGTGTGTGTGTGTGTGTGTGTGTGTGTTAGAGGCCCGGTGCATGAATTCGTGCATGGGTGGGGTTTGGCTAGCCTGGCCAGGGGGAAGGGACATGGGTGGTTGGCTGGCCTGCCTGCTGGTTGAACTCCTGGTCATGGGGACAATTTGCATATTAGCCTTTTTTATATAGGATATACACCTAGTGGCCAGATTATTATGCGTTCAGAGATCATAATAATCTGGCCACTCAGTATATACCTTTGAGCAGAGAATCTTCCAGTGGTCTACTTTTGGTCAACTTATCCTACCTTTTTGCTCCTCAATTATATTTCCAACTCCATTTTCCACAAAGCATAATTCATAAAAACAGCTATAAATGCCCTCCAATTTCTTGACTCTTTATTTTCTCCATTTGATTTGGCTCCTGCTTCTACTTCACCACTAAGGCTTCTAAGAAGTAAAATAGCCAGTATTGCAGGACTCAGTATTGTAGCTGCACATTAGCCATACCTTCCTCATCTTAGGGCCTGCACACACACACACACACACACACACACACACACACACACACACACCACCACTGGGGGGAAATAATGGAGAGGGAGCACATGATAAAGAACAGCCAAAATTATTGCTTTATAAGATTTATTATGGGGGAAAATATGGAAAACAGAAAGTAATAAATGAAGGGAAAGGGTGGAGTTAGTCATTTCTAATTAAAGCAATAGGGAATATGAAAATAAAATAAAAAATGAGGCCTGGATATAGTTGGGGAGTTATAGGTGTTGAGGTTTGTTTGGGGTGTTAGTTTACTTTATAAAAATGACATACAGTGAAGAATGTAAAAAGGAATAGAGTTGAGGATAATAAAGGCAGAAGTGGAAATGGAGAAGAAAACAGAGAGAAAAGATGATGGACAGACATGGAATTAGAAACACAGAAAACAGAGAAAAAGAGAGGATTCGGAATGGGAAGCAAGAATAAGAGAATGTATGATCCAAGTTGTAGTTACAGAATAATCATAGGGACATAAAATACAGCATAGGGAATATAGTCAATAATATTGTAATAACTATGTATGGTGTCAGATGGGTACTAGATTTATCGGAGTGAACATGTAGTAAATTATATAAAGTCCAATTACTGGGTTATAAACCTAAAACAAATATAATATTGTATGTCAACTGTAATTAGAAAAAAAAAGAGAATGTACAATTCATCCAGAGAGAGGGAGTATAAAGGATTTTATAATGGTGGCGCACAAATGGGAAAGCAGACATGGGAGCACAGTGAAGTAACAAAAAGAAACAGTAGAAACCAAGAATGAGAGAGAACAGCAAAGACAAGGATAAGAGGAATCAGAGCCAGCTGGGTTACAATCCAGCAGCATGTATCTTTTTGTTTTGCTTTTTATTTGTTCATTTAAATAGGAACACAAAATGGCAAGAGATCATAATAAAGAACAGCATCATTTGGGGCATGTTTTCATAGGCCTTTTAATGTACTGCAGGAAACAGAACCCCCAAAAGAGAATGTGGGTGGAAAGAGGGGAGTGAGCCAAATGTGACAGCAACAGGAAGCAATAGAAAATGAGCTCAGTGGGTTGACCATGATACAGGTGGTAAAGCAGGACATTTCAGACTACTCTGGCTGAAGATGGCAAAAGAATTTTATACAGCAAGGAAAATATGACAAACACACCAAGGGCTGATCATCAATTAATTCAATGTAAAAACTTGACATGGATCTTTGATGCCTCTTCCTTCACCCTATTACTTGACCTATCTAATAAACCTGAGAGGTCCAGAGTGGCTAGCGAACAGAATATTTAGGGGAAAGAAATATAAGACTTGAAAGATAGGCTAAAGCTATATTCTGAGGGACATTATAGTTTCTCATTTGATTACAAATTTTATAATTTTCAGAGAAAAATTATACCCTACACAGTCATATCATCAAATGATGGCTGAGTCAACATTATTCATGTTGACATCCTGTTCACATATTTAATGAGACACTGCCTCGAGTTGATAAAGTCTCTACAACCCCACTTCAGAATATTTTATTGTTATGCTAAAGAAACAACCATTTCTACTTGTCACAGACCCAGATCTCACAGATAAGATTCCTGGGCTTTTTTTTTTTTTTTTTTTAAAAACAAAACAGTAAATCCAGAATAGTGGAATCGTTATTTTGATTTTCCAAACAAAGAGGTCTAGTGGGTGGTAAATAAAAGTCAGAACATTCACTTATAGGATGAATTGTTTGAAATTGTGAGAGCAAATAACATAACATAACAGAGAATTCTTTTGGGTATTGCACACTTAATGACAACTCTACATCTCTGAATTCATGATATTGGAAAGGTGGGATTTTTGTTTTACAAAAATGTTCACTGTGTCTTTCCATCCAAACCACACTCCATCACTCATAACAAGTGAGCATCAAGTGCTTTCAATAACAACACTTTCAATAATATGAACTCTGTTCTTGCTGTACTTTACTATAACTTCCTGTGTTTTTGACATATTCAAGAAGTGAAACTCATGCATAGCATGTTTATATTATTCCCTCCTTAGCAAAAGCTCACAGACAATGTCAGGTCTGGAGAGATAAGAGCTGCTTCCAGGACATGAATTCTCATGAGGATTAGGCAACCACCATCTGGGGCTATAGAGTTTATCTGTAGCAGCTGCCTTCAAAGTATCACACTAGAAAGGGGGAGGGGGAAGTCTAATTCTAAAGTGTTTAACAACTTGCTCCACCCTGGCTTTGATTATTGTTCTGGATTGCTTTTTTTCCTGCCTATAAGAATAAAATACAACAAAGTGACCTCTTAATAAAACACAACCAATTTAAAAGTGTTATGTATTCAGATAACAACCACATCATGCACTGAAATTTTCTTAACATGTTACAGTATATAATACGATTTTAATAGTCATTTTAATAATTACTCAACCTGATATAATTAATAAAAGCTTAATCCTTTAAAAAAAAGTGGATACTACAAATTTTAAAATTTCCACTTAGACAAAAAAGCTACAGATTTTTGTTTTAACCATTTAATATTATCCCAGATTATTTTGGGAGAATTTTTAATGTCCTCAAATGACATTAAAATAATCATTACACTGAATTTTATTAAGCAGAAAGCAAATATATAAATAAAATATTTATGTAAAAGAACAGGGAACTCAAAAATAAACACACTAGGGGAGAAGTTAATTTAAAATACTCAGTAAACAATAACGTACTAAAACTGATTAATATAGTTAATTTTTATAATGCTAAAATTGATCATAATGAAATAAAGAGCTATTAAAGAAAACAACAGAAATTGAAACAAAATGCCTTCTATAAGGTATGAATTCTACTCTAATAAAAGTCTCAAAATCATTGCACTACTAAAAATATGCCTACTTCTTAAAATTGGATCTCCTGCCGAAGCCGGTTTGGCTCAGTGGATGGAGCGTCGGCCTGCGGACTCAGGGGTCCCAGGTTCGATTCCGGTCAGGGGCATGTGCCTTGGTTGCGGGCACATCCCCAGTGGGGGGTGTGCAGGAGGCAGCTGATCGATGTTTCTCTCTCATAGATGTTTCTAGCTCTCTATCCCTCTCTCTTCCTCTCTGTGAAAAATCAGTAGAATGTATTAAAAAAAAAAAAAAATTGGATCTCCTTTCAAACAAATATTCTTTTCCTGCTATGGGATCATAAGTTACATTTGTTCACTTCAATATCCTTTGACAAAGGGCTTGTTAAATTAAGTAGACAATATTGTTAGTCCCATCAGATATCTGGCAAAGTGGATGCAACTATAGATAAAATTCCACTCTAATAAATTACTTGGTAAGGAAGAATGATTCATTCTTTTACTGTTAATTCAAAATATATAACAAATATATTTCTGTAGTGGACAGTGTGACCCAGAGACATGAAAGGCAGGAGGTTTGGCCAAGGCCAGGTGAGTCAGCGGGTTGGAGCGTTGTCCCATAAACCAAAATGGTTGCGGGTTCGATTCCAGGTCAGGGCACATACCTAGGTTACAGGTTTGATCCTCAGATGGGGTGCATACAGGAGGCAACTAATCAATGTTTCTCTCTCACACTGATGTTTCTTTCTTTTTCTCTTTCTCCCTTTTTTTCTCTCTACAATCAATCAAACATATCCTCGGGTGAGGATAATAAAAAAAGACAGAAGATGTGGGTGTGCCAAAATCATAAAATTGGTGGATTATATGATTTCTGAGATAACATCCACATCCAAAAATCTACATATACTTATATCACCACAAACATTCTAGTCCTGTTTTTTCGAAATGCCTGCATAATTTCTTCACTTGAATCAAAGACAGATAACTCAAATACAACACATATAAAACTAAACTCACGACATTACCTCTAAACTGTTTTTTTTCCTCCCAATGTCCCTATTTCTGTCAGTAGCACATTTAAAAAAAACCCAACCTTGCAATCTCCAAACTCTTACTCCTCTCATCATCATCGTTATATGTCATCAAGCCCTGTTGACTTTCATCTCAAAATTACTTTGGCAATATTTCATTTACTTCAATACTACCATTGCCAACCTAGTATGTTACCCCTCCTCAAGCTCTGGGCTAAACTAACAGTTTTGTATGTAGTGGCTCTCCTATCCACTTGCAGTACTCATCACCACCACTTCTTCTGGTTTTAAATGCCTTTTCCTTTTCTACCCATAGTTGAAGTTTGAATCTCCAGGAGTCATCTTCCCCCTTGCTGAACTCTACATTACACACAAAACACACTGATTTGCATGGTTGCATCACAAATATTACTTCTTGGAGGTATTTTTCATGTCTGAAGAAGATGGGAAGAGAATAAAAAAACTTTATTATACATTTTTTCTGCAGTGTCTACACGGCTAATAAAGTAAAAGCTATATGCTGACTAAAATTTTCAACAAAATCATTTAGGCATTTAGGTGTGCAATGCAATATGCTTTATAAGGCCTTTACCTTTATAAGAGACTAGAGGCCCGGTGCACGAAATTCATGCACGGGGGTGTGTGTGTGTGTGTGTCCCTCAGCCCAGCCAGCACCCTCTCCAATCTGGGACCCCTCGAGGAATGTCCGACTGCCCATTTAGGCCCGATCCTACCGGGCAGTCGGACATCCCTCTCATAATCCAGGACTGCTGGCTCCCAACTGCTCACCTGTCTGCCTTCCTGATTGCTCCTAACTGCTTCTGCCTGCAAGCCTGATCACCCCCTAACCACTCCCCTGCCAGCCTGATTGCCCCTAACTGCCCTCCCCTGCAGGCCCGGTCACCCCAACTTCCCTCCTCTGCCAGCCTGGTCACCCCTAACTGCCCTCCCCTGCAGGCCTGGGTCCCCCCCCCCCCCAACTGCTCTTCCCTGCAGGCCCGGTCACCCCCAACTTCCTTCCTCTGCCAGCTTGGTCACCCCTAACTGCCCTCCCCTGCAGGCTTGATCGCCCCCAACTGCCCTCCCTTGCAGGCCTGGTCCCTCCCAACTCCCCTCCCCTATTGGCCATCTTGTCCATGGGGGATAGCCATCTTGTGTGTTGAAGTGATGGTCAATTTGCATATTACTCTTTTATTAGATAGGATAGAGGCTTGGTGCACAGGTGAGGGCCAGCTGGTTTGCCCTGAAGGGTGTCCAGGATCAGGGTGGGGGTTCCCTTGGGGAGTGGGGCGGCCTGAGTGAGGGGCCTGTGGTGGTTTGCAGGCTGGCCACACCCCCCGGCAACCCAAATGGAGGCCCTGGTATCTGGGATTTATTTATCTTCTATAGTTGAAACTTTGTAGCCTTGAGCGGAGGCCAGAGCCGGCCAGGAAGCTTGGCTTCCTCCATCACCAGGGAAACCCAAGCCTCCTGCTCGCTCCATGGCCGCAGCCATCTTGGTTGGGTTAATTTGCATACTTGCTCCTGATTGGCTTGTGGGTGTGGCTTGTGGGCATAGTGGAGGTGCGGTCAATTTTCATGTTTCTCTTTTATTAGTGTAGATAACAGAATCCAAGAAATCTGGGTTGTAGTTCTGCAATGCCTAAGTGAGAGTAAGCAGTGACAATGACTCAATGACATACAAAGATGTCTTTTGGATACAGAACCTTTATTTATAATAACCGCTTATAATATAATCTTAGACATTCTTTTATAAGTGGGATCTTTCTCTTAAATTCCTTGTATTTGTTAGAGATTCAATTTGTTACTCAAGTTGTGGACTTATGGGATTTACATCCTTAAAACCAATTCCAGTATAATTTCACACAGAAACCTTCTTGAAGCTAACCAGGACAACACCCAAAATAAATATTCCCTTTGAGAAGAATAAATGCTCCATGAAAATAATGAATACATCATTTAAGCTTCAAGCATGATGTGCAAACCCAAATTCTACCTAAATCTTGCAAATGTCTCTAGAGTCTGTATTAATCTAACCTCACATATTCTCTATATTACTTATTCAGTTGTGTTTCCTGAGTATCACTACTACAAATTCCCTATACGAAATTCCCAATTTTCACTCTATTTGCTTCTCTACCTGTATGACCTATGATTCTTGTTCTTGAGTTGCCAGGCTCTATTTAACTCTACCCTACCCACTTACTAAGTAGGCTCCAAAGTCTCTCATAGGACCTCTGTATCATCTCGTAAATCACAATCTGGGTTCCAATCATTATCCAATTTTCTATTAAAAATACGAAACCAATAAAACAAGAATAATATTCCTCTATGTATTCAAACTAGAGGCCCGGTGCACGAAATCCATGCACGGGGGGTAGGGGAGGGTCCCCTCAGCCCGGTCTGTGCCCTCGGGGATGTCTGACTGCTGGTTTAGGCTCTTGCAAACTGAGATGCTGCATGCTTTCCATACAGGTGAAAAGCATCTTGCTGTTGTATGGGCAGCCACATTTTTTTGCCCTGATTATAAAAAGTAGTACATAACATGATCCTTCTGAGGTAGTAGTACCATTTCCCCCATCTTATGGGTGAAAAACTGAAGCAGAGAGAAGTTAATTGGTTTTGTCACACAAAAATAATATTCCTCCAACCACAAGTGTCAGAATCTGGGCTGACCACAAAATGTGCAAGCCAGAGTCCATGTATGTTATCACTGCATCATCCTGTTTTTTCAGTTTTAGAGTAGCCTTGCCAGGTTTTAAATCTAAGAGACTGTTCCCAATATATAGGGTAGGGTCCCTAGGCCTGGCCGGTGATCAGGGCTGATCTGTGGGGCAACCAGTGGATGGGGCGATCAGGGGGGCCCCCGATGGCACCCGCCTTGGTTGGCAGCCTGGCGCTGCCCAGCCCCACCCCTCCGCCAGGTGTCTCCCTCTCGGGGGACAGACGCTCAGTGGGCATCATAGCAACCAGTCGTTTCGCTGGTCATTCCGCCATTCGGTCAGTTTGCTTATTAGGGTTTTGTTATATAGGATGCCTCTATGGCATAAGTGATAAATACAGAAAGATTAGTATTTGTCCAATTTTTATAGCCTATCCACAATATGTCCACATTCATATGAAAACTTAATACCAAGTACAAGGTCAATCACGGTACTTAATTGTGTAGTATAGGTAAGTACGTGCCAGAAGACTTCAAAGAGCAGTATCGATATTTGAGTCTGATTCCAAAAATCATAATGAAGAAAATTGAATTCTTGCATCTTAAAGATGAGGAAAATGAGGTCACAAAGTCACATAGGAAAAGCTTCAATAAAGATGAGATTTCTGCCAAAACCGGTTTGGCTCAGTGGATAGAGCATCGGTCTGCGGACTGGGGTGTCCCGGGTTCGATTCCGGTCAAGGGCATGTGCATTGGCTGCGGGCACATCCCCGGTGGGGGGTGTGCAGGAGGCAGCTGGTCGATGTTTCTCTCTCATCGATGTTTCTAGCTCTCTGTCCCTCTCTTTTCCTCTCTGTAAAAAATCAATAAAATACATATATTTTTAAAAAATAAAAATGAGATTTCTTTTCTTTTAAAAAAGTATTTTTATTGATTTCAGAGAGGAAGGAAGAGGGAGAAAAAGATCAGTGATGAGAGTCATTGATCAGATGCTTCCTGCATGTCCCACAATGGGGATCAAGCCTGCAACCCAGGCATGTGCCCTGAGCGGGAATCAAGTTGGGTCCTCCTATGAGTACATTGGTCAACACTCAATCACTGACATATGCATAATCAAATTATGTAACTATCACAAAATTTAATACAACAATATTACTCAAGTGTTAAAGATTTATACAAAAATAATTATTTGATGGGTAGGATTGGACATTATCTTACAAAGGCAATACATTTGAGCCATGCTTTGAAACATAAACACAATTTCCTTAGGGAGAGACAGAAAGATGGTCAGAAAAGTAACTAAAGCCTGATTTGGAGTGACCTAGTGAGATCAGAAGGGAGGAAACAGACACTAAACTAATAGTATATTATTAATTCTAAAAGAGATAAAATGAATAAAAGCTAGCAATTCCACTCCTAGGAATACACTCAATAGAATTAAAAAGATGCTTCCATGGAAAACTTGTACACAGATGCTCATAGCAACATTATTTCTAGTGGCCAAAACTAAAAACAACAAATGATGAGTAAATAAAAGGTAATAAATCTATACAATGGAATTTTATTCAATCATAAAAAGGCATTAAGTTTTGGTACATGCTATAAGCAAGGATGAACCTTGAAAATATTATAAGTGAAAGAATTGAGTTACAAGAACCACATAGTATATGATTCTATTTATATAAAATGTCCAGAACAGGTAAATCTATAGATATAGAAAGTAGATTAGGGGTTGCCTTGGGCTGAGAGTTTTGGGGATAAGAGAGGAGTGATAACAATGGGCATGGTTCCTTTTTGGAGTAATAAAAATGTTTTAATATTAATGTGATGACGGTTGCACAACTCTGAATAAGCTAAAAAAAAACAACACACTGAACTGTACACTTAAATGGGTAAATTAAATGGTATGTGGATTATATCTCACTAAAGCATTTATTAAAAAAGAAAACTCTAGGCCCAGGCCGGGTAGATCAGTTGGTTAGAGCATCATCCCAATGCACAATGGTTGCTAGTTTGATCCCTAGTCAAGGCACATACAAGAGGCAACCAACAAATGCATGAATAGTTGGAACAACAAATCAATGTTTCTCACTCACTCGCTCTATCTCTCAACTCAATAATCCTATCTAATAAAGAGGGAATATGCTAATTGACCATCATGCCCTCATGACAGCACCCACAGCCAATAAAGAGGGAATATGCTAATTGACTGCCACACTCTCACAAGATGGCAGCGCCCACAACCACAAGATGGTGGCGCCTAGTCCCCTCAACCTCATCTCATCCAGCCTGTCCCCCAGTCCTCTCAGCCCCACCTCATCCAGCCTCAGTCCCCCAGTCCCTCAGCCCCTCAGGGGAAGGCAGTTGGGGGCAATCAGGCCGGCAGGGGAGCAGTTAGGGGGCTATCAGGCTGGCAGGCAGAGTGGTTAGGGGCAATCAGGCAGGCAGACAGGCGAGTAGTTAGGAGCTAGCAGTCCCAGATTGTGAGAGGGATGTCCGACTGCCAGTTTAGGCCTGATTCCACCTAAACTGGCAGTTGGACATCCCCCAAGGGGTCCCAGATTGGAGAGGGTGCAGCCTGGGCTGAGGGACACCCCCCCATGCATGAATTTTGTGCACCAGGCCTCTAGCTTTTTTTTTTTTTTAAAGAAAACTGCAGAGTATAAAAAGTCCAGAAGCGCTGCCCTCCCCCACCCCCCGCCACACACACACACACACACACACACACACACACACACACAATGCTAAATCTTTGTGTTTGGAGTTGAGCTAAAAAGCCTCAACTTTCTGCTTTGAAGATCTGGGTTGAAACTAGAACTTGTTTCTTCTTCTGTCTTATTATGTATCCATCCATCTCAGTTCAGTTAAACTCTGTACTAGGCAGATAGTGAATGCTTAATAAATATTTGTTAATTGGTAATGCATGTAAAATGTAATATGAAATAAGGGAAAATCCAACAGCATAAACAGACTACAATAAGCACAAAGTTTTTTGGTGTGTTTTTTTAAGTTATTTGATTTTTCTTCAGGCTGCATATCTTGGCAGACTACAGTACAGTACACATATGCAGGCAAGCTTATATCAGTCGGGAAATTTCCTTTTACCCAATCATTTAAACTGACAATTTAAGAAAATGTTTTACATAACATATGGAACAATTATTATTCTGAGATGAAAATATAACTTTCTAAAAACCTCTTTTTGGCCTGTTAAGATATTTAAAAAAAATCAGTAAATTCTTCTAGTTTAAAAGAATAATTACAGTTGATACAAGTAGTTTTATTAGAATACCTGAATGACACAAAAGTATAGTAGCAACCATCAGAAAATTTTGAAGTTACAGGTCTTTTTCAAGCTATCCCAATTATTACTTATTAAACCATTCTCTGTTAAAATGTTCTTTACTGGCTCAGACATCCTGATTTTTTTTTATTTGGGCAATACAAAGATATAGCTTTCAATTCATGGTTAAACATAAAATAAGAACTGCAAACTGAAAAACAATTACACTTTCACTGAAAACAATTCAATGGCTCATTATTCAAAAGCATATTTTCATCAATACAAATAAACTTTCATTCCTATAAGTTTCTATTTGAGGCTAAAAATCTTAAAATAGCGCTTAAGTTGCACCACAATTCAGCTGCTATGGAAAAGCTAAGTAATGCTTCCCATGACTAAATGGATTAATTCTTTAACCCAAACACAATTACTGTTCTCCACACTGTTCCATTGAACATCTAAATAAGCATCCCAAAGCTTATTTCATTCAAAGAAAAGATCCGGACCAAAGAATAATCCCAATGTATGAAGTTTACATTTTGTGTAAAGTTTTTTTAAAAAAGGAAAAATCTATAAGTGGTAATCAGGAAAAGAAATGAGTCCTTTTAGACAGGTGTAGGGTATGACATCTATTGACTAATAGATATCTTTGTTGAAGGAGTGCTGTGCAGATTCCAGTAGATGTTTTTTTCTCAAAACAACTCATTTTTTGTGCTCAGTTTCTGAATGTAGTTTTCCATAGTTGGCACTCACATTAGCAGTGAAAAAAGAAAAGTATTTGAGAAATAGCCTATTGCACAGAAAGAAATAGACATTTCAACTAATTGTTCTTATTCTTGCTTCAAATATTTCAAATTCAACAATGTATGAAGAATGCTCTAACTGCCATGCTTATTAAACATTTTATTCTCCAATATATTTTTAAATTTCAAAAATAGACACCTGATCTAGTTGTGGGATCTAGTAGAGAGTGGGGGAAATAGGCAAACATGTAGCTGTAATCAAATAACGATCTATGACTCAAGAGATAAAATGAAAGAAAACAGCTATTAATTTCAGATCAGGATTCTCTGACACTGACATGTCTTCTGAATCCAAGATGGTCTATCTTTTTAATACTTGCTGTTACAGAGACTAGTGACTGTGTCTACCATGTTGGAGAGAGAAAGAGCACCTGTATGAGGGGTCTAAACTAGATAACCTGTAGGGTTTCTCCTGACTCCTAAGACTGGTCATTCAATTTCCACTCCTTTTTATCGAAAGTTTTAAAATTATAGCTGTTTTTCTCCCTGCTTAATGTCCCTTGGGAGACTTCTATTGTCAAACTACTGCTACAACATCAGTGGCTAAGAGAATTTTTAGCTCTTTATAACACTTTGCCTTTAACTAAAGGATTATTTACTGTTAGGAGGTTTTCTACAGCTCTGCCCCAAAGGACTTTCACAAACAATGCAAAAGTATTTTCACAAGGTCAAGCTATTTAACTTTTGTCTCCTAATGAAGGCTGAATTAATGGCAGAGCTTCCTTGCACTGTTGGAAACTAGACTGCTGCAAGTGAGCAGGTGGGGTGGTCTATATAATCTTTATGTCATGCAGTTTTTAGGTTTTCTTCCATAGGGCAGAACTGAAAAGAAAATGTTAAAATTCCCATCAAGTTTTGACTGTTGTTTAAGTTCGTCAATATGGGACTAAACAGCCTGAACCTCAGCTTTTATCTACTATAGGTATAACTGGATTAATTTAAAATGGTTATTAATGCCCTTTAGAATTCTAATTAGCCAAGGGAACTGCTGAGGCAGACAGCATTTGGGGGATGAGAGGGATGATTCTTTTCCCAGTCAAAGTTTAAACTCTCAGGGAAGCACTACTATATTATTCCTATCCCCCCCTTTTAGCAGTAAGATGAAGGAGGGAGGAGCCTGAATAAATACAATGAAAAAACATAAAGGACCAAAAAGGAACGATAGATTAAGAAGAAACAGACAAAATAAGGAAGAGAGAAGAGAAAAAATATGAGAAAGAAAATTTCCAATATACTTTTAAAAATGCACTGGTGATAAAAAAGCAAAACCTAATGCACTTCTAATAAGCCAACAAACAAAAAGGAAACCTGCTAGAAAATTGTTTTTAGGTATCTGGACTGAAATCTTATGTCAAATTAGGAAGACATAAAAATAAAATTATATTTTACATAGGAAAAGATTTATCATGCTTCTTTGAAAAAGCAAAACTCCCAATGGCTTCCATGCCCAAAATATTTTCCTAAATTTGCAATACCTAGAGGTATAATTGCATCACTTGTTCTATATTTTTTGATGATCTCAAAAATATATTAGGAGTTCCAGCCCCAGATCATATGGAATAAATACACTCTACCCTGTCTTTCCCACTGAATGCCGGTATAAAACCTGGACCGAATGATTAAAGCATCTATTTAAGGGCTCTGAAGAGTAAACATTAGCAGGCAAATTGGGGAAGATCAGCATTCTAATTATCACCAAACTGATGGTGAATTTACTATTTTCTCCCCTTTGGTATCCTCTGGCCTAAGACTCAACACAGCTGAAACTTACAAGTGGGCCCGTGGGCAGAGAGAGGGAACTGCAGGAACAAGCCTTCTAGTTGTAGCTTGAAAACCAGGAAAGGAATCTCCTAAGGCTCAGAGTCAATTCCTCAGGTTAGTGTTCTTCTCAACATTCTTTTGTACCTCAGACCCCAAGCAATCTTGTGATGCAGTAGAGGAGGCCTGGACAACAGCAGTAGCAATGGGTTCTGTTTTCTAAACTCTGAGAGAGGAAACCTTTTTCAAGAGGATGGCATGAACTCCTGTTGCTTAACTTTTTCTCTCCATCTACTTGCTATTTCACCCCACATGTAGGCACAGTTGTGAGAAGTATGCAGACCTGGCTGGGTAGCTCCATTGGTTAGAATGTTGTCCTAATATGCCAAGGTTGCAGGTTCAATCCCGGGTCAGGGCACATGTAAGAATCAACCAGTGAATGCATAAATAAGTAGAATAACAAATCAATGCTTCCCTCTCTCTCTCTCTCTCTCTTTCTCTCTCTCTCTCTCTCAAAAATCAGTAAATAAAAAATTGTTTTTTTAAAAAAGAAGCATGTAGCAGAGAGGGGGTAACTAAAGCCCCAACTCTGTGGTTGGAGGACCAAAAAAGGCAGGTCCAAGTAACCAAAAAGTACCAGGGAGGTTATAAACAGCCAGGAAGAAGTTCAGGAAAGCAATCCCATTAAGTTGTTTATCTAAGCTGTGCATGCATGGAGCTGATGCTTAAATAGCATACCACAGACTTTAAGTGAACTATGGGACAACCACCTGATTTTCAGATTGGCCGCTATTTAACACACATGCAGGTCACATCCAAATTGTATTGCAAAGGTTTTGTAAAAGGAACTGATGTTAGAAACACAACCCACAGGAGCCTGGGTAGAACTTGCAACCTACAACCAACCAGTCTGATTGCCAGCCAAAACAAACATATCAACATTTATCATAGGATTTAAACAAGACAGCAGCAGACTGTAATACTTAAATTGTCCAGGATATAGTCTAAAATAATTTGATCACATGAGGAACCAGGAAAAACTCAACTTATAAAAAAAAAAAATTAACAGATGCCAACACTAAATTAACACCAAGGATGAATTTGACGATATCTGACAAAGACTTTCAAAAGAAGCTAATATAAAAATGTTCCATAAGAGCAAACACTCATAGAATGAATGGAAAGATGGCAAATTGCTTCAAAGAAATAAAAGATAGAAAGAGGAACCAAAAGGGAAATTTGGAAGCTGAAAAATAAAATAACCAAAAGGAAAATCCAGTTGGACAGGCTCAATAGCCAAATGAAAATGATAGAGAAAACAGCCAGTAACCTTGACGATAGATTAAAGAATACCTATTTTGAACAGAGAGAGAGAAAAATATATATTTTTTAAACCAACCCTCAGGAACTTTGTGGGAAAATAATAAAATATATAATTTGTTTCATTGGAATCCAAGCAGGAAAGGAGAGAGTGTGGTATAGAAAGAAGTTTTTGAGGAAATAATAACTGAAAACCCAAATTCTCAACTTTACTTGCATTACTTCTAGGGCAACAAAACTGAGATTACTGGGAGTTTCTCATCAGATACCAGAGGCCAGAAAGAAGCAGAATGATATTTTTAAATGCTAACAGAAAAGAACTGTTAACCAGAATCCTATATTCAAGAAAAATAACCTTCAGGAATTAAGGTGAAATAAAGATATTTTCAGATGAAGAAAATTCACTGTCAGTAGATCTGCTCTTAAAGAACTACTAAAGGGACGTTCTTTAGAGAGAAGAAATATGACATGAGAATGAAACTTAAATATTAGGAATGAGAGGAGCAACAGAAATAGTAAAAGTCCTTCTTATATTAAGATCTTTAAAATATGTCTGAAAACAGAAAGCAAATGGAATAACAATGTCTGATGGGGTTTTTAATGTATCTAGATATAATACACTAGACAAATATATCAATCAGCCCCTAACTCAAAATTGGGCAAAATTAGTAAAACTACTTCCATGGATCTTTAACAGCACGGCCATTTTCCTCATTTCTTTCTACTGATCCTCTCTTTTTCCAAAGTAGAAACAATAACATCAAATAGCTTGTAAGTACCTACTTGTGCATGATATTGTCAAACCCACAAGCTGAACAGATTCTTTGTCCTTGTAGAAGCTTAAAATCTAAATTATTTAAATCCAATGTAAAAGAAATAATAAACAACTGAAATAAAACAAACAAAAAACAAACATCGAGCAATGATTTAAAGATTCAAGTAAAATACATGTTGTATGCCAGTAAAATTTCAATGTATTTATTGTACACAAAGAAAAGAAAATACTGAGGAAGGTTCAGTGGGCCACTATTTTGCTTGTTTCATATTTTAGAGTGGTAAGCTATTCCTGACAGAAAAATACACTTACCTTTTGTAAATCAGAGCTCCTTTTGAGTGCCAAATTAGAGAGAAGAGATTGTTCCATTTTATAAATCCCAATTAGTTTAATGAGAAGGGGCAAATTCAGATACACAGAAACAAATACTTTTGAAGACATGCCATAACCTTCCCCCATACCGTAATTAAAGCCTAATCTTAGAAATAAATCATTTAATCTTTAACTCATCTTGTTATTTCCTAAAGACTTTATTTTAGGCCCGCAGAAGAAGATTCTTTGAATCTGTAAACAGTCTGAGTACAAATTTTGTTTAGTGGTAAGTAAATCTCATATTATGTAATACTAATACATTCTTTTTTTAAAAATATATTTTATTGATTTTTCACAGAGAGGAAGGGAGAGGGACAGAGAGTTAGAAACATTGATGAGAGACAAACATCAATCAGCCGCCTCCTGCACACCCCCCACCGGGGATGTGCCCGCAACCAAGGTACATGCCCTTAACCGGAATCGAACCTGGGACCTCCCAGTCCACAGGCCGACGCTCTATCCACTGAGCCAAACCGGTTTCGGCTATGTAATACTAATACATTCTTAAAATTCAAGCAAACTTTAGTTACTGCCAACTGTCCTTGATGTGTTAGTAACACCCTAAAGATTAAACAGTATCTTACCTTATAATAGACAAATATGCAAATTGACCGCACCTTCGCTACGCCCAAGCCACGCCCACCAACCAAGCCACGCCCATCAACCACGCCCACCAGGAAACCATTGCAGGGACATTGGGGTGTGGCGGAGCCCAAGGCCGGGAAAGCTGCCCGAGGTTTTCCCGGCCTTGGGCGCCAGCGGGGTGCCTGTGCCGATCGCAGGAGACCACTGGGGGTCGGCTCCTGTGATCAGGTAGCAGGGATGCTGGGTGCAGCCGAGCCCAAGGCCACCGCCCAAGGCCAAGCCCGGACCCTGAAAGAAGGCAGAAGGCGGTGGCCACAGCCAAGGCCTGGGTCCCTGGTGCCGGCAGAAAACTGGTGCAGGCAGCCAGGTGAATGAAGGTCTATTGCACGAATCTTCGTGCAAACGGGCTACTAGTAATGTCATAAATCCTATTACAGTATATAATCTCTAAAAAACATTCAAGGGGATAAATATATACAGCATATAATGATCTTTACATTTTCATAACACTCTTTATACTAAATGTGTGAATCTAGTTACTTTGGATAAAAGTCTATGAAAATCCATCTCTCATAGTTATTAAATAAAATAATATTCTTCTCATTCTTAGAATTAGGTATTTTGAATATTATGTCAGCCTTAGAAGTGGATTAACCTTTCCACTTCTTCTGCCCCAAATACCAACATTTATTTATATGCTCTCCACAAAAGACAGGAGAGGAAGAGAAAGTAAAAGGAATAAACATCTAAGAATAAATAAACAACACTAAACAAAGCATATATAGCATACAATATGTTTAGAACACATTTTTAATACCCCCCCCAAATGACAGCAAAGTGGGTTTAAAAAAAAAAGTTTCTTCCCACCCAAAAATCCCACCATGAAAGTTTATTTTTCTAAGTAATGGGGTGTGGGAGGGGGGGAAGGGAGGAGGATATTGAGTTATACAACCACCAAAATATTATCTGTCAGAAAAAAACATGCAACAGATTTAATTAATGAAATGTTAGCCAAATTGACTGAAATTATGAAAAGTAAGATACAGCCTGACTAGCATGGCTCAGTGGTTGAATGTCGACCTATGATCCAGGAAATCATGGTTTGATTCCTGGTCAAGGCACATGCCCAAGTTGTGGGCTCGATTCCCAGTGTGGGGTGTGCAGGAGGCAACCAATCAATGATTCCCATCATTGATGTTTCTCTTTCTCTCTCTCCCTCTCCCTCCTTCCCTCCCTCTCTGAAATCAATAAAAATGTATTTTTAAAAAAAGAAAGAAAAGTGAGATACACAAATGGACACTTATTTCTTATAGTGCACTACTAGTAAATGGTGTCTCCTCCAAAAATGCTATGTACACGTTCTAACTTCCAGTACCTGTGAATATGATCTTATTTAAAAACACCCAATCTAAAGAACACACCCACTTACCCAATCAGTGTAAAACTCTTTATGTGGACTCAAGGTCTGGAGAAATGGAAGGTACCACTCAGAGGCGCAGAAAATGGGCAACCGGGTATTAGATTCATGAAGCTGCTAGAAGCTTCTGGACCTGAGCATGTAATACCGATAATGCCACTATTTTGCTAAGTTGATGTGGGGAGAAATTATTCCTCTGAGCCTGTTTCCCCATCTAATCAATACAGTATTTGGTGGGAGCTATTCTGAGTATGAATTGAAATGATTCAGGTACTTAATAAATGTTTCTTAAATCTGAAAGCAACAACAACCTCTTTATGCATACTTAACTTTTACTTCGATTTTCACCAAGTTTATCACCTTTATATTACTTCACCTCTTAGATCTATCATGATGGAAATTTTTTTCTAGATATATTTATTCATAAGTCCTTTATTTTTAAAATAAAAGATTTATTTAGCTATATGTAATAAAAATATCTAGTGACAGCAGTAAACAATAATAAAATCAGCTCTAAATTTATATATAAGACTAGAGGCCCAGTGCATGATTAAATCATGCACGTGTAGGGTCCCCTAGGCCTAACCTGCCATCCAGGCCATATCCACTGCTCCGCAAAGCCTAGCACGCTCCACGGACACTGCTGGCAGCCTGCTCCCCGCTTTTGATGGCAGGGGGTCCGCTGGTGCCGGAGCGGACACACAGCTCCCTGCTTTCGATCGCGGGGGAGCTGGGTGTCCGCTGGTGCACCAGGCCTTTCAAAAGCCTCTGGCGGACACTCCGGCTGGTGCCAGAGCGGACACCCAGCTCCCCACTTTTGATGGTCGGCGGCAGGATGTGGGCTCGCTGCCCCAGAGGCCCCTTCTGTGCCGCAGCACAGTCATGGCGCAGATGCTGAGCTCGCGCCGCCGCTGGTGACGCAAGCTCAGCATCCCACCGGCCCAATCAGCCACCCCGAGTCCCGCCCCCTGACGCCTCCTGGCCAAGCATGGGCATAGCGAAGGTACAGTCAATTTGCATATTACTCTATTATTAGGTAGGATGGTTGCTTCCTTATGGTTGTGGAATACCAAAAATAACATGAGAATTTCCCTCCCCAGCCATTACTACTTGAATGAATCTCTAATATAAAACTGCTGATAATCTAACAAGAGACAAATAATTTCATCTGAAAAAAAACATCATTACAACATTAATTCAAAAAGAGAATGAATGATAATTTAATTCTCAAACTAAAAAATTGCTCAATTTGGCCTCATCTTTTTCACATTTTTGAAATGAACCTTTCAAATTCCTTAAGGCAGAATTTCAGGTTGTTTGGGCCCAGGAGTCCAAGCTCATTTTATTCAATATAAGAAACCCACAAAACAACACAGATATTTATCAGTCCAAGAATCTGTTACTTGTATATGCAGTACATGCAAATTGCCACTTTAGCAAACCAGACTCATAAACCACTGCCATGAACTATATAATTTTAAATAAATCTATGTATACCATGGTGATTTAAATATAATGTTAAATCTAACTGCCTTCTTTAGAGTATTGATACTATTTCCCTTCTAATACCAAGTACAAAAGAGAAGAGAAGTGTCAGGGGATTCAAGATGAGTGAGAAACCAGGAGAGCAGGAACAGGATCCTGCAAGCCCTCCCAGTAAAAAATGGAACACTTCTTATTCTCTTATCTCTGACATATTTTTCTAAAGTGCATTTTTCCTTGATGAAAGCCAATAATGGCAATTTGGAAAACTGCCATTAAGGACTGAATAAAGCTCGAAACAACATACTTTATCAGTGATCCAAAACATTGTCTGAATCTTCAGAGGACAAAGACTGTTGATTCCTAGATTTATCAATTCAGTTAACAACAATTATACACATTAAGTTACCATATAAGATCTGACACAATAGCACTCAGTAAGTGTTAGCTGAACTGATGTGAACTATAGAAGGTTTCTGAAATTTACAAAATAACATGTACAACACAAGTGTGAATGTCAGTATAATATACTCTACTGAAAGACTCATTTGATTATCTATTCCTGTAGTTATAAAACACATCTGGGATAACACACAATTATAATACAAATACAATGCAATAAAAGCCTAACACCTAACTTACATTGGGTAGGAAAAGACGCTCTCGAGGCAAAAGTAAGAATTAGGTTTGAATTTGTAAAACTACCAGAGAGTGAAGAGGGGTCCAGGTCAGGAGTATCAGCCAACATGGTATTGTGGTTAAGTGTGTGGGCTCTGGGGTAAAACTGCCTGGGTTGAAATCCAGAGCTCTCACTTACTTAGGGACACCACTTCTTTACACCTTTTCCCTCATCTATAAATAAGATGATAATAGTACCAATTCATTAGATTGTTAGGAGAATAAAATGAGTTAATCCAAATAAAGTGCTCAGAAAACTACAATGAATATTTACCTAGTGCTAATATAAAGATATAACATTAAGATAAAATATACCTCACCCTGGCTGGTTTGGCTCAGTGGATAGAGCGTCGGCCTGCAGACTGAAAGGTCCTGGGTTTGATTCCGGTCAAGGACATGTGCCTTGGTTGCGGGCACATCCCCAGTGGGAGGTATGCAGGAGGCAGCTGATAGATGTTTCTCTCTCATTGATGTTTCTAGCTCTCTAGCCGTCTCCCTTCCTCTCTGTGAAAAATCAATTAAATATATATTTTTAAAAAAGGTAAAATATATCTCTATGATTAATACATCAGATTATAGTCTTATATATCAAAGAAGAATGAAAAAGTCCAGTTCTTCTGGTAATAATCTATATATATAAAAGCCTAAGCAACCGAACGACCTGGTTGCTATGACGTACACTGAACACCAGATGGGCAGATGTTCAACTCAGGAGCTGCCCCCTGGTGGTCAGTGCGCTGCCCCAGTGGGAGCACCGCTCAGGTGAGACCTGTCCCGGTGGCCCACCAGCCCAGCAGCAGTCACTCACTCCCTCAGTAGTCCTGCAGATCCAATCTCTGGAGAAATGGGCCAGGCACCGAAGGACCAGTGCTGCTGGCATAATCCTGACAGCGCTGCTGACCCCTGGAAGTCGGCCTCAGGCACCGTGGCTGCTTCCCTTCCATAGATGCTCTATAAGGAACAAAGGACATAAAAGTGGCCGCCAGGTGGCTCCCACCAACCAGCGCGAAAGTCAGCAGGACGGATCCAGATCCTGAGCCAGCAAGGGCGACCTACCACCTACCTGTAGGGCCCATCATGTCCTGGCCCCACCCCACCCCAGCCCACTCGGGACCCCACCTGTGCACAAACTCATGCACTGGGCCTCTAGTCTCTCTATAAACCAGCAACTTACTAGTATATATATTTCACTTCCACCCTGTTTAAAAACTGATAAAATTTGCATACCATAAAAATCACCCTTTTTAAAGTGTACAATTCACTGGTTTTCAATCTATATATATAAAAGGCTAATATGCAAAGTGTCCCCTCGGGAGTTCAACTGGGAGACAGGGAGTACGATCGCTCGTTGTGATGTGCGCTGACCACCAGGGGGTGGCGCAGAGCAAAGGAAGGCCCCAGCTGGCGTCCAGCAGCTGGCAGCCACCATGGGAAGGAAGGCCCCGATTGACCCTGATCACCAGCCAGGCGTAAGGACCCTACCCATGCAAGAATTTCGTGCACCAGGCCTCTAGTATATTCATAAAGGTGTTTAACCCTGACCATTATCTAATTCCAACACATCTTCCATAAACCCCATACCCAATAGAGTCACTCCCCATTCCTATCTCCTCCCAGCCCCTGGTAACTAATATCTACTTTCTATCTCCATGGTTTTACCTCTTTTGGATATTTCACATCTCTGAAATCATAGAATCTGTAGCCTTTTATGCTTAGCTTCTTGTACTTTGCATAATGTTTTAGAAGTTTATGCATGCTGTAGTACATATCAGTACTTCATGCCTTTCTATGGCTAATATTCCACTGTAAGAATACTCAATATTCCCCTCTTTACCCATGGGGAATACATTCCAAAGCCCCCATATAATGCCTAAAACAGCAGATAGTATCAAACATATACTATGTTTTTTCCTATACATATATACCAATAATAAAGTTAATTTATAAATTGGGCACAGTGGGAGATTAGCAATAAAATAGAACAATTATAACAATAAACTGTAATAAAAGTTACATGAATGTGGTCTCTCTCATTCTCTAATAACTGAGATGGCTACTAAATGACTGGCTGGTAGTATATACAGGCTAGATATGCTGGACAAACAGATGATTCACATCCCAGGTGGAATGGAGCGGGACAGCACAAAATTTTATAGTGCTACTCAGAACAGCGGTTGTTTATTTCTGAAATTTTCCATTTAATATTTTTAGACCGCAGTTAACTGTGGATAACTGTAACTGAGAAAAGAGAACCTGTGGATAAGGGGGGTCAGGGGGACTACTGTACTGTATTTTATTTATCCATTCATTGATTGATGGACATTTGGGTTATTTCCTCATCTTAACTATTATGAATAATGAGGCTATGGAAATTCTTTATCATTTCACCCCCTTTTTAAGATATATGGCAAAGTTTTAAATTAAAGCAATTCATAGGGTCTCTGAAGACCCTAAAGACCTTGATACAATTTCAAGTAGTAGCATCTTCCTCTTTAGATATAGACTGCTCTTCTGAGTTCATTCTTTATCATTAAATATCATCTGAACAAGTGATATAGGAAAAAAAAACCTCATCTACCTTTACAAACCATGAATAAACAGAAAAAACTAATAATAAAAAAGCTACAATATAAAATATTCTAAGTTTATGTTGACCTTATCTGATTTTTTTAAAACCTACATATCTCACAATTGACTTGAATATTTAAATAAGATCAAAGTCATTTGTTAGACGATAAAATTACAAATTTATAACTGAAGAATATACCAAATATATGGTATGTTCTTAAGGTTATATTTAAGTATGTGTACAATTTACAGTTTGAGTTATTATCCTAAAGCACTATGGCAAAATTTTCCACTAAAGATTAAAGTGATAAATTTGAAAAGGTGCACCTCCAAATATTTACTATGAATAAAGACAACAGCCAAGTCATCCAAAATATCCAAACTGACAAAAGTAATTGGAGGGTAGTATTTACCCTATATGCCTGTAAGCAAAGAATGATTAATTTTCTTAATTAGTTGATTAAAAGTATTTGCTACAGATCTCCTGAAATATCTCCTTGAAAAATCCTATATAATAAAGAGATAATATGCTAATGAGACTGAACAGCAGAATGACCATCCGGCTGACCTTCTGGACAAAGCCAGGGCTGGAGGGCTGAGGCAGCTGGGGCTGCGAGGGCCTACCCTTGAATGAATTTCGTGCACTGGGCCTCTAGTATACACTATAAAGTTTTTATTTAAATTACGTAAGATGTGGTCAAGAACCCCTAAATTTTATAAATTGGAAAAAGGTTCATAACACAATTCAGTAACCTTAAAGTGAATAATTTGTTTGTTCTATGAAAAAAATGTTATCAAAATAATGCAATATTATTCCTCTACAAATAAGTGACATGTTCAGAATATTCTACCAAAATAAATAGTATTCAAAAAAATTTTTAAGGTAGTATTTTTTGAGATTGTGGAGCTGTACCAATTTTTTAAAAAAACAGCCCTAGCTGGTTTGCTCAGTGGATAGAGCGTCAGCCTGCAGACTTAAGGTTCCCGGGTTTGATTCCAGTCAAGGCCACATGCCAGGGTTGCAGGCTCGATCCCCAGTAGGGGGCATGCAGGAGGCAGCCGATCAATGACTCTCTCTCATCATTGATGTTTCCATCTCTCTCCCTCTCCCTTCTTCTCTGAAATCAATAAAAATATATTTAAATATATATACTGTTTTGCTATATACTATACTAAAAGCCACTGGGTTATATTGCTGTTTCACTAGTGTTAAAATTTTTTTTACATTTATTTTTTTAATTCAACTTTATTTACCAGTTAGGAAAGTTAACAGTGAACAATGACTTTCTTTTTTCTAGAGGACATTTATAGAAGAATTCTGAATTTAAAAACACACTTCTAATAATCTCCTAAAGGGAAGTTTTCACTAATAAATAAAAAAGACAAACTAGCATTCTATAATTTCTCTTTGCTACAATTTTTAACTACATACTTAAACCAATTAAATCTAGTTTGTTGCATTTGTAGAATATCAAATATGCCCTGGGTCTAATATTTAATTCAAATTCAATAAATATTTATTGAGTGGTCTACTACATGCCTAACACTATGCTAAGCACTGGGGAGAAAAATAACCATTTTGGGTTTTCCTATCTTCCTCCGCTGTTGTCCTTATGGCCTAAACACATAATCACTTGATGAAAGATGCCAGCAGGAGAGTACTACCTACCCTCATTTTCTACACACTTGACTTAAATTTATATTCACGGACTCTAAACGCAGATTTCAAATAAAAATCAACTACAAAAAAGGACTGACTAGAATCTGTTATTTCGTAAGGCACTCATCACTGAGAGGTAAAATTTTTCTCATATGCATCATGAAGGAAGATCCTTTTTCCACGTTGTTGGCAAAACTGTCAATCATCTTGATGAGCAGCAAATAAATGAATGCCCAATGATGGGATTCTGTATTATCCTTAAAAAAGAAATCCATCAACTAAACATCAACAGGTAAATGTTTATACTCGACAGCCATCAATTTCAACTATCCATGCAAAGAGACAGGTGAGCTGGACTGGTAAACCTCGAAATTAGAGAAGTATTAATCGTCTGCTTCCAGCCAATATAAACAGATGTTATTTTTAAACAGGCAAAATCATCTCTTCCACTGAAATTTATTTGCAGCAGATAATGTTCTGTTACATTTTTAATCAAGCAGATGAAGTTACATTTAAATTGAAAATCTGCTTCACTCAACTAATCAGGCAAGTAAAATTCAGAGATGATTGAATGGCATTACACAGCACACTATTACGGCAGGTAAATTGGGAAATTTACCTGTCACACCACACAGCGTATTGTTCAACCACTGCATCTGCAACTTAGAAGCAAAGCGCTAAGACAAAAAGGGAAAGGCATGTTAAACAGATTTATAAATCCATCATATTTTATGAAAACATTATTAAGTCTGCCAGCAAAATAAATAAATAAATAAATGAACGAATGAATGAATGAATGAATAATTTTTAAAAAGGGAAAAAACACACACATACACACTACCTCTCAGGGAATCAATGAAGATTTACAATGTTATGCTTATCTGTTGCATGTAAATTAGCATGCCTGGTTATTTTAGAGATCAAGATACATCCCTTGATCAAGGAAAAACGGTAAAAAACAAACACACACTTTATCAAGAAATAGCAGATAAAACAAGCAATATCATACTACTTTGCAAAATAAAATGACTAGCACTCACTCATCCATACAGATCATTAATTTCATATACAACAAAAATATCACATATAAAAAATTGTCAATTTACCCTATTTATAAAAAGACCCGTCCATTTTAGTCACTTGTAATTCCCTATACAATTAGGATGTTGGAATTTCTAACATGTCTTCAAAATTTGCTTTCACAGATATCCAAAACAATCTAATGGCTATTTCAGTTGTTTCCACTGAAATCCAACATTTATTTCCACTGCTTATTATCTATAAAATCAAATACTTTTGTTGCAACAGCTGAATTTAATATCATTGCTTATAACATTAATTGTGAATTATTCCAACATCATGTACCAACACTAAGTTACATCTTTTACAACTTGTTTATAATATAGTTTAGTTACATCATCACAACTTTAGAAATACAGGGTGATGCAAAAGGTTTCCAGTTATTGAGTACACAAGTTTACTGTTGTATTATTAACTAACTAAAGGCCCAGTGCCCAGTCTGCCCCCTCTCACAGTCTGGGAGCTCTCAGGGGATGTACTACTGATGGCTTAGGCCCGCTCCCTCTGGGGAGCGGGCCTAAGCAGCAGTCTGGCCTACCTCTGTGGGAGGCAACCGGCTGATCAGGGGAAGGTGCCACCCCCATCACCCCGCTGCTGCTGCCACTGCTGGCCGCCACAGCTGCCAAGGTGTTTTCATCAACACAGACTCCAGTTCCTTCACCGCGAAAAAATGACAACTTTCTTTAGGCATTTTCAAGATGTCTCTTTCATATGATATGACATTTCTTTCTTTCTTTCTTTCTTTCTTTCTTTCTTTCTTTCTTTCTTTCTTTCTTTCTTTCTTTCTTTCTTTCTTTTTTATCCTCACCTGAGGATATTTTTCCATTGATTTTTAGAGAGCGTAGAAGAGAGGGGGAAAGAGAGAAACATCAATGCGAGAGGGACACTTCAATTGGATGCCTCCTGCATGAGCCCTGACCTGGGCCCCAGCCAGGGAGGAGTCTGCAACCTAGGTACATGCCCCTGATCAGAATTGAACCCTGACCCTGCGGTCCGCAGGCCGAGGGTCTATCCACTGAGCCAAACCAGCTAGGACAGGATATGACATTTCTTAGCCCCTCCAGCAGCAGACCTTTGTTTTTTCCCTCCAGGAGTGAGGTGCAAAAATGCTAGATCACCTTCTTGGATTCTTATTAGGCAAGTTACCAAGAACACTGAGAGTGGTGTACCGGGAGCTTAGCCAGTGAGCGGTCAGAAAAGGTGTTTCCTCTGCAGCTCACATGCAGAGGTGGGGCTGCTGGTGCACTGCGGCTGGAGAAGCCCTGAGGGCTCCCCAGGCCCCGTCAGTGTCCACTCTGGGCCTCACCTGCGTGCACAGCCTCCTCCTGACTGGTGGTGATTGTTACAGCATCCCGGCCTAATTTGCATATTACCTCTTTTTATATATATATAATTGTATTATTTTCCATACAAACAACTCTATACCTACTTTTGCCCCAACCTATACATAGGCTTAGATGCCAACCACTATGCCTTTCTCTTTCCTTTCCTTCTACTTTTCCTCTTTCCTTCCTTTCTTCTTTCAGTTTTACCTTCTCTTTCTTTTTTGGGTGTATAAGGTGGGGGTGTAGGGGTTGAAACTGTATATAACACTGAAATGTAGTCTAAATTATAAATACACAATGTTACTGTTATACTCTTAATGTGGTGTAAACCCACCCTGATTTTCCATTAGGAGTGTTGAATTTGGCCTGACATAGCCATACCCTGTCATGTGGTTAGTAAATAAAGCTAGCTAGAAACCATACGTGTCTTAACTATCAAGGCATCATTTTCAGTAAATTACTTATGAGGGTTAGAACAGTTTAAGGTTTACAGGAAAATTGTGAAGACAGTACAGAATTCCTAGATGCCCCAAACCCAGTTTCCCCTTGTTAGTAATGTCTTACATTAGTATGGTATGTTTGTCAAGATTAATGAACCATTATTGATTCTTTATTATTAATAACTAAAATCCATTCTTTATTCCCACTTCTTTATTTTTACCTATTGTGGTTTTTTCTCTGCCCCAGGATCCCATACAGGAAACTACATTACATTTAGCTGTCAGGTCTCCTTAGGCTCCTCTGGGCTACAATGGTTTCTCAGACTTGGTCTGTTTTTGTTTTTATAAGAATATCATTTGTTTTATTTTTAATATATTTTTATTTTATTTATTTTTAAATATATTTTTATTGATTTCAGAGAGGAAGGGAGAGGGAGAGAGAAACAGAGAATCATTGATTGGTCACCTCCTGCATGCCCCCCACACCCCTTACTGGGGATCGAGCCCGCAACCTGGACATGTGTCCTTAACAGGAATTGAACCAACACTCTACCCATTGAGCCAAACTGGCGAGGGCTCAGACTTTGTTTTTGATGACCTTGCCAGCTTTAAGGAGTATTGATCAGGTAATTTTATAGAATGTCCCACAATTGGGATTTACCTGCTTTTCTCAAGGTTATAATGGAGTTATGGGGTTTTGGGAGACTATTTTAACAACTATTCTTTAGATGTGACTCACAGGAAGCAAAAAATCCTGCTGTGCTTCCCATACTGCACAAAGATTAGTCTTTGAGTCACTACAGTAATATTTCCAAGTCTGCAGATATTTCTGGCCTGACTCTTTGCTTTAAAAATTGGTCTAAAACTTGGGCTAACCATTAGAATCATATGGAGGAGTTTTTAAAAATATTGTTACCCAGGTCCCAATTTAATCAGAATTCTTGGGCATCAGTCATTTTTAAAAAACTCTCCAGGTTATCTGATACAGAGCCATGGTAGAGAACCATTGGTTCAAGGCCTTAGCTCTGTATTGACTATAGCAGTGCCAAGCTGATGTGTCTTCCCAGTTATAGCATTCATAGCTATGCTATACCGTTGGGGGTTTACATTTCTTATGTCTCTTCAATTCTTCCTATAAAATAGCTTGGGCTTAAAAAGAACTCTATATAACTCAAGGACACTGCAATGCTATTTAAGCACTGCAATGCTAGATTAAACAGAGGCAGAGGCAGTGACTGACATTTATAAATATTACTGATGAGCTCAGCTGGTGTGGCTCTGTGGTTGAGCATCAACCTATGAACCAGGAGGTCACGGTTCAATTCCCAGTCAGGGCATATGATGGGGCTGTGGGCTCAATCCCCAATGGGGGCATGCAGGAAGCAGCCAATCGATGATTCTCATCAGTGATGTTTCTATCTCTCTCTCCATCTCCCTTCTTCTCTGAAATATATATATATATATATATATATATATATATATATATATATACACACACACACACATTTTATGAAATATTAATGCTGAAAGTATGCATACTCCAAGGTGAAAACTTCAAAGGGCTGGATACTAAACCACCAATATAAAAACATTCTAAATTCACCAAAACACAGTGATAAACTGTCGTTTAAAATCTGGTGCTCATTTCTGCATTGAAGCAACAGCCTATGGGGTTTAGTATATATCTCTTAAAAATATGGGCTATTTCCTAAATAACCATAGCATTAATATCACATCTACTTTTAATAACATCAAATAGCATTATAGAAATAAACTTTTTTCATCCCCGAGATTCCATAATCTCAGAAATTCATTTTTAATGAACCATAATAAAATCATACCTACGTGACACCTACTAATATTTATGTTCTTAAATTTTAGAATTATGTATCTCCTCCTCTTCCCAAATATGTTTTTGTTTTGGGTTTTTATTTTTGCTTGAGATAAAAAGTTGTAGGCACCTCTTTGCTTTAATTTTTTTTAAAGTGCACACAACAGCTCTATCAGAGACATGTTTCTAACAGATAAAAAATACCTGCTTAGTTCGTTGCAAAGGTGATTGGCCAGATTAAAGTTCTCACTTCAGGCAAAGAAACTCTTTCCTAACAGAACTGGCAAAGTTATATGCATACTTAATGTGATTTAATTTGGACAATTCAATTAAAAATTTTAATTTGTAGCCTTTTTTACTTGGCTAATAAATACACTAAATTAATTCTTAATTTATCAACATTACATTGTATATTGCTCAACATTACAAATTTACATATTAGGCTGACAAATATCAAAGAAGAAATTGTTACCACCAACAAATTTATTAAACTTGTCGAAAAAGGTAAAGTTAATGGCACCAAAAAGGCAAAACAAGAGAAACTGACAGGATCAGAGGCCACAACGACTTCTGTGTCATATTCCATTGCCTCAAAATTTTCAAAAAGAATGCACAGCAATAATTAAAATTAATAAGAAATGGAATTCAGAACTTCAAAGTTTTCTTTATAGTCTGTTTTATATCCAACGGCACGCTAGTACATACATATAATAAAAACATATCCTTTGGAAACAATAACCCCATGTTATAAAAGTCATTAGACAAAGATAAAGAAAATATCAAATATATCCTAAAGAATTTCTGGAGAACATTCAATTACAAAACCAGCAATGTTAAATTACCACAGGAATTAGAGTTAAGATCAAGTCATATTCCCACTGAAGCTCCATGTAAGTCAGAGCAGCTGGCAGATATCTAACTGGCAAAACAGGTAAGTCTCTCTCAGTTTTCCAAGCATCTCCTAGGACAGTGGTCGGCAAACTGCGGCTCGTGAGCCACATGCGGCTCTTTGGCCCCTTGAGTGTGGCTCTTCCACAAAATACCACGTGTGGGCGCACATGTACAGTGCGATTGAAACTTCGTGGCCCATGCGCAGAAGTCGGTTTTCAGCTCTCAAAAGAAATTTCAATCGTTGTACTGTTGATATTTGGCTCTGTTGACTTTGCCAACCACTGTCCTAGGATGACAATCCACCCCAGCAAGTAGGTCCCCTAGTGAAATATTTGGTCCCGTCTTCATAACATAATATTTGTGTATTTTCAGAAAAAGTTTATGCCAGAATTTTAGTCAACAAATATCTGCCTTCCTAACATCAATGGGATGGTACCCTTGAGTTGGTATCAAACCTCAAAAGAAAATAAAAAAGATTATATTCTAGTAGACCCAGACATTTTTAAAGTCTACCTTACGCAAGAAGATCCTGACTATAACCCTTGTATTTTATTTCCTGATGCACAGAGAAACTTACAGTTAAGACTTTCCAGTTCATTTACTGTTAAGATGACTGCTAAACACAATGATATGGACGTGTTAGATCTTTTCAACAGTTCAAAAGAAGTACTATATAACGTGCACAGGATTGGCTATTTTACTAATAGAGACATCACACATAGAGTGATGTCTCAGGATATAGGAAGCCCCTGGTCCTTTAACATTAATTTATTAACTAACTGGGTCCACAAATACATACTGAGTACTTTGTTTATGTAATTCATTTTACTAGGCATCATGGAGAACATACTGAACATGCTAGAATATGCCAAAATATAAGGAAATCCCAAATGTAAAGTAAACCCATTTTCCTAATATGCAGATTTAAAACTAAGATTTTTGGCATCCAAATATATAAACCTTTAGGGATACAGTCAAAATAGTCTAATGTGCTCCATAGCACAAAGCCAAACCTCAACAACTTATTACACACAAATCAGGAGTATCAGACTTCTACTTACAACTAAGATAAAGTATAGGGATCTGATTTACCAACCCATCTAAAATCACCTATAAACCCCAAACAAACAACAACAACAACAAAAAAAAAAACAGAGAAAACATAGCAAACAACAGTGCTTAAGGCCCTGGGTATCAGGAAATAAAGGACAATAAAACCCCTGAGAAACCAGTAGGTAAGCCCTAGCACTGTCCCATCCCAGCTTATTGCTGGAGTTTCCAGGCCACAACACAGGGAGAGAACCCAGGCAGATCCTGACAAATGTTAATAGTTTAAGAAAAAGAGCTGAGAGCCCAGTGACACCAAGGCAGATAAATTTGAAAAACATAATAGCAAAGGGGACAGAAACAATCACACAGATCTTCAGAGGGTCCAATCCACTGAGTATTTTAGCAGAGTATCCAACACATGTGTAAGAAAACTATTTGAGGCCCAGGAAAGAATAGTCCAAAAGGATTGGACGGAATTACCCAGAGGTGAGAACAATGTCTGTTTCTACCAGTCGCCTGCAAAATCTCATACTTCATGGGGTACTGTGTATGGCATCCAGAAGATTCTTGCCTCATTAATGGGGAATAATCAGCCCAACACTAAACATTCCCCTATTCTCACCTAACAAATCTTAAAAACAAGACCCAAAAGGATCAAACAATTGCTAATTTAATTTTGTCCCAGAATAAAGGTCAAGAATATTTTACAGGAATATAAAAATAATCAGCAACAAACAAGTTAAAATGAATGTCTGGAATCTAATCAAAATTGGAAAGTATGCAAAGAAACAGGAAAATATGACTCATAATGAGAAAAATCAGTCAACTGAAACCAACCCAGACTTGACAGAGATGTTAAAATTAAGAGACATGAACTTTAAGACAGTTGTAATAATTGTATTCCTTATCTACAAAAAATTAAGTACAGGCATGGAAGGTTTTTTTAAAGAACTCAAATCAAACTTCTACACATGAAAGCTATGATATCTCAGATTAAAAATACACTCGATAGAATTAATGTCAGATTAGACATTGCAGAAGAAAAGATTAGTGAAACTAAAGAGAGAGCAATAAGAACTATCTAAAAAAATAGAAAGAAAGAAAAATAATGAAAATAGCATCAATTAGCTGTGGAACAATTTCAAGTAATTTAACACAAGTATTGAAGAACCCAAAGGAGGGAGACCCAAAAAATTTGAATAATGACTGGAATGTTTCTAAATTTGATCTAAATTATAATCTTTTTGAGAATATTTACCAAGAGAGACCATATTCTAGGCTATGAAATAAGTTTCAATAAACTTAAAAAGATTCAAGTCATATAAACCATGCTATTTGAGCACATGCATTAAATTAGAAATCAACAACAGAGAGCTCTCTGGAGAACCCAAAATGTAGAGATTAAATAATCCACTTCTTTTTTTTTTTAAAAATATATTTTATTGATTTTTTACAGAGAGAAAGAGAGAGGGATAGAGAGCTAGAAACATCGATGAGAGAGAAACATCGATCAGCTGCCTCTTGCACACCCCCTACCGGGGATGTGCCCGCAACCAATGTACATGCCCTTGACTGGAATCGAACCTGGGACCTTCCAGTCCGCAGGCCGACGCTCTATACACTGAGCCAAACCGGTTTCGGCTAAATAATCCACTTCTAAATAACCCATGGGTCAAAAAGGAAATCACAAAGGAAATGAAAATGTATTTTGAACAGAGAGAGCAAATGAAGATGCAACATACCAAAATCTGTGGGATGCTGCTACAACAGTACTCAGGGGGAAATTAATAGCACTAAAAGAATAGTTTCAAATTAACAACCCTAGCTTCTAGCTTAAGAAACTGGGTAAATAAAAGCAAGAATTATCCATTGTAAATATAAAAAGAGAAAATAATAAAGATCACAGCTAAAACCAAAAAGATTAGAAACCAAAACAACAAAACACTCAAAGAAACAAACAAACAAAAAAGCAGGTTCTCTGAGAAGATCAATAAAACTGACTAATTTTAGAAAACACAAAATTATCCTACCATAACAGAAAGCAGTGTTCTCCTTGGGAATGAAGGACGAAGGATATGGAGAGGTAGGAGATAAAGATTACAAAGTGGTATGAGGAAACTTGTGAAGGTTTTGGGTATGCTCACTATCTTGATTATGGTGATGGCTTCCTGTGTATATACTAATCAAAATTTGTCAAACTGTACATTTTAAATGTCAATTATACCTTAACAGGTGTTGTTGTTGTTTTTCAAAGTACCACTTTACTAACAGTCATCTATATGATACTTCACTCGTAGGTGTTTATTCAGAGCTAGTTTCTGAAGGTATCTCTATAACTCCCCAAAGTATCTGATTGCTCACTCACAGAATATTAATGTGAAGGAGATTCTTGGATCATTCTCCTGCAAAGGATTCAATGTCTGTCTGCTACAGCTCAAGAAACATTGTGTGTCATAATGCCTTGAAGGGTCACATGTGGAAATGCTAGTCTTAAGAAGCATTTGAGCATGGTCCACCAACTAAGAGTTTTGTAGCTATCATGATTTGACCTCAAAATACTCTAAATTGTAGCTGCCATGCAGAGAAGAGGGCCAAATTGAATAGAGATAGACTTGTCACTTTTTTCCTCTGGGCCTGAGATTTTTTCATCTAGAAAATGAGAGCAATGGCCTTGAAGCACTGATTTCTAATCAATCTCTGCCAGCCTAACACAGGGGACTTGTTAAAATACAGAATCCTGGGTCTCACTCACAGAGATTCTAATTCACAGGTCTGGGAAGAGCCTGGGGACATATTGTCGAATCCTGACATAAAACCAGATTTGGGAAAACCAGATTTAGGTCCTTTCAGCTGCAACATTCTTTAAGCATTATTTTCAAAGGTTGCATGCAATGAGATACACAGAAGGCCCTAATATTTAATGTTCAAGGGAATGAATCTCTTTAAATTCTGATTTGGAAGAAATAAGTTTAAATTTTTTGGAGATTAATATCAAGCCTGATCCATGTTATAAATAAGTTATTGCTAGTTAATCATTGCATTCTTTATCTTTACTCCTTTTCATACTTGCCAGAGACTCTAAAGACTCATTAATTCTCCAGTGTATTTCTACTTATTTGTTCCAGCAAGATTCTCTTCCTGTAATTCTTGGGATAGTTTAGATCAGAGATCCCACAGAGCCAAAGATGTTGTCCTACACTTGAGTCTACTAGCTTTATAGCAATGGATATAGGAACACAAAAGGCAAAAATTTCTGCAAGACCTTCAGAGCTTGAGAATGAAAAGTTAAAATAACTTTTCAAAAAACTGTAGTGATACAGTATTAATGTCAGCTATAATGGATGACCAAATTTCACCCAAACACAATCAAAAGCATCTCACATTGTCACCTCATCTCTGCATTTACCATTTTGAGTACAAAATAAAATCATTTTTTAAAATACTAAAGTTCAAATAAAACTGTCATTTCTCCTTCTTCCAAACTGGTTTATTATATTACTTGACACAACAGATTAACAAATCCTTCAAAAAATTTTATACTGCATAGTCATCTATTAAGGTAACACAATGTTTTTATCTTTGCTTAAGTAGTCTAAAGACAGAACAAAATATTTTCATAGCCAACAGCATCGTTATTACAGTTGAATTATGAATTTAGTCTTTAATACTAAAATTTTATTAAAATTCTATACCTCTGGACATAACCACAATTGAAAATCTGTTTCAAAAAGGATTATAATCAGACAAAATAGAAAAATATACCTGTTAAAGTATAAATAAATGTGAACAGTATGCAAATCAACTTTTATCTCTAAACTTTATTTCTGATTGTGTCCCAAATAGACAAGCCAATGATTTAATACCTTGGGTATGTTTTGTGCCACTAGGCAAAGTAACCTAATTCTCTTAATTCCTAGAATTGGCTGCTATTCCAAGACTAGGAGGATTGCACTGAAAGTGGCTGTGGCATACTATAATACAATTAATTTGCTGCAGAAAAAAAATAAGCTCAATTTTATTCAGCAGACAAACTAATATATTTCGTTCCTATTTGCAAACCAAATTGTAAACAACCATTAGTTGCCCCATATTCCACTTTCTATACAAAATCATCTTTTAACAACATATTCTAAGGAGAATTATAAAATTAGAAGGCTACCACTGCAATTTTATAATTTATTTATGTTTATAATAAACATGTTAGTCAATCCACTCCAAAAGGAGAAACATTTGTTTCCACATTAAAGATATGCGTTTATGTTCATTAATATAAAATTCATAATAAAAGATACAAGTCTCAACAGAATTTGAAATAACTTTCAAATCTGTTAGACACACTTACTCTCCTCCGTATGACTTAGAGATACTCCCTGCACACTTCTCCTACATCCTCTTTTCTTTTGACCACCACCACCCATAATCAAAATCTTTTTTTGGCATTTGTTTCTTCCCTTTGACTCACTCATCAAATTTGGCCTGCCTACATGTCCTTATTCAAGGGTTAAGTGCTTAAAACCAAATAATTTCCTTGGGATTATAGCAGCCCTAACAAACACAGAAAAAAGAAAAAGATCACATATATATTTATTCTCTACTTTGAACATTTTAATTAAGTTTCTGTCCAGGAACATTGCTTAGACTCAAAATATTAACAGATCTTAACCCACTAACAAAATGAATAATGCTCTCAATTTGTTTTATAAAATGTGTTCATGCTATGAAATACTAAGTACTCATGAGTAGTAGGCCACTCTCAAGTTCAACCACTCACTTCTGCTTTAATCAGCTTACATATATGCTGTATATATTCCAAAACTAACTTTGCCAGTTGTACTTCTTATTCTGATATTTAATGTCATTAAGTATTAAGTAAACCAATGAAATGATTTAAAAGACAGGGCTATGGCTTAAGTGAGTTGCTAAAAGTTGTTGTCAAATTAGGTATAGGCAAGCCAACTATATAAGACTAACATCGGGATGGAAGGATTCTGCACTATTGTTGTTCCAAAACATTGGCTTATGAAAGAAATATGATGAAATATTTTATAGTCAGCAGAATGATAGTGACACTCCAAAAAGACTGGCAAATGGGTATATGTATATATTAACTTAAAATATGTGTAATGTTCATATACTAGTATATCACTTTTCATGGTTCTCCATTTTAATCAGGTAAATGACTATAGATCCTGATGGCACCAGGCAAAAAGGGGTCTCTACTACAATCAAGAAAGTAATATCCTTATTTTCTTAATGAATCCAAATATCACATTCAATATCAAGTAACACAACTCTCAAAAGAGATCTACTAAGTATGTTAAACATTAAGGAACCTGAGTGGACTTCCTAAGTATTTTAGTTCTGAGAAAAATCTCAAGCTTCTAGCCCTAAGGGAAAAGGTATGTGTGCATATACAGACATGCACACACACATCAAGGTTTGTTGTTGATGAGAATGTTGTTTATTCCCTGGGAATATTTACGGAAATAAATGTAAAATACATTATTACTCCAATTTTTATGTTAAGAAGCCCAACATATATATATAAATAATATGTTTGTTGATCTATTCTAGTTCTATAATGAAAAGAGAGAGAAAACCAAAATTAAAAAGGGGGGGAATCAGAGAATCAACTATAGGCACAATAAGCAAGTCAGGTAAAAAGCCAAGTAGAAAGAATACAATCAGAAGGAAAAAGAGAGAACACAGAAGAACATAAATGTGCATAGGAATAGACAAACACATAGAAACTCTCATAAACTAAAACTCCATTATGAAATTTTATATAGAATTGAGCCAATAAAAACAGATGCAAATAGAAACATTAGCTCTTTGCATTTAGACAAAGATTTCCCAAATCTCATTTGCATGGGGAAATGATAGGCAATGAAAAAAAATAATTACAAAGAAGTCTGAGTCTCTGAATATGGTCAGCAGTCAATCTCTACAAATCAATTCACCAATTCAGTGAGGAGAAATGCTATACTAATACTTTATATATACTGAAATTATATAAATATACCTATATCTACATGTTTTTAAAAAGAACAGTGTTCATTTAATGCTATCTTAAATATCCTCCTCTTCTTTCATCCTGTCCCTACCTCCAGAAAGCTACACATTCTCTTTCAAAACCTAGTTTAATCCATACTTCCTTCATGAAGTTTTCCCTCAACACAAATAGTTTTATATCATTCTTAGTTATTAACATATTCAAATTATCATTGTATTCAAACATTTCAAACATCCTTGACTTGAGTATGTGTCCTATCTGCCTGTACTAGATGAAAGGCTTTTTGATCTAATGCTTTTGTACCCTGAAAAATTATTGAGCACTCCAAAAGCCATTTTAAATATGGGTTATTTATCAATATTAACCACATAAAAAACTAAAAGCTAAGTAATTTTTTGTGTTAATCCTTACCCAAGAATATTTTTCCGTTGATTATTAGAAAGAGGGGAAGAGACAGAGAGAAAGAAACATCAGTGTGAGAGAGACACATCAATTGGTGGCCTTCCAGCTGGGGCTGAGATCGAGCCTGCAACCGAGGAAGTGCCCTTGACCTGAATCAAACCCAGGACCCTTCAGTCCGAGGGCTGACACTCTATCCACTCAGCCAAACTGGCTAGGGCAAAGCTGAGTAATTTTTAAAACAAGTATTAATTCACTTAGCATGACAATAAATTCATTATAAATAAATAAATTTTTTATAGGAAAAATAACTATTTTTTCCAAAAGAAAAAACAATTAGTAGGAACAGTGGCAGTGTTCTACAAAACTCTTTTAATGACTGGCCTATTAAAATGCAGTTGAGCCTTGACCAGTGTGGTTCAGCTGTTTGGAGCGTCATCACATACACCAGAAGATAGCAAGTTTGATTCCCAGAACATATACCTGGGTTTCGGGTTCGATCCCCATCATGGCCCATACAGGAGGCAACCAATCAATGTCTCTGTCTCTCTTTCTCTCAAAATCAATAAAAATGTATCCTTGGGTGAGGATTAAAAAAAAAAATGCAGTTGATTCTCATATCTACTTCTACATTCAGTCTGTTGTGATATGCTGTTCTGGTTGAAATATTATAAAGAAAATCAGGTTTGATATATAGTTGAAAAGGGGAGTATTTTCATTGCCCATTCAGATAATTATGATTGTTCTTTGACACTCTTAACAAAACTTAGTTCAGTATAGAATATGAAACTATATCATTGAACTTTCATGTATTTTGTGAACATTAAAATCCATTGGTCTACCTTGTACCTTGAAAGGATCTTTTAACCCATGCACAATTTTATAACATCATGCATTGGTCATATGGAAAATACCAAATGCTGACATATATTTCATCATACAATAATCCAAAAAACAATCACATTTGTTATATCACAACTGATTTCATAAGTCTTTGAGAATTTGGAAGCTTTGTCAAATTTACCATGACAGATACAAGTTCTTCAAAATTCTAATTTTTGCTTGAAAGCTCAAATTTTATCAGTGGAAACAAGTGTTGGCAGTTATTTTCCTTGATGTGACATGTTTACTTCATTTTCAAGAAAATGTCCATAAAATACCCAATTCTGAGAGCTATAGCTTGTCAGTTGTTAGACGTAAAAATGTTCCATGCTAAAAGAGGCTAGTTCAGCTCACAAAATTAAACCAATGCTTTTCCCTGAGACTACAATCATACTTCAGAAAATAACACAAGTACTTTACGTGTATTTCCCATTTCGTCATACAGAATACTGGGAAAAAGTGGTTACAAGGATAGAGATTTAATAAGCAATTTTTGTCGGCTTCATCAAGGACACTAAGCTTTTTTTTTTTTCTTTAAATTGAGTTTGTAGTGATGAAGAATACAATGACCAGTAGTTTGTTGCCATAGCACTGATTCATGCTGAGGCATCAGCAGTTTTACCTACCGTTGCTTCTGCACTATCAGAGCAAATACCAACACAATGAAAAAGGAAAATAAGAGCATCTTATGAGAAAAAGAGTTTTGACCTTGCAGGAACCACAGGGGTCCCCATATCCCTCATTTGGAGAAATAAACTAGATTACAAACTCCTTGAACCAGGAAAATTTGTTTACTCATCACAATGCCTTGCTATAATAAAACTGTTAAATCTAAATCAATAACTGAATGAACAAAGAAATGTTTTAATGAAAGAATATTGGTGACACAGGGTAAACGAATATCAACTAACTTGGAGATTGAAGAAAGTGATACTATACAATTTTAACAATTGAAGAGAAAAAAAGATGACAATGAAGGCATTATCTATATCTAAATATTCCCATTAATCAACTAAAAAGCTCATAAACTTTCACTAACCATTTTAACAATTACTTTTATAAGGAATTTAACAACATAAGCAAAAGTAAAAAATGCTTATACAAGTTATTTTTAAACTTTTTATAGTCATTTGGATTCTTCAATATATAAAAAAGAATTTCAAAAATTTTTTTACTTCATTTAGAGAATGCATTTAACACATATTAAAGACCTGCAATACACTAGACACTCTATTATAGGTTCTGGAGTTAATAAGAAAGGATAAAATATGATCTCTTCCTCTGGAAACTAACACATGGGTCAGGAGAGAAGTTCAAGAAGACCTAAAATAGCCTTTTTATAGCCAAAATATAATGAGCCACAATGGCCATTTAAAAAAAAAGAAATGAGCCTGGCCTGCATGGCTCAGTGGCTGAGCATTGACCTATGAACCAGGAGGTCATGGTTTGATTCCCAGTCAGGGCACATGCCTGGGTTGCAGGCTCAATCCCCAGTATGGGGCGTGTAGGAGATAGCCGAGCAATGATACTCTTTCATCATTGATGTTTTTATCTCTCTCCTTCCTCTCTAAAATCATATTTAAAAAATTAAAAAAAATATTTTAAAAGAAAAGAAATGTATGAATTTGGAGAAAATTCATTTAAAGAAAAAGAATATCTAATTCAAGTCAATATTCAGAAAAAAAGGGAGAAAGAAAACAAGAAAGGTAAATTATGGCTTAAAGCAAAGAAATCCATCAAGAGATCTGAGAATAAAGCCAACCTAATTCCAGTGCTTTGCTACCTAAGATATTTTTCATGTCTCCCACTAAAATAAAACAAAAACAAAACAATAGCTAATACAAACTAACACGTGCAACCTACCAATAGAGAGTTTAAACTTAGCAAAGTTATGGTCACTTTGAGAGAGACATTGATTGGTTGCCTCCTGTATGGGCTCTGACGGGGACCAAACCCAAAAACCCAGATGGATGGTGGACCAGATGGTAATATTCTTGACAGGTCAGAAACTAGTTTTATTCACCTTTGCAGACACCTTTAGTGCTTATTAATAAAGAAAGCTGTCAATAAAATGTTTGTGAGCTGATGGGACATCTCTGCTGCATTACAGGGAGTGCCAAATGGAATATTCCTTACTAGAAGCCAGGTGCACGAAATCCGTGCACTCGGGGAGTCCCTCAGCCCAGTCTGTGCCCTCTCGCAGTCTGGGAACCCTCAGGGGATGCCCAACTGATGGCTTACACCCGCTACCCATGGGCAGCAGGCTTAAGCTGGCAGTCAGACATCCTTAGCGCTGCCACGGAAGCTGGAGAGGCTCCCGCCACTGCCGCTGCGCTCACCAGCCGTGAGCCCGGCTTCTGGCTGAGCGGCACTCCCTCTGTGGGAACGCACTGACCATCGGGGGCAGTTCCTGCGTTGAGCATCTGTCCCCTGGTGGTCAGTATGCATCATAGTGACCGGTTGTTCCACTGTCGGGCCGAAATTGGCTCTCCGACATCCCCCAAGGGGTCCCGGATTGCAAGAGGGTGCAGGTCAGGCCGAGGGACCCCACCAGTGCACAATCGGGACAAAGGAGGGGAGGGACATGGGAGGTTGGCCAGCCGGGGAGGGACCGCAGGAGGACTCCAGGGCGTGTCTGGCCCGTCTCGCTTAGTCCCAACTGGCTGGACCCCAGCAGCAAGCTAACCTACTGGTTGGAACGTCTGCCCCCTGGTGGTGAGTGCACATCATAGTGACTGGTCAACCGGTCAACTGTCTGCTCCCAGTGGTCAGTGCACATCATAGCAAGCGGTTGAGCGGCCTTAGCATATCATTAGTATATTACACTTTGATTGGTTGAATGGACGACTGGATGACCAGACACTTAGCATATTAGGCTTTTATTATATAGGATATTCATGGCCTTAACCATTACCAGTTGATGAGATTATTTGGAAGAATTTAAAGAAGAGAACAAAACAGTATATTTTAGGTAGGTAGAACTCTGAAATTTAGTAAAATTCAGTGGGCTGTACGCTGAGAAAAAGGACTTTTTAAAGTTAAAGCACTTTAATATCCAGCTTCTCAGAACACCAATGACTAGTTTACAAAAACTGAATGGTCTTAATTGATAACATGAGATATCTAATCACTGAACTTGAATTCATAAGTATTTATAGAAAAATTTTATTTTGAAGGAAGAACTAAAAACCATTTACCAGAATACATTCAATAATAAGACATTAATATTAAAACTAATAAAACTAGCTCTGGCTGATGTAGCTCAGTTGTCTGGGAGTCATCCTATATACCAGGGGTGGGAGGGCTGCCAATTCAATTCCAGTTTGGGGCACATGTCCAGTTTTCGGGCTTGATCCCTGGTGGGGAGGTGTACAGGGGGCAGCCAATCAATGTCTCACTCTCACATCAATGTTTCTTTCTCTCTCCCTCCCTCGCTCTCTAAAAATCAATAAAAAGTCTTAAAAAAAACTAATAAAACTATAAAAGCATTATTACTGCATATAATAGAATCAGTTTGGTTGACTTAGTTACTGCTAAGTAAACTATATAAATGTCATCTGAATTGCCATTTTTATATACATCCTATATTCAGTATAGTTAACACAAATGTGGATCCTCAGAATATTAAATACTGATAATGTCTTAAAACTATATAAACTTCATTTTTCCCAAAAGCCAATCAATTATATTTCACAATTTTTTAAATTCTAAATTCTCTATCCTATTTAATAAAAATCTAATATGCAAATTGTCCCCTCAGGCAGTCACGACCAGGAGACCAGGAGTTCTACTGCTAGCTATGATGTGCACTGACCACCAGGGGGCAATGCAGAACATGGCAGGCGTCGGTGACATGGCGCTGGCAGCGGGCAACAGTGAAGGCGCTGCTGGTTCTGATGAACCCCAACGAGAGCAGGACTGCAGCAGGATGGTGGAGCAGGTGAGTGGGCGGTACCAGGCCAAGGCAGGTGCAAGCAGGGGCCTGATTGCCCCGCTGATCGCCCTGCAGACAGCGACCAGCGGAGGCGGCAGGGGGCGGGACTGCTGCCCAGCTCCCAGGCACTGAGGGAGCCGGGAGGGAGGAGAGGCCCAGACCCGATCGATCGCCCCTCAGGTGAGATTGTGGAGTAGGTGAGGGGGCAGTGCCAAGCCAAGGCAGGGTGCCAGGCAGTGCTGCGAGGCTTGGGGCCCAATCTCTGCAGGCCACCCCAAGGGACCCCCCACCCATGCATGAAATCATGCACCAGGCCTCTAGTACTTTAATAAAATCTAAAGAAATTAAATAAAACTCTAAATTCATTAAGATTATTTTACAAAAATTATAATTTTCATCTTAACTTTCAAAAGCATCAAACTGAGATCAAGTTATTACATACCATGCAATTAAAGATATACAATTCTAAACAACCTTATATTTATACCATATGCTTGCCTGCATGGCACCTTAGTATTTTAATCCAGTTACTAACATTTATTTAGTTCTTACAACGTTCCAAGGACTGTGGTATGTATTCCACATGCATTATTGCATTTAATCATCACAACAAACGCAAAAGGTAGGCACTATCTTCATTATGGATGAGGAAAAAGAAAACTTAGAATATTTAAGAAATATGCCCAAAATAAGATGGCTAGTAGTAAACGGCAAAATCAAACCTAGATCTCGCTTTCAAAGCCTGTAGTCTTAATCACTATGCATTGGCTCCCTACCAAACTGGGCTACCATTCTGATTGCCTGGGAATGGGAATAGGAGGAAAGGAAATCCTATCTAGCCACAAAATAGGAAAAAATACCAAGAAGGAAGGGGGGGGGGAGAAAAAAAGTTAGTATTAAAAGAGGAAAAAAAACAGTTGTCCATCCCCCTCCTGTCCCTTTCAAAAGGAATCAAGATCTTCAAAGGCTCTTAGGGAAAGTAAGCAATACTTTCTACCCAGTTACCACATAGGACTTATTTTCTTACCATCACCCTACCCTAAAAAAACTTAGCTACTAATAACTTTCCTTTTTATGGCATTTTCTCTAAAAAAGTAAGTTCAGCCGGAACCGGTTTGGCTCAGTGGATAGAGCGTCGGCCTGCGGACTCAAGGGTCCCAGGTTCGATTCCGGTCAAGGGCATGTACCTTGGTTGCGGGCACATCCCTAGTAGGGGGTGTGCAAGAGGCAGCTGATCGATGTTTCTCTCTCATCGATGTTTCTAACTCTCTATCCCTCTCTCTTCCTCTCTGTAAAAAATCAATAAAATATATTAAAAAAAAAAAAAAGTAAGTTCAATAAAGTCCTTATAATCCTAGTACACAATGCATATTGCACATACTATGATCACTTAAAAGTCTTGCAATAATTAAGGAAGGAATCATGCCAAAGGTTTGGGTAACCTGCCCTATTGAAATCATCCAGGGTCCAAGAACTCTCAAAGGCAAAAAACACATGCCTCAAGTTCTCAGAAGTGATAAATGAATTATAAAAGGGTTTATAAAATCATTAATATGAGTTTTATAAAGATACAAAAAACAATAAACTTATGGAATAAGTTTCCTTAGAACCAAAATATAAGCTTGAAAGACCTGTGGAAAGAATCAAGACAAACCAATCAAATAAACAAATTGATATCATCTTATATAGTAAAAGGCTAATATGCAAATCAACTGAACGGCGAAATGACTGGCCACTATGACATGCACTGACCACCAGGGGGCAGATGCTCAATGCAGGAGCTGCCCCCTGGTGGTCAGTGCACTCCTACAGGGGGAGTACCGCTCAGCTAGAAGCCAGGCTCATGGCTAGCAAGCACAGTGGTGGTGGTGGGAGCCTCTCCTGTCTCCGCAGTAGCGCTAAGGATGTCTGACTGCCCATGGGGAGCAGGCCTAAGCCATCAGCTGGACATCCCCCAAGGGCTCCCGCACTGCGAGAGGGCACAGGCCGGGCTGAGGGACCCTGCCCCCCCCCCCCAAGTGCACAACTTTTGTGCACCGGGCCTCTAGTAGTAATATAAATATCTAGGTTAACTTCTAAGTACATCAAATCTTTCTTATGAATCATGGGGGACATGGCTAGTCTGAATTTTAGACAATATTATCAAGGAACAGATATTCAAATGTCTGAGTTGATTCAATCCATTATAACTATGTTAAAAGTACCAACACTGAGTGCTCAAATATTGGTTTCTAATATCATCCTACCTAATAAAAGAGTGATATGCAAATTGACCATAACTCTGCTACACCCACAAGCCATGCCCACAAGCCATGCCCACCAGCCAATCAGGAGCAAATATGCAAATAAACCCAACCAAGATGGCTACAGCTAAAGAGAGCAGGAGGGAGGCTTGGGTTTCCCCGGTAACAAAGGAAGCCAAGCTTTCTGCCTGCCGTTGCTGGCCTAAGCCTCCACTCAAGGCTACAAAGTTTCAATTGTAGAAGGTAAACAAATCCAAACAGAAATGGTGGCAGCCACTGAGCTGGAAAGAGCAGGAGGCAAGGGTTGCCCCTGGCAATGGAGGAAGCAAAGTTTCTGCAGCCCTGGCTGGCCTAGGCCTCCACTCCAGGCTACAAAGTTTCAATTATAGAAGATACACAAACCCCAAAAGAAATGGCTGCCCGCCATGGAGCGAGCAGGAGGCTTGGCTCCGCTCCAGGCTACAAAGTTTCAATTGTAGAAGATACATAAATCCCAGATACCAGGGCCTCCGCTTGGGTCGCCAGGGGGCATGGCTGGCCTGCAAACCACCACAGGCCACTCATTCAGGCCAACCCACGCCCCAAGGGAACCCCCACCCTGATCCGGGACACCCTTCAGGGCAAACCAGCTGGCCCCCACCCATGCACCAGGCCTCTATCCCATCTAATAAAAGAGTAATATGCAGATTGACCATTATTCCAACACACAAGATGGCTGCCCCCATGTGGTCAAAGATCCTGCCCCCATGTGGACACAAGATGGCCGGCACAAGATGGCCAGCAGGGGAGGGCAGTTGGGAGGGACCAGGCCTGCAAGGGAGGGCAGTTGGGGGCAATCAAGCCTGCAGGGGAGGGCAGTTAGGGGTGACCAGGCCAGCAGAGGAGGGAAGTTGGGTGGGATCCAGGCCTGCAGGGGAGAGCAATTGGGGGGGACCAGGCCTGTAGGAGAGGGCAGTTAGGGGTGACCAGGCCAGCAGAGGAGGGAAGTTGGGGGTGACTGGGCCTGCAGGGAAGGGCAGTTGGGTGGGACCCAGGCCTGCAGGGGAGAGCAATTGGGGGGGACCAGGCCTGTAGGGAAGGGCAGTTAGGGGCAAACACGCTGACAAGGGAGCAGTTAGGCATCAATCAGGCTGGCAGGGGAGTGGTTAGGGGGTGATCAGGATGGCAGGCAGAAGCGGTTAGGGGCAATCAGGAAGGCAGGCAGGCGAGCAGTTGGGAGCCAGCAGTCCTGGATTGTGAGAGGGATCCCAGATTGGAGAGGGTGCAGGCTGGCCTGAGGAACACCCTCCAGCCCCCCCCCCCGTGCACAAATTTCGTGCACCGGGCCTCTAGTTCTCCGATAAAAGGAATGAGGGCTACTTTAAGAAATAGCTGATTCTAGGTCTGTTAAAAGAAATATATATACAAGATAAACCTGTAGCATCTTGTAGTGCCAGAAAGTAAGGCAGTGCTAAAAAGATTACAACAAAAATTAATGATGGGCTGAAACCGGTTTGGCTCAGTGGATAGAGCGTCGGCCTGCGGACTGAAAGGTCCCGGGTTCGATTCCGGTCAAGGGCATGTACCTTGGTTGTGGGCACATCCCCGGTAGGGGTTGTGCAAGAGGCAGCTGATCGATGTTTCTCTATCATCGATGTTTCTAACTTTCTATCCCTCTCTCTTCCTCTCTGTAAAAAATCAATAAAATATAAAAAATATATATTAAAAAAAAAATTAATGATGGGATTAGGTCAAAGAGATACAGGAGCCAACTGAAAGAGCTCTCAAAGGCCAAGCTGAAACAATTTTTTTAAAATATAATATATGGAGATTATTTTATAATTTGTCATAAAACCTAAGTAGCTAAGACCAAAAAAATGAAAGTTACCTGTTCCAATATCAGCTTTAATGTTTAAAAGTTCTAAGTAAAATAAAGGACAGAAGGTAGAAAAAAGATTTACTGAGAAACACACTTGAGATATTCTAAATATTTCTTTATGACTTCAGCTGAAAAAAAGTGAATAGTCATGTTTTTATAAATTCCAATACTACAGTTTTTCACAAGAAAGAAAAAACCTGCTTAGAAACACTACCTTAAGACTTATCAAACAGGAAAAATAACTTCTCCAGCCCTGTATATATACTGTAATACTAAAAAAAATCATAAAATAAACCTGTTAAATATTATGTATTAAATATAAGATTTATAATGTTTGTTCTTAAGAAATCTAAAGTGGGAAATGACGGCTGAACATTTAAAAATAACTCCTCCTTTCACCCTACATTCCACTAAAAAGATATGAATACATATATGATGCAATGCCTTCTAGATGTTATTGCAATGCCCAATGCAAAACTATGCTTTTCTATTCTTGCACTGAGACATAGCTCTTTCTTGCACACATTTATTATTTGCCTCTTTTGTGATACAATCTGATTGACCTGCAGAATATATCAAGGGCAATTACTGTCATCACACAAAAGAACAATGGGTTAAAACAATATCCTTAGAGCAGAGTGGAATTACAATTTAAATGAAATTTCAGATTTAATATATCCAAACAGTTTAAGTTAAATGCAAAAGAAAATCATGTGCTTCTAAATATAAACTGTTAAAGGATGATTATGTTTATTGGCTCTCAAAATATTTAGAATCTAGTTTACCTTTCTACATTAGACCCTACAAATTCAACATTAAAAGAGATCAATGAGAAAGTAAAATGCTCTGGTGTACAGGTGTTCCAAAGCTTCTGTCTATTCCCATTCCCTTCCTCTCCATCCATCCCCCTTCTCCAACCTGATTAAAAACCTAAAAAGAGCCCAACTGAGAATCTCACGGCCACATACTGGGCATCATTGTAGTCCTAGTGATCCTCCTTTCCTCAGGAGCATTCATTTCTAAAACCTTAATGACATTCTGTCACGTTCTTCTGAAAAGGAGAGGAAAAACTGCCATTAAAGGCTGTGTTCATTATAATCAGTGACTTCTTAAAAATGTTTGCAGTCAAGCAGTGATGTATCTTTGGGACTTCTTTCAGAGCTTGTCTTTTAGCAGCTTTTAATGTTTCAGGAAATTTCTGTGCACAGGAAATTGAGAAATGTTTACAATTACTCTGGGTTTAAAAAAAGAAGAAAGGCAAAAACAAGAGAGAATATGACAATGCTAAATTCATGTTTCTCATTTAAAGTATCTGTCAAAGCAATTTAAATATGTTTTTATATAAAAGCAATCTGACACATGGACTATTAGGACCTCAAATGGTAATAAAATATCCTCAAAGTAGCATATATTACATGCAAAACACTGTAAGAAAATAAGAATCTAAAGATGAGCCAAAATTATTCTATGTACAATGTGAGCAAGTAATGTCACCATAGCTTCATCTCTCTTATCAAACCAGTCTTCCTAGGTATTCCCAATTCTAAAAGCCTGGAGAGATTTCAGAAAAATGTAAGAAACTTAAAACCATCATGTAATTCTTATTTTGGTCATCAGTTCTGTTTGTTTGGTGTGTGTGTTGGGGAGGAGGGGATGAGGGAGAATGTAAAAGGGAAAAGGGGGGGTAGGGAGTGTGGTTATTTTTATCCCTAAAAATTTTAAGAAGGAAAGGAGAAAATGATGGGAAATTTTCTTCAGTATTTTTCTCCCCTCTCCCCCCTCCCCCCTCCAGATTTCCCAATTTGTGGATATCTGATATATATATTCTTAAATTTACCATGTTCAATTTACCAAACGTGAAACCCAAATTTCTTTAGAGACTATGGACTATAAATTAAAGTACTTGTTTATTCCTTATGAGCTTTCCACAAATTTATGATACAAAATTCTAAACCATATTCTACAAAATAATCTAGGTTTAATTAACTTCAATGAAAGTAAACTGTTCATTTACTGTAATATTATAATCAACTATAAAAAAGGCTTTGACTATCGTATAGTGTGCTGTTTAGAACTAGAGTAGAAGGCTTATAACAGAAACCATTTTAACAGGTCTAGTTTATATTAAGAATATATTTAGGAATTTTACCCTCCATTTAATAAATACACAGTTCATTACTGTTTAAAATCACACAAACTGTGCCCATACATCAGCACTACTACCAATTTAAATACTAAATGGTAACGACTTATAAAAAAACTCAAAGAATTTTGGGACTTAGTGAACTCTCAGCTACCTTTCTGAATTGCCTTGTCTCCTGAAAAAAATTAATCCCGCCCTAACCAGTTTGGCTCAGTGGATAGAGCGTCGGCCTGTGGACTGAAGGATCCCAGGTTCGATTCCGGTCAAAGGCATGTACATTGGTTGTGGGCACATCCCCAGTAGGGGGTGTGCAGGAGGCAGCTGATGGATGTTTCTCTCTCAATCCCTCTCCCTTCCTCTCTGTGAAAAATCAATAAAATATATATTTTTTAAAAAAGAAAAAAAATTAATCCCAAAATAGATCCCCTTGCTACTCACATACTTCTGGACCACCTACTTCCTGCCATGGATTTGAATGTGGTTCAGAGAATACAAATGATTAGCCTAAGCCCTTGTTTTTCAATCTTAAGAAATGTATAAAAAGTTTCCTTGAACATCAAATCCGTCTACAAATCCTAAATTGAGAAACACTGACTTATTAAGAAACAGATCCCATTCTACAACAAATTGCTTTCCATTATGAATTATCACTATGAAGTGCTGTCTTTCTAACTAGATACAATACCAAACATCAAAATAAAAATACCAATGTTAACAGTTCTTACAGAACTCAAAGACCATCCCGCAAAATGGACCCTGCAAGTTTGAGGGACCCAGTGTAAGAAAGTGCCCTATTCAAAATAGAAATGAAGTCCCCTGCCCCCCTAACCCATACGATATATATGAAAAGACTTTCTTCTTCTGCACCCCAATAGCTTTCCTATACCATTCATCTCTGTCTCTTTTCTTAAACTATAGGATCTTTGAAGTCAAGTCTATGGCTGGTTCATCTCTGTATGGAGCAGCACACCTCACATAGCGAATCATAATAGTCCCTGATTTTTTGTGGGCTGAATAAATAGACATAGACTATATTTCTTTGGCTATGATTTACTGTCTCATATTTATGTCTTTGTTCCAAACCAGTATCACAGATAATCAAAGGTTTATAGACATTTCAATTCAATTTCTACAATATACCTTACAAGGTTAAAAAAACAACAGAGGCAAGTCCAGTCTTCTTTTTTCCTAACTAATATAAAGAAACAATGCAGACAGTTTAAGATACCAGGTAAAAGTCAGTAAAAGATACAGATAGAAACATCATTATCATCAGTGCTTATACAAAGCATCTCTATAAAATAGAAGCAAAAATTCCTTTATAATCAAATACCAGTATGTTACTATGTATTAAAAATCAGCTGATAAACAGTAGTGATTTTAAAAACCTAAATGTTTTTAAGAGGTCAATGGACCAGGCTGAACCAATGAAATCATAGTATATAAATGACTACTTAATAGTTAGAATCTATAGCACCTTTCATGCAAAATAAAATATTATTCATCAAATACAATAAGTTAAAATAAAAGAATGCTTTCTTTTTTTCCCCCCAAAGCCACAAAGGTTTGGTCTGAATTACAAAGCCATAAGAAAATCAATTCTAAGCACTATATGAGCTACACCTTTTAATCCTATCATGATTGTCATGCTTTATACAAAATAAAGTCATATGCATTGTAGGAAATGTAAAAGCCCAAAAGGTTAAAGCTTTGGATATAACATTTAGCTAACAGACTCAAAAACTAGATCTCTATTCTACTCATTCTTCACTCAACTTCCATTTATCTTCTTGAATTTAGATATTTATGTGTTTTTATTTCCTTCTAACTTTGTGTTTTAATTTTATGGAATAAATAAGGTAACACACCTATACCTCTACATTTGACAATTGTAGACACTTTTTAAAGAGTTAGAGGGTATTTTTGTCTATATTTGTTAGGTCTCACCTGGTTAGACAGAAAGATAAATATAAACTAAAAGTTTTTATGGGATAAAACATTTTTCAATTACATTGCAACATCAACTATCCCTAGAACTTTATTTATCAAGAAAAGAATATTCTGTAGAGTCTTACGATGAAATAGTATTACTCTAAGTTCCCAACTTCCACTGTACTATTTTTAAAATAGCATAGTTTCAAGGTGTTTGGGTACCAACCATAAGAAATGTGGCTGTGCCTGGCTGGCTTGGCTCAGTGGGTGAGCGTCGACCTATGAACCAGGAGGTCACGGTTCAATTTCCAGTCAGGGCACATGCCCCGGTTGCAGGCTCGATCCCAAGTGTGCGGTGTGCAGGAGGCAGCTGATCAATGATTCTCTCTCATCATTGATGTTTTCCTTTCTCTCCCTTCCTCTCTAAAATCAGTAAAAATATATTTTAAAAAAAGAAAAAAGAAAGAATTGTGGCTGGCCCTGGCCGGTGTGGCTCAGTGGCTAGAGTGTTGGTCTGTGCACTAAAGTTTCTGGGGTTCAATTCTCCCTCAAGGGCAGTACCTGAGTTGCAGGTTCTCTACCCCGGTCTGGGCCCATTGGGCATGTGTGGGAGAGGAAACCATTGGGCTTGTGCGGGAGAGGCAACCAATTGATCTCTCTCTCTCTCTCTCTCTCTCTCTCTCTCTCTCTCTCTCTCTCCAATTGATCTCTCTCTCTCTCTCTCTCTCTCTCTCTCTCTCTCTCTCTCTCTCTCCTCCTTCCTTTGGCCCCCTCCCTCCCTTCCACTCTCTCTAAAAATAAAATCAATGGAAAAAAATATCCTCAGGTGAAAATTAACAACAACAAAAAGGTAATGTGGCTGAATGTTATTAAAGGTATGATAATTTACTAAATGGGTATCACAATTCAATTGCTTATAGTAGTCACTATTGAAGATGCTAAAGAAACAGAAGTCCTAATGAATTACCTTTAGAATAGCTGTCCTTCACCTTATATTTCCTTTGAATGTTACTTTCTAGACCAATTCTACTGGACACCTAAAGTTAATTCAACTTTAAGTCAAGATAGAAGTTACAAATAGTTTGTTATTAGCTACATTTTCTAAATATTAGGTCAATTAATACAGGCATTTGCTAATTTTAAATTATATGACCATCAGAGCACTTATATTGAGTCATATTTTCAACTTAACATCTACTTCTTTCAGCTTCTTATGAAGTCAAATACAAATAAGAGGCGAAATAAATTTTTATTTTCATCTGCCCATTGTCATATTACAAGGTTTTTCATAGTAAAGATTTTCCTCTTATTCCCAAAGATGTTATGGGAATGTTAAATAGCAAAAATTCTATCAATCTCTCAAAAGAAACTACTTTCTTATTTGATTAAACAACAAATCACAAGAGGAAGTTACTTTGATTTACTTCCTGTTGATTAAAAATCTTCCATCAACTTAATGCAGCTACCACATATTTTGTTTTAAAATAGGGGTGGGAAGAGCAAAGAGAACTCGACTGCTAAACAATAATAGAGCAGGTGTAATTTGGTAATATGGTAAGAAGGTTAGAAATAAGGTATTTTATTTAGAGGATGTAAACGCTTTCCAAATTATAATTAAAGAGAAAAGTATGAAAAGTAACATATATCTAGACTTTAAAGAAATGTGTTTCTCAGAAAATTAGATACATAAATACTAACAAGCAAAGGTTATAAATTCACTATGCCTGAAACTAATTTGAGGGGGAAAACCTTGTATGTCAGATTCTATCTGCTTCATAATTATTTGGGTAATAAAATCTTCAATAACCAACTCTATAATAAAGTAGTCTAGGTACTTTTAAAAAAAATCTTGCAGTAAGCAAAGGACTTAGTATAGGGTGTGGTATCTAAGTATGGTACATCAAACAATGTGAGATAAATCAAGCAACTCTTCTAAAGTAGTAAGTTAAAATAGTATTGCACTTGGTTAGATTAATATTTATTGTTTTTAATGTATATAAAGGAACTTAATGTCAAGCCTGAATCAGCCTACAGGCATATTCATTAAAGGCAAATACATGTAAAAATGTGTGTTGTATACTTCAACAACAGGGCATAATATCTACTGTCCCAGACCATTACATACTAACAAAATAATTCTTCTATTTTAATTCTGAGTTATATTTGTTGCTTTTAATTGAAATTAGCATCTCTGACCCAATTTATAAGAACAATTTTTGTCCAAAAACTTATTGAAAGATCTAAATGTTTTAAATGAGAAATGTTATTGAATGAAACACTTAATAAGAATTTCAAAAGGCAAATATAAAAAACACCACCAAACCACACCAATTTAATACATAATTAAAAGGTATGTTCCTCTTCTCTGAACTTGTACAACTTTGCATTTTTACTTATTTATAATAGCATAAAGAATCAACTTTCAGGCTGCTTTTTTAAAAATTAAGGCTTGTTTATACCTGATAATTAGCTTTATTCTAGAATTTTTATGTTCACTTTTAATAGTTCAATCTATGTTTCTAATCTAGAAATTGGAAGAAGAGTTTTTTAATTTTTGAGTTTCTTGGTGTGTGTTTCTTGGTGGAGTTCCTTCCCAAACAATAATTACAAATTCACAGCAAATTGAACATAATTCTTTAAAGTATGCATAAGAATATAAAGCAGACTACTAAAAATATAAAAGTATTATTTGATATAATAGTCTGTTTTTTAAGACTAATGAAAATACATTGAAAAGGAAAATTTTTAACAATTTCCTTAACTTCACCATCTTTTATGCCAATTTTCAATGTGGTCCATTTTTCATTCAAGGTCTACATATCTTACTATGTATTAAAATTATCAATGAATTTAAAAGCACTGCTATAAAACTTTTCTTTAGTCCATTCAGCCCCTTAACTAATCAAACAATGAAACAAATATTACAAGGTGAAGGCTGACAAAAAATCATAATGAACCTCTCAGATGAGAAACTAATTGGTACTAAGTACACAATGGCTTACATTTAATCCTGTTAATAACCACACAAAAAAAGAAATAAAAGACTCACTTTTCAGTCATCTCTCTGGACCACTGGGCTAAAATAACAGCATGACTAAATCTGACATTGACCCCGTGGCCCTGCTAGGAGTTAAAAGAATTCCTTTGAGTCTTCTGAGGCCTGTTCTCAACTGCTCCAGAAGGGGTGGGCTAGTCATACACACTTGTTAACCTTCTTTACAGTAACAGGTCAAATTAGAAATGGTCATATACACTGTAATATACACCAGCTCTAACTTTAAATTGGAAGTCTGTACCTTATAACAACACAAAATAATAATAATAATAATATAATAATAGCTGGCTGATAAAATGTCATAGATGGATGAAATGTAACTGGAACAGTAAGACTGTATTCCAACAATAACATATTACTATAAGTAAATTTTAAACAAATAATAAGAATATGTCTAAATTAACAAGACTAAAATTGAGAAAAAGCACCAAGATGATTTGTCATCTGTCACCTAAAATCACTAAATTTTAAAATATAAAAATTCCATATATAAAATTTTCTAGATATATCACAAAACAGTTTTCAGCGAGCCTACTAAATTAAAATATACCTCCTAATACTTTGTGAAGTTTTGCAGAATTTTGTGACATGAACCCATCAATGACAAAACAGAAAAATACGTTGTCAAAATTATATAAATTTGCTTGAAACCAGGTTACTTTTGTCCTTTCATCCTTTTCAAAACACAGTTTATGGTTTCCAAAAAGAAGATGTTAGCATCTCATACTTTCCTCTCTAACTAGAGATTTAAAATAATTATGGACATGGATTTACTACACTTGATAAGATTTCTCTAGTTCTAATATTAGTATTTTTAAATTATATTTTCTTAAATTAAATAAAATCCCAGGTCTTATTCCTACTTCACAAAGTCTAATTGCTGAAAATCTAAATAAACCAACACTAGTATATTTAATCATTTGCTTCAAGTTTTTGCATTAAAAAAATGACTCCAGTTAATTTACGAAAATATTTAAAATTAATAGGTCTACCTTTTTTATATACTGGAAGCCAGTAGATGTCCTTATAACACTAAGAAATAAAATTATTATATACCAAAATGTACTTTAATTTATCTCTACAGCAAAATATAAAAATTTTACATAATTCAAGTTCTGCATTCTTACAGATCTTTTTTTAAAGTTTAGCTTATCATATTAATAAAAGGAAAAAAATACCAGTCAAAGAACTATAATTTAAAATGAATATAATGTAACTGAAAATCAGCAATTATCATCAAGGATTGTTTGGTTAATTTTGTAAAGGCTTAAATTAATTCAGGATAAATGCCAGACTTAAAATTTTAATAGTTATCACAATCAAACTTTGTGAAATATGTCAAAGTTTAAGTAAACTCTGAGAAAAAAAGAGTTCAAGCACACTATGTTTTAAAAATTCTTTAACGGCATATAAATCTCTACCTGTCAAGTGTAGACATTTTGGATATGAGCTTTCTTTCCCAAGTTCTTGTTCTCTAATACACAGTTTAGTATTTTTCAGGAAATACAAAAACACCTCAAACTTACCAAGCAATAAGAGAATTTAAAAATATTTCACAAACAACCCCTACTTAAAGCTCTAATGCAGAGCCTACTCTTTTAAACAGAAAAATCCAAAAGGTTTTCCAACCACACAATGTAATTTTACCTTCATTGGCTTACCTTCAAAGCATTTTCTGGTCTAAAAAATATCAAGAATAAAAGTATTTCCATTACACATTAATAGTTACTATACATGTTTAGCCATTCAGTTTTAAGAGAACCTTCCGCCCACTGCCAAAAGAAAAAAGAGAGGGAGAACAAAAAAGAAATCCTACAAAACGAGAGTTTCAAATAAACACTGGAAAAGGAATCAAGAATCATGACCTTTAAAAAAAAAAGTTGTCTGACGATTGTGAAGGTTTTAATAGCATGAAAGCACTTTACCAGTTTGCTCTTTCCTTAATAAATTTCAAGTTCGGCTCTACAGTGCTTTCCTACTGAAAGCCACACAACAAATCTGTGCCCTTAGCTTTAAGACCTAATAACATTTTACATGAACATTCAGTAAGGGAATAGTAGAGATCTCTCTAACAGAAAAAAATTGTTATTTGCACTAACAGAAAAATTTTCTTATTTTTAGAGCTGTACACTTTCACAGTTGAATCAGTTTTCCATATCTATACCCTGATTTGATGTGAATACTGGAATGTATTGTAGAGCTTAGTGTTTTTTAATAATTACATATGAAAATCAAATGTAAACATAAAACACCTTTAAAACTACTAGTCAGAATTAGGAAGAATCATTTTACAAACTTATGAAACCTCTATAACAATGATGAAAAGTAAAAATTATTAAGATAATTTTAATTGTCAGGGATAATACAAGAGCTAATAAGACTATCAGGATACATTTTCTTCCTAGTTTGAAACTCACTGATTTTAAGAGAAATTGCTTCTTGAGACATCATTAGATAGAAATAAAATTGTGAAATACATAATAACTAGAAAATAATAAAAACAAAAATTCAAAAATGTCATTTATTTCTTGGTAATAACAAATTCTATAAACCAGTTTCATAGTCTAGGAGCACTAAAATCCAGAAGAAAAACTACAATTAGTAGGCACAAAAGAAAACTTGCCCTTACTCCAGTTCCCAATGTACTTAACACACATCCAGAAAGAAAATTTTAGATAACTCATTGCCATGGTGTATAATCAACTGAACAAACAAAAACCCCTAAAATTATGCATATCAAAATTAATCCTTTTTCATACTATTTATCAATGTTAGAAAGTTCTCTTAGCCTATTAGTTAACAGTATATCACAACATCAGTTTTCATGGTATATTTGGAAATTATTACAATTTTTAAATGCTAAAAAATACTTAATATTTTATATTAATTTAAGGAATTCAAAATTCTGTTAAATAATGCTATTGTATGTTGGCATCCTCACAAAACAAATATAATACCGAAGTATCTTTGATCACACTAATTTGCTATTCTAAAATCTTCAGATATTAATGAAAAAATATTTTGAGATGTTAGAATAGAAGCCTCTACTATTCCCTTACAGCAGTAACAAATTACTCAACATTTAAATTGCCATAACAGTTCTCCAAAGATTTAACATTTAGTAGCACAAAGTTGTTTCATAAAACAAAATCCTTCACATTTGAAAAGTAAGCATGTTTTGCAAGAATAGGAAAATTTTTAAGATCTGGTCAAGTTAAAAATGTATGTCTCAAATCAATGTATATTGATATGTCTATTTGAATACATACACATCATAACAAGAAAAAAATGAATGTAAGAGATAGCACATATCAGATTACAGCTGATTACCTATGGTTATCTTTTGAATATACAATAATATTTAAATTAAAACTTATAACAGTACTACTTACTGCTAATTAGTATTTATAGTAGTATTTACTTAATTCAACTATAACATAACATTTTTATTCCATCAGTAGAGCAACCATGAATAGAAAATTCTGGAATTAATACTTTCCTATCAATTTCATGCATAAAGCTAACATATCTTTTGAGCTGCTCAATGGCTAAAAAATTAAATTGTTACTGTTATTAAGAAAACAAAACCAAGAACAAAATTAGTTTAGTTTTTCCTTGCTAGTCCCCATGGATCTAAATCCACACAATAATTCTTCCCAATCTGCAAAATAAAACACACAAATAGATGGGCTAAGGAAGAAAGATCAAAACAAAGAAGTGGGGAAAAAAAAAAAAAAGATTCCCTTTCCCTTTAGCAATCAACAAAATAACAAAAAAGAAAAAGTGGAAAAGTCGCCCAGAATATATGACCATGTAAGCATGGGCACTCTTGCAGAAAACCAAGTCTGCAACCCAAAGCCATGGGAAATTTAAATTAGAGCTAACGGCCACAATAGGCAGGGAAATCTGTATAGATAAAAAGGAAGTGCTGAGGTTGCAGGTATACTACTAAAGATCTTTTGAGATTTCCAAACAAACTTTATTAGTTTTATTAATTTTAAAAAGGCATAACTATCCACAATGTACCATAAAGATTTAAGTTTTTTCCCCCTTAAATCAAAATGTACATATGTATGTGATGTATCTAAAGGAAGAGTAAGGATTCCCATTGCTTAATACTGAGAATCAGCAAATCAGAAATCTGCTTCACAACTCTATCTCCTTCCATATTCAAATAATGTTAAAGCAATGAAAATTTTTAACAAAAGAAAGAAAAGTCAGAAATAAGCCCTTTGATCCTGTTGTTAACCTAAGTGATGGCAAGATACAGCTCCTCCTCGACTATTCCATAAAGAACTATATACCAAAGTTAGTGTAACTAATCAAAACAGCTTAAAAATTAGACGATCAGTGGCACAACCATTACATTTCACCTGTTAAATCTGGTAATAAAGGAAATTTCCCAAACTAGAACATCTCAAACAGAAGAATAAAGGTACTTACACAACAACCAAAACAGTCATGGTGTTAAAAACCAATACAAATATTCGATAACTTAGACCTGATGAATTTTTGCCAGTAAATCAGCTATCCAAAAACATCTTAAATATTATTAACCTTTTTAAGAAAATACTTCATACACATAAAAATCAATCATACTATAGTAAAGTAAGAACATATTTACAGCAATATTTGTTATATTTATTCTCTCACAAAATTTATGTCATTTTTAAAGCAAAACAAAATAGGTGAAAGAGGGTACTGAATAAAAAGCAAAATATTAATTATAGGGGATTGAGGTAATTTTCAAGTACTTAGAACAATAAAAATTTACTGGCAATTAAAATCTTTAGAAGTGGAAAGTAATACTATTTCTAAGTAAAATCACTGACAAAAGTTCACTTTTGTTTCAATCAGATCATTTCACACTAAAAAATGATTAGAGCAATATAAGGAGTAACTTATAGGATTAATGTAATTGCACGCCTTTTCTTTAAATAAAACCTCCTTTCTTTAAATTTATTTGCCATTTTCCTCTTTATCTTGAATTCCTCTCACCTGACTTTTCAAAGTATAATTATTCAATTACTTAGTAATGACATTTATCAGCTATAAGCAGACTATCCCCCTATATCTTTAAAATTTCTCATTAACTACAAATACGGAAAGACTATTAAAAAGTTTTCTAGAAATTAGGGCTTTCCCTTCCTAGAGTAGATAATTCTGTTAAAGGCACTATTCATTACAAAGCAAAATCAAATGTGACCTACCACGCCAATAAAAACATTTTCTCTCAATAAGTAGCTCTAAAGAGCCAAACTTTCATATTGAGGTAATTATAAATTAACTATATATTTGGGCAAAAGCAGGGGAGGAGAGTACAAATTATTTTCCCATAATAGAACTGTGCTGTCTTCCCTTAATGTGAATTTGCAAAAGAGCAGATGCTCTCAAGTCCACCATTGACAATTTTCAAAACTATGACAAAAGCTGAAATTCTAAGATAAAAATGTCATAGAAATAAAGTTATACATTAACAGACAAGATCCACTTTTAAATAATCTATTACTACTTTTCATTTACATTGAATCCAAATCTGTATTGCAAAAATAACTTTTGCCCCACAAATTATATCTGATAGCACGTTATCAGATCAAGATTCAAAAACTAAGAAACAAGTAAAATCTCTTCCTTTAGATATTCCTAAGTATCTCTGTGTAATCTGAAAAGAAAATGTGACCATATACATGGTGATGCTCAATTAAAATATTTATTTATTATAAGCAGAATCAACAACAATCTGGTAAATACTCAAAATGCCAAAATCTTAACCATGACAATTTATAACAAAACAAAGATAAACAATAATTTGGCTGAATAACTTCCTTAAGTCAAACACTTTCATTTTATTAAGTGTTAACAACTAGGGGAGGGTTAGCAAGAGATCAGTAAATCACTTGGAAGTTAAATATAAATTTAGCAAAAACTTAAAAACAGGACCTATTTAAAGACATGAACTATCTAAATAGCCTTTTCTATTACAAGGAAAAATGAGTAAATGTTTCCTATTCTATATTTCTTGTGAAAAATGTTTTAGAGTTTTTAATCAAATGTAGTTCCCATCAAATTTACCTTCTGACCATAAAAATATACTGTCTATAAATTACACTTATCTTCCTAAACTAGTAATCACTATATGAAATACAGTACCTTTATAGCAAACAGCTATAAGAAAATTACATTTAAACACTCTTTATCCAGACATCAGTATTCAAGTTCCTATGATAAGGAGATAAAATGAAAATGTGCCCACCTTATTTTATGCTTCTCCATTCCAAAAAAAGAGTAAACCTGTAGATGAGTAAGTAACTTATAATGGCAACTAAGTCATTAGTTCCATACATACATATATATATATTATATTATTTTATATATAATATATTATATTATTTTTTACTAAGCAGTTTTCAACAAGTTTAGTATATCTTATGCGAAAATTTAATCAGTTTCTAAAAGAAATGTCAAAAAAAGTAAAATTTAATCCTGTCCCTAGGTACTTATCACTGTTGAAAAGCTACTGCAAATGGATTTAGACTAAAAGTCATAAATTGACTTTGCAAGAATGCATACCTAACTTACTGATCAACAGTAAAATCACAAAAATTAGCAACATGCAATATCAACATTCCAAAATGTTATTAAAATCTAACCCAAAGCTGCCTTAGCATTTCTGGGATTTCTAATGAGATTTTCAGTCTGCTGAACAATGGCCATAAAAGGCTTTCAAACTTCACTCCATTCACAAGTAAAGTTGAAATTGAACATTTTTATTTCTTCTCTCCCTATGACAACTTCACTATAGAACAGTGAATAACAGTTTAAGTCATTATGCTAATTAGAAATTAAATAAAAAGATGCCCTAACAATAGTTAAGTGTAAGGTAACATGCTACAACTAGAGACAGTTCAAAAGCAGCTTTAGGAATTGTGTAATTCAGGCTTACAAAAGCTGAAAACATCAGGGAGGGAGCTCCTTGATGTTCCCGGTCACTGGAACTCTAGCATATGGCTATTTTTCAATTATAAGGCAGAAATTAAACAATACATCAATGAGAAGAATGTCAAACAGCAACCCACTGTTTGTTTTTTAATTTTTTAAAAGTGATTTTAGAGAGAGGAAGGGAGAGGGAGAGAGAGAAACATCAATGATGAGAGAGAACCATCAATCGGCTGCCTTCTGTACACCCCCCACTGGGGATCAAGCCCAAAACCCAGCACCATTGGGAATTGAACTGTGACCTCCCAGTTCATAGGTCGATGCTCAACCACTGAGCCATGCCAGCTGGGCAGCAATCCACTATTATGACCTATTTGGCCATAAAATCTCTCAAGAAACTATATTTACTGAAATTAAACTGACTAGTTATCTGATAAATGCAAAATGGGGAGGAGGGAAATATTACCTTAAAGATTTGAGGAGCATTAAAAGCAAAGTTTAATTAATTAAAATTACTATGTTAAAGATGGTAAGGAGAAAAAAAAGATGGTAAGGAAGAACACAAGCTATGAGATGCCCAAAGTTATAGTTTAAGACATGCTCTAATTGGAACAGCCCTGCATAAAGGACACTTTAAAAAGCTGTCCTTTGACTTATAGCACCTGGTCCATCTGAGAGAATTTTTCTATCTGCCACAAAGTCATATAAATTATCCACATTTTTTTAAAGGAAAATGAGATATAAAGCAAGAAACAGGTAGAAAACATTAGAACAAAATAATGACCAAAAAATCTTGGTCAGCATTCTGAACATATACAAAACATAAATGCCCTTCCTCATTTATATTTAGGCTAAGGTGGTTGTCTAAAAAGCCATACTATTAAAATGTTTAATCATATTAACCACATATTAAACCATTAATTAAACATTAATGATACTATATAGTCTTAAGTTTCTATTAGGGTTTTCAGTTTCTACTCTTCCTCTTTGCATTTAACCTAAACTTTAAATCCTATCCATTCTTTAAGACTCAGTTCAAAGGGCTACTTTTCAATTCAGTCTTACACTTTGCCTACCCACAATAATCTTTTTTAAAAGTCTATTACATTCACCTTAAAATGATTATGTACTGTGCTGAAGCATCTCTTATATTTGTAAAAATATATGTAACTCTGGTATCACAGTGAAGTTTCCATATTGTCATGCACTTTAAGGATTCTAAAGGCAGGAATTATATAGCAATTCTTAAATCACAACTTCTTAAAGATACAGTGGCTTATACAGTGGAAGCATCCAATAAGTAAGTATTAGACTGATTTTTAAGACTTCAGATTTAGTTTTAATTAGAACATAAAATGTCACCAAATCAAATTTGATTCCCTACCCTGCTATAAAGGATACAAGTTACCAACCAATTACAACAGATTTAATTCAAATAAAGTGTAAGAAAAAAATTTAAGAGCCAAATGGGAAAATCTTAACACTGACTCTAGTTATATTTAATGAAAAAAAAATTAGTGAGAATTTGTCTAGGTGTGATAATGATATGATTATTTCTTAAGAATATTTATCTTTCAGAAATACATACTAAATATATATATATATGTATGTATATCAATGAATGAAATGATGTATGTGATTTGCTTCAAAATATTATAGGAGCATGGAGTTAAATATAATATTGGTTATAAGTTGATAATTTGTTGAAGTTGGTTTATAGAATGCTAAGTCCATTATAACATTCTATCCTTGTGTACTTTAAAATTTCCATAAAAAATTAACAAAGAGTTAGCAATTACTCCCAGAGCTAATAATATCCCTTCTCTATGCAGGAAAATAAGTTGCTGATTATTCCTCTATAATTCTTACAGCATTTATTGTCTCTCCCCATCATTTAGCTGTCATATAAAATAATCCTTCCCAAACTTGAGATCACCCTCACAAACTAAAAACCATGCTGATTCCCTGTGGTGCATGTTTTCTTCAATCAGATAACCTGTCTTTCTAAAACATGAGAATTGCAAGCCAATCCTACTGAGGATAACAAAAGAAAGAAAATAAAGGGTGAGAATTTTTAAAAGTAAACAAATGATAGAGTAGGCATCGTTTATATAATAAGGGAATGAGTAAAGAAAGTAAAGAAAATGAAGCCTAGATCTTAGAAATAAACTCCTACATCCCTCAGTAGAGAAAGCTGAGAGCCAGATGTAACGGGCACTTTAGGTCTATGTTTTAGCATGAACTTATTATAGCCAAAGCCCTCATCATAAAACTATATACTGAGGAAGGCTTGGCTGAACATTACATAAATGTTACATCCCCAAGGCCTCAATGGAACCTCAGGAAACTAATCAACAAATTCAAAATCAGAAAAGTATTAAACACTGGAAGAAGAACAGAAAGGGGGAAAAATGCCTTTTACTTGTGTATTATCTGCCTGACAGTGTATTATCTCTAATTGTGTATTAAAATAAAACAAATGTAAGCATCTCACTGAAACTGAAACAGCAGGGGAAAGCCTTAATTATCCACAGAGCAAGAGTGGTGCTGTACTCTTTACTACAAATTTAACAATAGTAAATGGGAAATATGTATGTACTTATATAGTCTTTCATATGTTTATATACTACCTAAAATTCACTAATCCTATTTTTTAGAGAGTTAAGTTTTCAACCACATCACCAAGATTTTGAGAGACTTAACTCCCATGGTTAAGAAAAAAGAGACTTCTATAAATTACTTAGCTTCTATTTATTTATTTATTTGTTTATTTATTTATTTTTTACAGAGAGGAAGGGAGAGGGATAGAGAGCTAGAAACATCGATGAGAAACATCGACCAGCTGCCTCCTGCACACCCCCCACCGGGGATGTGCCCACAACCAATGTACATGCTCCCGACCGGAATCGAACCTGGGACCCTTGAGTCCGCAGGCCGACACTCTATCCACCGAGCCAAACCGGTTTCGGCTATAAATTACTTAGCTTCTTATTATATTTTGTCTCTTCAGTGAAACACAAACCACTTAAGGCTAAAATTATCTCTTTTTACCACTGTAAATCCCCTCTATATAATATTCTACATAGAGTAGATGCTCAATAAATGTTTGTTCATTTAGCAATTATTGAAAAACAAAGTAATATATATCAAGGAATATATTATATAAAATATATCTTATATAAATATATAAGGAGACTTCTGAGCATGGAAAAGACCTGCCATCAGGAGTTTATAATCTCTTCTCTCACATCCTATGGATATTTTAAACGTGCCACAGTTTGGGGACAGGGGTGGAAGGAAGGGAAAGGAATACACAAATTAGCTGTTGCTGCTGTTTAACAATCATCATTTCAAAAGTGTGCCAGGATTTCCACAAAATTCCACCAACATGAAAAAATCTTTTCTCTAAAGACTATTATATACACTGAATCAGACCTTTCCCCAGATCTATTTATGAATGAGATAATAATGATTAGAGAATAACAACACACCAAATAGGTATCAGCACTGAATATACTGCTTACTAACTGGGAAAGAAATAGGATTATGGCATTAGCAGGTCAAGGAAATAAAATAGGAATATATATTTGAATATCTGTAAGAGTTTGTAAGAGTCAAGCAAGTTAATTTGCAGGCTGCAGAATTTGTTTCCATTTGGCTGGAACAAAAAAACACACACAAATTCTAGCCTGGCCAACAGGGCTCAGTGGTTGAGCATCAACCTATGAACTAGAAGGTCCCCATCAGGGCATATGCCAGGGTTGCAGGCTCAATCCCCAGTGTGGGGTGTGCAAAAGGCAGCCAATCAATGATTCTCTCATCATCATGATCATCATGATCATCTCTCTCTCTCTCTCCTTGAAGTCCATTAAAAAATATTTTTAAAAATTCCTAGAAGCAAAGAGTAGGGATAAATGTCAATATGGATAATAGAATCATACACTGAATGTCTGGAATCAAGAATTACTTAGGTCTTGTATCAAACATTTTTACTAATACACACACTAAACTTTAAATGAATAGAATCAGTTTCTTTAAAAACTATAAATGAATGGCAACATATAAGGAAATTTTATGCAAAAAAAGCTATTCTAGAAAAACATAAGCAACAACTATATGAAACAGAATGGAGGGGGACTAAAAAATAACAAAGAACCTGCCAAATATTAGTAGAAATGTGCAAATCATATAGAAATGTACAACACGACAAGTCATCATAAAAAACAATGCCATTAAGTGGAATCCTTGTACTGGTAGGAAGTATAATGGTGTAGCCACTGTGAAAAAAAGTTAGGTAATTCCTAAAAAAGTGAAACATAAAAATACCAGTAATTCCATTCCTAGGTATATAACCCAAAGAATATCCAAAACAGATATTCAAATAAATACCTAAATATGAATGAATGTTCACAACAGCACTGTTTACAATAGCCAAAAGGTGGAAATAACCCATATGTCAATCAACAAATGAATGGATAAACAAAATGTGGTATATTCACAGAATGGAATATTATTCAGCCTTAAAAAGAACGAAGAACTGATAATAAGCTACAACATGCACAAATCTCCAAAACTTTATGCTAAGTGAAAGCCAGACACAAAAAGTCACATATTGTATGCTTCTATTTAGATGAAATATCCAGGATAGGTAAATGCATAGAGACAGAAACAGATTAGTGGTTGCCAGGGTCTGAGGAGGAAGAAACGAAAATGACTTCAATGGGTACAGTGTTTCCTTTGGATGTGGTGAAAATGTTTTGGAACTACATAGATGTAATGGTTCTACATTTCCAATGAACTAAAAACCACTGAATTGAGCACTTTAAAATGGTTAATTTTAAGTTAATTTCATCTCAATAAAAAGATATCCTCAAAACAATGCAATTCTTCTCTACCAATATTTGATAATTTAGTGACTAATGGTGTGTCTCTCCCCTTTTAAAACTAATTCCTACATATATACCTGAACCCATCTTTTACTTGGCCCCGCCCACTCTAATCTACTAAACAGGTATAATCTCTCCTTCAAAATTTTTCCTTCTAAAAACATTATTAGATCTCCTTTATTCTGACAAAACTTTACTTGATTTTGCTCTATGTTTTATTTATTTTCTACTTACTACTTTCTATGTACTATTCTATTTATTTTCCTCCTTTTGCTGTCAAATTCTCAGTTGGCCTATTATACCTGAGGCAGCCACCTGCTTTTAACTTTTTGCACTCGGATGTCGAGTGTGACTCGACACGGTTAGCATTAGAATAAAGGAATCGAGAAAAAAAGCAAGCGAGTACAAAGGGTTAATAATAAGATTTTGTTGAAATAACCATCCCAGGTCTGGGAGGTGTGGCTCAGTTGGTTAGAGCATCCTCCCATACACCAAAAGGTGGCAGGTTCAATTCCCGATCACGGCACATACCCAGGTTGTGGGTTCAATCCCCAGTCAGGCACATGTGGGAGGCAACCAATCGATGTTTCTCTCTCACATCATTTCTCTCTCTTTCTCTCCCTGCCTCTTTCTCTTTAAAAAAAAAAAAAATCAATTAAAAATAAATAACTATCCCATTTCTTAGGTATTATGCCCACAATAAGGGCAAAGTAGTTAGGAGATCCTATGGCCTGGAAACCTAAAATATTTCTTATCTGGCTTCTTATAATAAAGTTTGTCAATCTCTGGAGCTCCAGAGCATGATCTCCATTCAGTATCATCACGCCTCTGAGGGCAAGTGGGTACCATGAAAGGTTTTGGAGCAGCAGTAAAATACTATGAGTAAAAGGGCATTTCAGGACCAATATAGTGTGCAAGGAAGATATATTTTTTAAAAAAATCATTTAGGACACTATTGCTAGGCATTGGGTATAAAAGGTAAGAAATGAAAGGGACTTTTTAAAAGGATAAGTATCAATACTAGATGACTACTTGTGACAGAAGAGACAAAGCTAACACCGAAATTTCAATCCTGTGGTGTGGTTCTCAGAATTTGCATTTTCTCCTACAGTCTACTGTACACTTACAGCTTTTCAGTTTCCTACCTTACTTATTGTGGAGTTCCTAAAATCTTTTTTTTTAATATATTTTATTGATTTTTTTTTTTACAGAGAGGAAGGGAGAGGGATAGAGAGTTAGAAACATCCATCAGCTGCCTCCTGCACACCCCCTACTGGGGATGTGCCCGCAACCAAGGTACATGCCCTTGACCAGAATTGAACCTGGACCCTTTAGTCCGCAGGCCGATGCTCTATCCACTGAGCCAAACTGGTTAGAGCTAAAATCTTAATATTAATTCCATATCCTATGTGTACCAAGCATTCCCCATGCTTGCTACCTGAATAACTCCTAGGTAAGTAAGCAAATCACTTAAGAAGAAGCAGACCCAACAGAGTTGGCTGAATGAGAGCATGGGACCAATGTCAGTGGTGGATGAAGTACTCACCTGTGGTACCAAGCAGAGAGAGAGGGAAACTAAGATTTCAGGTCCAGAACTGGCTCTAGCCAAACAGCAAGAAGCAGCTATGAAATTGCTTACAGCAGAAGCAGAGTTTCCTTGATATTTTGACATAACTCTTTCTGATGTTCAGACAGACCACCATTAGAGTAGCCTTTGGTAAGTGAGTCTCACAAGAAACAAGGCAAAAAAACGACCAAAAGGTGAGGAATTAAATGGAGCAGACCCTTTTTGTCTAGGAAAACAGTCTTCTAAAGATGATACTACTTTTCAAAATGGCCAACATGATACTAACCTTCATTAACAGAGTTATCACATCCCACAAGATTGAGAAGGATATCATCATCTTTATCCTCAACTCCACATCCCAGCAGCATCCAGCTTTCCACGTTGTCACTTTCTGAAATGGTGCTCTCTTCTTCACTTGAACTTACTTCTATAATCATAACCTCTCGGATCATACCTGATTTCTCTTCAAGTTTAGGCTTCTTAATATCCCTCTTGCATTTCTTACCATCCAACTCATTAGAATGAAGAGAAGCAGAAGAACCTCTGGTCTTTTCTTTTGCTTGGACTCTAAAATTCTTTCTTTTACATCTATAAATACTATCTTCATCAGACAAAGTGATTACTTCTGACCCATCTGATAACTGGATGATCTCACTATCTGAAAGGATAATTAAGTTCTTTTGATTTTGCTTACTACTAGATGATTCAGAATCCCCAGAGTTCTTTTCTTCATGTTCTTCCTCCCTGATGACATTATCAAGATCTTGAGCATAATGAACTTGGCTGTAGAGGTGAAATTCCACCTCACTATCGACACTCAGTTCACTAGATGACTCTTCACGATAAAGGTCATCTTCATATGCTTCTACAGTCTCATAACCACCAAACATCATGAAAGTCTGTAACGGTGATGCTGTAAAAGAGAAAGTCATACAAAGAACATATTTTTAAAACTCAGGTCATGCCTGTTTAGTGCTAACTTCTATATAAAGGCTATCATTTTTCTCAATAACATATTAAAATACCTTTTTTTCACCCTGGCCAGGTGGCTTAGGTTGCTTAGAGCATCGGCCCATACACCAAAAGGTTATGGGTTCAAGCCCCAGTCAGGATGCCTATGGGCGGCAAATTATTGATGTTTCTCTCTTCACCCCTCACCTCTTCCTCTCTAAAAATCAATAAAAACATACCCTTGGGTAAGGATTTTTTAAAAAATACCTTTTTCTCTTAGAACACCTTTTTCCCCCCAAGGATTTCTAAATCCAATTATGACCTACTCTAAATGCCCACCTCTCCCAAATGAAAATTACTACCAACAAATTGAATTATAGTTATTAAAGAAAATGATGTATTTTGCAGGTATGTTGGAAAGGAAGAAGAAGGTTGTCATCCACTGCCTCAGACACCTAATACTTTTTCTCCAAAATCACAAATATATTTATGTAATTCTCACTATTCCTTCCATTCTACCTCTTCTCCTTGGTTCTGGAGCTCATCTTTTCTGGTATACATTCTCATATAGGAATATTACTTCAGCTATGACTAACATCTACAATGGGTAACAATTTTATTTACTGGTTTTGTGTATATTTTTTATTCTCAATTTAAAAATATAATCTCATGGCTTTCTAATCCTTAACCGAAAAAATATATATATAAAAATATCTGATAAACCTGGTTTACTTCTGTGCCAGCTAAAAGATATGTATAAAATATAAACTTACTAAGAACCTGAAACTGAGGTAAAACTCTTAGCTCTGAAAGAACTTTACTTTCCACGGTGAGCATATTAAATCCTGTCATCCTTCAACTCTGCTTAAGCATCACTTCTCAGGGAAGCTTTCCTTGACCCACCAGATTAAATTAAGTGTCCCCTTCACAGGCTTCCATAGCACTTTCAAAACACCACATTTCTAATTACTAATTTAAAGTAAATCTGCCGAAACCGGTTTGGCTCAGTGGATAGAGCATCGGCCTGCGGACTCAAGGGTCCCAGGTTCGATTCCGGTCAAGGGCATGTACCTTGGTTTCGGGCATATCCCCAGTAGGGGGTGTGCAAGAGGCAGCTGATCGATGTTTCTCTCTCATCGATGTTTCTGACTCTCTATCCCTCTCTCTTCCTCTCTGTAAAAAATCAATAAATATATATTTTTTAAAAAAATAAATAAATAAATAAAAATTAAAAAAAAACAAAAACAAAGTAAATCTCCCACAAGCACCAATCACATACCCCAGGAGGGCAGGAACTATATGCATTTGGTTAAACAATGGATCCCCAAAACCCAGCAGAGTAACTGCTATTTTAGCAGGATCTCTATAAATGTCTGTTAAATTAATAAAGAATGAATAAATGAATAAATCATCAGGCATTTGTTCTTCAGCCATGATGTCTAATATGTACCTAAAATAAGAAAATTATGATGGGGTAGGTTTTGGAGTTGTCTCCAACTATTCCAACTATTCTCATATCAACAACCAAAAATCTATACAGTAGATGCTTCAATTAGGTACTGATAGAATATTGATCAAAATGAGAACTCTGGAAAAATAACTCATGTTTGTTCAAAAATTAGGGACAGCCTAGAGAACAATAACAATGACAATTTATTCTTACTACTCCCCTTTTATCTATACAGATATAATTTAGAAAGACTAGTCATTTTCTTAGATTATCAATTCTCTGCCCAAAATGTCAGGGTGTACTTAAGGTAGATTTGGTGATAAAACCAGCTGACTCCAAGAATCCTATATAATAAAAGCCTAATATGCTAAGTATCCAGTCATCCAGTCGACTGTTCAACCAATCAAAGCATAATATGCTAATGATATGCTAAGGCCACTCAACAGCTCGCTATGACGTGCACTGGCCACCAGGGGGCAGACAGTTGGCAGGTTCACCAGTCGCTATGACATGCACTGACCAGCAGGAAGCAGACACTCCGACCCGTAGGTTAGCTTGCTGCTTGGGTCTGGCCGATAGATAGATCGGGACTGAGTGAGATGGGCCAGACACGCCCTGGAGCCCTCCTGTGGTCCCTCCCCCCTGGCCAACCTCCAGTGGTCCCTGACCGGCCCGATCCTGCACCAGTGGGGTCCCTCGGCCTGGCCTGCACCCTCTCGCAATCCAGAACCCCTTGGGGGGATGTCGGAGAGTCAGTTTCAGCCCCATCCCGCAGGCCACTCCCCTCGGGAGGGTGCCAGACACAGGGCTCATGGCTGGTGAGCACTGCTGTGGCAGCGGGAGACTCTCCTGATCAGGACTGATTGGGTGCGAGCCTTCGGCAGGCGCAGTGGGGCCAGGATGAGCAGGAGAGGCAGATAGGAGCTGCAGGCGGCGGTGGACTGCAGGGTTTCGGCCTGATCCCCGCAGGCCACCCAGAAGGGTCCCACCCGTGAACGAATTCGTGCACCGGGCCTCTAGTCAAATAAAAAGCCAATGAAAAAATTAATGAAAAATTTTTACAAAAAAAAAAACAAACCCATTTTTGTTGTATATCTTAAACTTCGCCAATGTTGTATGTCAATTATACCTATAAAGCTAGATTTTTAAAAAGATGATTAAGTTCTGAGTTAACAATACCATACTGTATACTTAAAATCTGCTAAGATAACAGATCTTAAATGTTCTTACTGAAAAAAATTAAAGGAAATATGTGAGGTGATTGATGTGTTAACTAATCTTAATGTGGTAATCATATACATGTATATCAAATCATGTTGAACACCTTAAACTTACACAATGTTATTTGTCAATTATAATATATCAATGAAGATAGGAGAAAATAAACAAACTTTTAATGACTTTTTTCTTCTAAAAGGTACATTTTTTTTACCTGTTCCCTTCTTGCACTGTCCTTCAGGTGGCTATGCAGTTGCAGTCATACAAGTTGAATGTGGCTCTCTGAATAATAATGCTCATAGCATTTATCAGTTTATATTGAAATGTTAGCCTCAGAGGAATTCAAATAAAAGATGAATCCTTTCCTTTTCATTTAATAGGTAAATTAATTCTAAAAGAAGTCAAAGGAATTATGCTTCCCTCAAAATCCTCACTGGATCCATCCTGAGGATCCAGTGTGGACTTAAGATAAAACATAATTCCGGCACAGCACAGAAAAAAATTAAAGAGCTAAATTACAGAGTTACAAATTTGTACTACTCTTGGAGCCATCCCAAAGGAAAGGGATTAAGAATAGAGCCATAGGCACACCTGTGAATGTATGCCAAAAAATAAACTAAAGGAATATAATAAAAACTGACTTCCTTGGGTCTAAGGGTTTATCTCTTTCCCTGAAATGTAGAAAAATGAATTTAACAATTTAGCCCCTATGGCCTTTAAGAGGATTTTCTATCTTCTGTACTTGAAAATTGTGCTCCACATAACTTGCTCTTCTATTTATGTAGTTTATGTATGCCAGGGTTAAGGTTTGCCTAAGGCTATTTTGGTTTATGTTACTACTTTAATTACATTCAAATGCATTTAATTTACTTTTTTTTAAAGTGTATACTTAGAGGATTAATATGAAATCTTGACTTAGAAGGCTTTCTCAGCTTTTTTTATCAAGATACACAACTCCCAAGCATACTTAACTAGATAACATAAGTTCCCTATAAGAATCACAAAATTTTAAGTCTGATAACCTTTCAGATTATCTCACACAACATCTTCAGTTTACATTGAAGATGTAAAATGAGGTCTAAAGAGATAAAGAGGCCTACCCAGGCTTTTGTATCTTGTTTAAGAATATAACTAGGGCCAATACACATTCCCCTAACTTACAGCCAAGTGTTTGCTAAGATTTTTTTTTTTAATTTTTAAAATAATTTCAAATAAAGATTTTTTAAAGCCTTTCTTCAAAGCTATATTTGAGTTGGTTCTAACACCTAAATTTATTTCACGAATATCCATTTTAGTTCCCAGTGGAGTATAAAAACCATGAAAGGCAAAGCATACATTTGAGTTTGTCAGTTTAGTACCCAGAAGCTTCCCGACTTGGTACTCAAAGATCATAGACATCCATCCCATGAGCAAAGGAGATTTAGGTTTTGTTAAGAAACTTAAATATTAGTTTGTGGAAGAAACTTACCTAAACAATTAAAATGGCTTAAAACAGCCACAGAGAATAACTGCAAAGGCTCTCAACATTCAAAAGTGGGAGCAGTATTTCTTCACTGAATTTTTAAACTAGATAACGGAAGGCTTATTTAAACTTTTGGATTTTACTATACAATCTTTAAAGCCAATACTTCTGCTCTAACAGTCTACCTTCTGATCATTCTGGGCCTTTTGCTCTTAATTCCTTTCAAATAACTTTTAGCCTAGGTATTTTTTCTTGGTAACAGAGGTATCCATTCTCACAGAGATGTAAATTGGAATCTTGATTTTAAACCCAGTTTTCACTGGAAAGCGACTAATAGAATTTATTTTCAACTTAAAATCTGACTTACTTTTAGTGAGCTAACCTGATCGTGAGGTATTAAAAACTATTAAGTTGACTCTAGTGTTAAAGTCTGTCCATTCCTAAAATGTGACTTTCACTTTGAAGCAAATCTGACTGGAGAACCCAACTGTGTGAAACAATAGTCACACAAAAAGAGGAAGAATACAAGATGTTTATTGGGAGAAAATTATGCTAAATTTATTCAGAAAAGTCCAGCTGTTCTTGGGATACATCAAGTCCCCTTAGGATAGATAATTAATCCAATAGCAAAGCACTTCCTTCACCTTTCCCTCATCTTTTTCCTTTTGCTAGGCAGTATCTTATCTTTGTAACTATCTTAATCCTCACTTCCACTTCCACAGCTCATTCCCCACCCTCCGATTCTCGGGAAGACAGCAATACTGAATGTCCCAAAAGCATAATATTGTCGAAATATACACAAAGCCCACTTAAAAGCCTTTGGATATGAGAGCCTTAAGTATTCAAAACACAAAATCAAGTTTTGGAAGGGTCCTGAAAGAGTGTGTGGGAAGCTTATTTATTCTTCGAGCCTAAAAGATCTCCTAATTCAACGCTGTAATCTGAAATAAGGGGAGGTTCAGCCTGAAGATGAGAGTTGTGGTCCCCAGCGAATCTGCACTGAACCGCGGCTACACCTCCGGCCTGCTGACTCCAGGCAGGTTCCCCACGGCCCCAGCAGCTCTTCTTCGAGTTGAATTAACTGCGGGTTCGCGAGATGTGACGGATCAAGGGAATCTTAGCGAACACAGGCCACATCTCCCCATTTTACATGCGCGGAGGGGCACATCTCCCGAAATTTTTCTGGCCCTGCAGCTGCTGCTTCTGACCACAGAGGCTGGAGTTGGCCGAGGGCTGTTCGGTCCTCCCAGGCCCGGCCCCCTTCACGGCGCGGCGGGACCTCCGCGTTACACTGACTGGGGTCAGCTTCCCCCAAAGACAGGGACGATCTTGGGGTAGTGGAGGTAAAACAGAAGGAACCGCCACCCCCACCGAGGCCATGGGCGCCCAGCCCTCTTCGAACCACGACCTCGGGCTTTGGCCGGGCAGGGAAAAGCGGACACCTCGGCCGGTCAGCCGAGCCGCGCAGGGCACAGCCGCACCGAGGGATCACCAACCGCGCGCCCCGCCACGAGTGAGGGACAGACGGGGAACGCGGAGGCCGGCGAGGAGACACGCGCTAGTTCCACAGCCCCGCGGGCAAGGCGGAGGGCGAGCAGGGGTCCCCCGGCACGGGCCGCGCGGGGTCTGCCACACACATACTCACTGCCGCGGCTGCGACCAGGAAGCACCAACCAGGAACCAAAACGCGTAGAGGGACGGGGAGGGGCGAGGACAAATGAGGTAAGAAAACCGCGTCCACGCGGACCCGGGAGGAGGGCAGGCACTTCCGGGGAAAACACAGCTCCCGGGAGTCGTCTTCCGTCCCCGCGCCTCCTGCGGGACCTCTGTACGCATGCGTAACCTCTGTTAACCCTTTCCTTCCCCCGCTAATAATCTTTTGGTTAGTCTTCCTTGCTTTTCCCCTTTCCCTTCACTGCTTCTTTCAAAGATACCTAGGCTGCATCTACCATAGGGGACACTTTATTTTAATGACTTGCGCGTTAGAGATGCTACTTCCCTGATAAAACCAGAGGGGGAGCTCGCACGCTTCCTTATGCGCCCGCGAGAAAAACTACATCTCCCATCATGCCCCTGGGCCGGTTTCAGGACAGGCTCCGCCTCCTTCTCTCAGGATCTCTTGGTCTTTACTCCCAGTGCCACGTGGTGCGGGTTCCCAGCCGTGTCCGAGGTGCGGACCAGGGCCCGAGTGTCGAGTGTCGGGGGTTTGGCTGGCTGATCCAGGGGCCCTCCGAGAGAGAGAAGCCTCTTCGAGAGCGCCTAGCTTCTAACTTCTCCTGTGTGCTTGGTGAACCTAGGCAGGTACCTTCCACCTCTAGTTTGAAGTTGAACCAAGTTCGTACTGGGGCGTTTCCGGCTCTGTTTTCACAGGCAACGGATTAACTCTCTGTAAACCTTGAAGAGCTGTACTCCTGCAAAAGGTTGAAGTGAATACTGGTCCTTTAGAAGCCTCCAGAGGCTATGCGATTGTGTTGGAAGCCTCTGGCTTTGGTTCCTTTTCTCACACTTTATTTTAAATGCTTAGTAATAATAAACCCATCTGTACAACTTCACAAATAGTGAAGCACCTTTACTAGTATCAATTCGCTGGCCCTTGGCAACAGTCCTGAAAGACAAGTTTGACATTGGTTCTTTTGGCCAACATTTCTTGAACCTCAGTTGAGAGGGACACAGTATTAGCAACTGGGGATATGAAGTTTGTGATCTCATAGAGCCAAGAGTCTAGCTGGGAATACAAAATAATTTAATTATAAATCTAAGAGTTTGGCTGGGAAAATTAGAAATTTTAATTAAAATTATGGTAAGTGCTAGGAAGCAGGACGGTACGATGAAAAGGTAAAATTGAAAGACCCATTTTGCAGAGGAGGAAACAACTGAAGAGATTACAAGATTGTTTAGGTAATGTGTGTTGTGTAGAACAAATGTTACCTTAATAGAATAATCTGTTGAGCTTTTATCTAATGCCAGGTTGGTTTTTAAACATTCCCATTTCACAAAGAGAAAGTCAATCCAGAAAAGTTAAGTTGTGCCCAAGACCAAAAGGATAGAAATAGTCCAAATTACTGTGCACAATTCTCATGCATTCAACCAAGGTTTACTAGTTCCTATGTTCAGAGTGCTTTAGTCACCAGCCTTTAGGTTGTTTCATAAAACCTAGAGTTCTTTGGATGGCATAAAGGGCAATTCATAAGCTGAATCTGCCTACCTGTTAACCACTATGCTAAATCTTGGGAAGTAGCCAGAACACACTATGCTCTCCCACATCTGTGCCTTTACATAGGGCACTCCCACTGCCTGTCAAGTCCTTCTCCCTGGCTCTTCAGGAAAACCAAACAGAATAGGTATTCCTTCTCCTAGACTCCCCTACACTTTGGACAAACCTCCATCAAAGCAGTTATATTGTATTTACCTTACAGTTTCAGATGGCAGAAACTTTGACATTTTATCTTTGTATTTTCTCCAGCTAATGTAATACGTGGTAGACAGTAAGCACTCAATAAAGTGTTAAAGGAATAAGCCACTCTAACTCCAAGGAAACCAAGAACCAGATGTGGATCCACCAGCTATGACAGTGTGGAACCATGTCATAAATCCCCATAACTGCAGTGTAGTGCTCCAAGACATTAAGGTAGGTATAAAGAGCTGTAGGGGTCCCAAGGATAAAGAGATTTCTAAGGAGAGTAGTGTACACACACACACACACACACACACACACACACACACTGTGCCTTTGCATGATGAGTTCTCATTTAGATGGCTTTTAGAAATAAGATCCAGTCTCCTATTACAGTGATGAGGAACTGAAGCCCAGAAGGGAAGACTTGCCAAGAGTCACCTAACAGGCAGAACTGTGTCTGCATTCCCCTTTGAGGTTGCCACAAACACAGTATTTCCTTTCCACCTCATGCTATCTCTGGTATGCACTTGAGATCAGGGGTGACAGCATGCACAACTATCCTGAAGCCTCTCTTACAGAGAATGTTCTAAAGAGCCCATTTATTTGAAGAAGGAAGCACCTGCTTTCCCCAGGGCAGTGGTGATGCTATATTAACAGTAAGCAGATGAATTGAGGTGAGGGGCCCCAACTAAGGGGCTTGCCTTGCTACAGAAGGCAGGCAAGATGAGGGATGTACTGTAGCAGGATCTAGGCAAGTGGCACATAGTACTCGTCCTTACCCTTGCAGAAGGAGGAGCTACCTCCTTTCTTTTATTCTAATTTATTAGTAGTTCCTAGAATCTCTGAGAACTAATCATTTTGACCTCTTAAAAGTTGCCTTTTCATTCCTATTCATTCACTGGGAGGCTACTATGTCACAGTCCCTTGCTAGCCACTTGAGTTCTATTGTCTCTCTCCCCTTCTCAAATTGACTCTGTAAGGGAGGTGTTAACCCATTTCACTAGGATAGAAATTGCAACTTGGTGAGGCCATGTGCCTTGCTCTAAATCCCACAGATTCAAACCCAAATCTTATCTGAATCCAAAACTCATGCTCTTTTCTATGCCCAAAGTTGCCTTTCAAAACTAAATTCCTTGAGGGTGGAGACGATGAATGACCTGCTCCTTTCTCTACACCCAGCACCTAGCCCAAGGCCAAGCACATAGTGAATTCACAGAGAATGCTTGTGCAATGAGTGGATCCAGTATTAAATGTCTATCAAATGAATGCTCCCTCCTCTGCTGTCCCACAGTATGAACAGTGTTGTGGGACAGTAGAGGCGGGAGCAACTGGCTCTTTAAGGGAAGTGGAGAAACCCCCTTCTGTCAAGGAGGAGGCCAAATAAGTACTCAGAAAGAAAAAGACAACAAGCCAGCATTCTAACAGCAAAAAACACCAACAGGCAATTCACAGAAGAAACCCATAAGGCCATGAACTATGATAAAGAGGTGCTCAACATCACTAATCATCAGAAAAATGCAAATGATTTCATGGAAATATAAATTGGAAAAGCCCTTTACGGGAGCTTTTTTTGATAGTGTCTATCAAACTTGTAAATGAGTTCAGGCACTGTGGCTCAGTGGTTGAGCGTGGACCTATAAACCAGGAGGTCATGGTTCGATTCCTGGTCAGGGCACAGCAGTAAAAGATACAGGATAAATGCATTGCACAATCTGGGATTTTCTTTTGCCATAAAGGGTATTGTTGGGACAATTTGAAAAATCCAAATAAACCTAGTGCTGTATTGATGTTATTTTCCTGATTTTTATATTTATATTATGATTATGTAAGAGAATGTCCTTTTTTTAGGCTATCCACACCGAAGTACTTGGAGTAAAAGAGCATCATTTGAAACTCATTCTCAGTGGGTTCAGAAAAAAATGTGTTGGGGAAAAGGAAAAGGAGAGAAAGAGGATGACAAATGTGGTTAAAAAGTTAACATTTGGGGGATCTGGGTAAAAGGTAGACAAGAATTCTTTATACTAATTTTGCAATTTTTTTCTGTCTGAGATTATGTCAAAATATAAAATTCAAAGGAAAAGTAAAAAAAAAAGAATGAGTAAGAGTTTACCAGATAGAAAAGACGAGGGAATCTTCTGGCAAAAGAACAAGAGAAGCAAAGGAAACTGACATGTGTGAGTGGCATATGTGGAGAAACAACCATTGGCTCTAAGTGTCCAGAACATAGGATGGTGTGGGGGAGAAAGGGACATGGAGGAGAACAGGAATGATTAGCAACCCAATTCACAAATGGACACATTTCCCTGCTACCTAATACTGGAAATGAAGATTTAAAATCTTTATACGCCGCCTCAAGCCCAGAAAAAAAAAAAACTTGAGTTTTTCTGGATGCATCGGCCATTTCTCTTCATCCAGTGATTATAGAACAATAGCTGAAAGGGACAGCTAGTACAACTCCCTCATTTTGCAGAAGGGAAAATTAAGGTTCAAAATGGAAAAATGATTTGCAAAGTACAACCAAAAGTTAGTGTTAACACTGGCTTCCAGTTCACCATCATTCTCTCTCTGGCACCAAAGTCTCTCTCTCTTTTTTTTTTAATGGAACACTTCACAAATTTGCGTGTCATCCTTGTGCAGGGGCCATGCTAGTCTTCTCTGTATTGTTCCAATTTTTACAGTATGTGCTGCCGAAGCGAGCACTCTGGCACCAAAGTCTTTAAGATTGAGGCAGAAATAGAGGCTGGCAAGTGAAATGACCGAATGTTACCCTTTAAAATTTGGATGTTTTTCACTTGCCACAAGTACGGACTTAATATCTGTCCAATTTTAAAATGTAATTATAGAAACAGTTGTCACTTCAAGTCCATACTTTGCAACTGGTAAATGCTGCTCAACTCAGGCTCCTAGTCTGAAGCAGCAATCAAGTTAGTTCTCAGGAATTATCAATGACATTGGTGCCCATCTGGCTTTCTTGAAAAGTTTAACATCCTTTTTTATTATTCATGATTTTGCAGTTCTTCACATTGCAAGGTGATGGAGAGAGCATGCAATTTTCATCCAGGCAATGAAATCATTCTGGAATTTTGGACATTCATATAAATGGATTTTAATTTTTCTTAGAGACTGCTTTTCCTTATGAAATCATGAAATTGAAAATATATGTACTGTAAATGAAACTGTAAAATATTCTCATTACAGTAAAATCCAAAGAATAAGGAGTTAGCATTTCAAGGACTCTATTCTCATTTGTCATCATTCCTAGTTAGAAGTATATTCCTCAAAGCTTACATCTAAGTGACTATATGACTAGCATAACTATTGAGGTTCTAATTTATTTAAGAATCATTAGGTTCCATACAGGACATCTCGAAGCATGTCATCAGCAATGTGTTGACATAATATGCACACTGCAAAAGGGATGTCTTTATTTTAAATGTTCATGAACCCTGGGTCCCACAGAATTTTAATGCATGAAGGGACAGGGATAGACCTTATTCAGTTCTCATTCTATAAGGGGCAACTTTCTTCCCCTGCCTATCTCAGACTCCAGATTCATGCAGTTTTCAGTCCAGACATGTCTTTGTGATGACATTTGTGTGAATTATTTTATTCAGAATTGTAGGTTGACAACAAATAAAGATTGAGAATAATCAAGATCACCCTACCAAGTGAGTTTTTAAAAATATATTTTAATGGTTATAGAGAGGAAGGGAGAGGGAGAGATAGAAACATCAATAATGAGAATCATCGATCGGCTGCCTCCTGCACGCCCCCTACTGGGGATCAAGCCCGCAACCCTGGCTTGTGCCTTGACCGGAATTGAACCGGGTACCCTTCAGACCATAGGCCGTCAGTCTATCCACTGAGCCAAACCAGCTAGGGCCCAAGTGAGTTTTTGATACAGTTTATGTCAACTTAAGCACACGTATACACAATAAATTATAGCTGTTATGAAACCATTAGCAAAGTAGGGCTTCAGAGGTCTCTCTTTAATCTGGCAATCAATATCTTCTTCCTCTGCCTTTATTCTGGACCTGATATTCTTCCATGACTGATACCAATCTGCATTAGCATGGTGTATTTCTTATATCTGACCTAGTAATTGCAGAAGATTCTGTCTTCCTATCCACCATACCTCAAACTTCACACATTCTGTACAGTCTTCAACAACTATTCCTGCATGGCCCTAGCAATCCCTATTCTTGCTTTGCTACTGGACCGCTTTATAAAAGTCCTGAACTACTGCCCATTTTCTTGAGAATGTTCAATGTTTCTCTCTCAAGAATGGCTTCTTTTGCTCTGCTGTACTGTTGCTCTCAGAACTTACTTTCTATTTTCTCCTGTGCCTGTGCTTGGCTGTGTAGGAGTAATAAGAGGCTTAATGGTCTGCCTTGGTTTCTTGGCAAGAGAGGGATTCTATCTATCTGACTGAACACCACCCAGAGGAAGCTCCAGGCTGCTTAGAAGACACAATTTCTGGTTCTGGTCAAGTAGCACTATCAAGGCTCCCGTTTCCTGTCTTCAAAGACCATCTGGGCAAACCTTAACCAGATTAGAACAGGATAGAATTGTGTGAAATGAGACCACGAAAACAATGGGCAGGAGTTGCTAGGAGCTGTACTGGGCAACAGAAAGTAAATGACATGTATCGATGAAAATAAGAAAGTAGCAGTAGGCTACCAGTTGACCAGCAGGGTAACCACAGGCTATCAGGACTAAAATAGATCTCATGTGGCATTGCAGCAGGAATAAATATCAAAAAGTCTGAAACAATGGATGCAGGCATTTTAGTGCGTAATAGACATAGCATTTCAAATCAGTAGAAAAAAGATGAAAAATTTGATAAATGTTGCTGAAAGAAGTGCCAACAGGCAGTTAGAACCTACTTCATACCAAGCCAAAAAATAAATTACTAATAAGTGAAATTATAAATAAATGAGAAGACATTTAATGTAGTATTTTAAGGAGAAAGATACCATAAACAAAATTAAAAGACAAACCACAGAGTGGGAGAAAATATTTTCCTCACATACACCAAAAGATATTACCCATAATATATAAAGAGTTCCCACAGTCAATTAGAAAACTAAATGCTGTCCTGGTCGGTATGGCACAGTGGTTGGACCATTGGCCCTCAAACCCAAGGGTCTCAGGTTGATTCCTGGTCAAGGCCTCATACCTGGGTTGCAGGTTCCATCCCCAGCCCCAGTTAGGGCACTTCCTCTCCCTCCCTTCCACTCTTTCTAAAAACCAACGGCAAAAATATCCTCGGGTGAGGATTAAGAAAACAAGCAGACAACGACAAAAACCTAAATGCCACCTCAGAAAGCGAGCCAAGGGTTTGAACAGAAAGTTGTAGACAGAGAACTAAAAGCAGCTGAATAACATGAGATGATCGACCTTCCTAATAGGTAAAAGGAAATGAAAATAATACAATTGTTTATAAGTCAGATTGACAGATTTTAAAAGATTGATAATACCTTCATTGTTTCATTTATTCAGAAATATTTATTGAGTGTCTACTATGTGTCATGCATGGAAAATGATGAGTATAGCAGACCCAATCCCTCTATGTCTCTGGACTACCTTACACCTGTCAGAATGGTTATTATCAACAAGCAGGTAATAACAAGTGTTGGAGAGATGTGGGGGAAAAGGAACCCTCATTCACTGCTGGTGGGAATGTAGACTGGTATAACCACTATGGAAAACAGTCTGTAGATTCCTCAAAAAATTAAGAATAAAGCTACCATATGACCCAGCAACACCTCTCCTGTGTATATACCCGAAAAACTAAAAGACATGTATTCATAAAGATATATGCACCGCTATGTTTATAGTGGCCAAGACATGGAAACAACCAGTGTCCTGCAATAGACTGAATAAAGAAGTGGTACATATACACAATGGAATACAGATGGACTACTGAGCCATAAGAAAGGATGAAATACTGCCATTTGCAACACTATGGATGGACCTTGAGAATATTATACCAAGTGAAATAAGCTAAAAATCATATTATTTCACTTATATATGGAATATACCATAAAACTGAAACTCGTGGACACAAACAGCAGTGTGGTGGTTGCTAGAGGGAAGGAGGTGAGAGGTGAAGGAAGTCCTTATATATGGTGATGGGAGAAGATTTGCCTTTGGGTGGTGGGCACACAGTGCAATATCCAGAACTTGTAACATAGAAATCCACATCTGAAACCTGTATCATCATAATAACCAATGTCACCCCCATGCACTTAATAAAATAAATAAAATATGGGGGGAAAGATGTCAGCAGGGCCATGCTCTCTCTGACAGGTGTAGGAGAGAATCCTGCTGGCTTCTGAGGTTCTTAGCAATCCTTGGCATTCCATGGCCAGTAGATAGATCACTTCAATCTCGGTCTCTGTGGTCACATGGCCGTATTCTCCCTGTGAGTCTCTTCTCCTCTTATAAGGTCACCAGTTATATTAGATTGGAGTAGGGGCCCAGCTACTCTGGTATGACCATATGGTAATAACTAACTATATCTGCAATGACCCTATGTCCAGATAAGGTCATATTCTGAGATACTGGAGGTTAGGACTTCAACATATCTTTTTGGGGACACACAATTTAATCCATAACAATGTATATTCATAAATTTGAAAGGCTCACATCTGCCTCACTAATAATTGCAGTCCTGGAAATGGAGGAAGCAGAAGCCAATATGCTCTAATTGGAGAGGAAGTGGGAGATGAGGTTACAGACAACCACATGCAAGTCTTTTGATGGTCATACTAGAGAGGGAGCAACACCAAGGTTTGAGGGTTTTTTTAAAGTGGTTTTTATTTTTATCTTTAAATTATTTTTATTGGTTTCAGAGAGGAAGGCAGAGGGAGGGAGGGAGGGAGAGAGAGAGAGAGAGAGAGAGAGAGAGAGAGAGAGAGAAATAATCAATGATGAGAGAGAAGCATTGATCGGCTGCCTCCTGTACATCCTCTACTGGGGATCGAGTCCACAACCTGGGCATTGACCGGAATTGAACCCGGGACCCTTCAGTCCACAGGCTGACACTCTGTCTACTGAGCCAAACCAGCTAGAGCTTGAGTGGTTTTTCTAAAATAAAACTTTGTTGAAGTTCATATCTGAATCAGTAGGTCTTAGATGGGGCCTGAGATTGTGTAATTCTAACTTGCTCTCTGGTAAAGCGGACGCTGTTGGTCAGTGAACCCCAGGAACACTTTGAGGAGCGGGAGGCTAGAGCTCTGAATGTAGTTGTGTGTTCATTTGCCTGATTCCTTCCTAGACGCTGAAGGATAATTCTTCCAGATAATTCTTATTGTCTTACACTGTACCTGTCACATAAAGATCTTTGGGATATATTGAACATATGGAGATGTGTATTTGGCATTATCTACAACTATGAAAAAGTGGGGAGGAACCCTAAAAGCCTAATAACACAAGAATGGATAAGTTAATTAGCGTACAAATATACTTTGGAATATTCTTAAGTAATGAAACTGGTCATTTTGAAGTCCATATGATAATAGGGGAAATTCCTATGACAAAATTTTAGAAAGCATGTGAGTTTTTACTTACAATATTTTGATTGCCACTGTGTGAAATTATGCATTTGGACAAGAACAGAACAGAAAAAGCAACTTGGATTTGTTGGAGCAACAAGATCATGGATGATATTTGCATTTAGATTTCTGTCGATGTTATAAAAATTTCACTGTTACACATGTGGAAAAAAAAAGAAACCAAACATGGATAGTCTCACTGGAAAATCAAAACAGAGATAAGTAACTCCTATGTATGGTAGCTTAGATTCGGGATTGTATATATTGTTCTATAAGCCATATATATATATGTATGTATATAACTTTAATTTGCACAATCATTCTTTTATTCTTAGCTGACAGCTTCCCTCTTCTTTGGTCCTTTTTTCCTTCCTTTATTCCCTTTCCTTATGCTTCTGCTCTTCCCTCCCTCTTTTTAAGACATCTCTCCCTTAAGGAATTCCCATTCCCAGTGATATCTCATCGAATGAGCACATGAATAGCTGACATTATGTAATGCTTTGACATTTGGCATTCCCAAGACATTACCCCACCCCTGATACAGAATAAGTTGTCAGAGCATGAAATTGGTATTTTTACATATTCTTAATGTACAGATGTCATTCTGAAAACCATTCACTAGTATGATGATTGCATTCTTTGTCTCATTTTCTTTCTATGCCAAGATCTGTTCTTGTGATTTCTTTTCTTTTGGGAGTTTCAAAGAGGGAAGACAAAACTTTAATGATCCAACTCACTGATAAACTTTGACGTCTCTGGCCATTTTTGGCAACCATCCTTTGGGCGCAAGAGCAAAGATGTAACAAGAAGGACCAGGTATGACAGGGAAACACAATCAATGGCCCACTTGATGGTGCCAGATTCCTCAGCATGTTCCAGTTTACAAGTTTATAATTCTGTGTTAATCACAGAAATGAATGGCTATGCTTATGGGAGGAAAGACGTATGTAAAAATAATAACCTTGTAGAAAATACACAAGGTAAGAACCGGAAGGGATTTAGAGATAGTCCTGTCCATCTTCCCAATAACTCAACAATGCCTTCCTTAATAGGATCCCTGACAGCTGAGTATCCAGTCTCTGTTTGAACACCTTCAGGGATGGACATCTCACTACCTCACGAAGCAACCATTTCATTCTTCAACAGTTGACAAATGCTGCCCAGCATTCTTTCCCCTTCTAGAAACAGTACCACCTTCCTTTGGGGAACTGCTTGCTTCTTCATTCCATGTGGCTTCTGACAGGACATGCAGTGGTGTGCTGCTTCCTGGCCTGTTTGCCCTTATATCCATTCCCTGCCTTTCCCCCTGCCCCTCTCTGGATTGCAGGGGGGAGTGTGCTGACCCCCACAGGCCCTCAGTCTCAGGCTCCCATTTCAGCTGGGTTTTGATGGGTCTGACCAATGGGAGGCCCTGGCTGGGGAGTGGAGGGTGAGGAGATGGCTCACTGAAGGTCTGTTAGAGGCTCTCTTCCAGCATGGCCAGAGCAAAGGGCACTGCGCAAAAGAAGGGGAGAGTTATATGATCGTAGAGGGTAGCATCGAGGAGAAAGGTGGACTTGGAAGAAAGGTAGATGAAACTGGATTGGGAGAGCCCAGAGTCTGGAGCCAGATTGTACGCTTTGAATCCCAGCTGGGCATTTAAAAAAAAAAAAAATTCAATCTTTATTGTTGAAAAGTATTACATATGTCCCCTTTTCCCCCCATTGACCCCTTCTAGCCCACCCCAGCCCCCTGATCCCAGCTGGGCAATTTACAATATGTATGACCTTGAGCATGTTACTTAACCTCTCTGCTTCAGTTTTCTCCTTTGTAAAATATGGATGATTCTAGTATGTACAGGATAGTACATACCTTGTAGGGTTTTTGCAAAGATACAATGAATTAAAACGTGGGAAGTGCTTAGAACAGAGCCTGGCACATAGCAAATGCTATATATGTGTTTGCTGCTGCTGCTGCTGCTGGTGATGGTGTCATTCTGAGGGTTACCTGATTTTAGCCCCCGGGTTTGAGTACAGCTCTTAGAATGTGTCACAAACATCTCTGATGTTTCTAATGCAGCCTGTGCAACACAGATTCCTCTCCCCCAGAATTACCTGGCTTGCTCATACACCCATGAAACCTGGATATGGAGGGTGTATGTATAAAGCGATGCAGAGCAAAGGCATTACCATCAAGGCAACCATAAAGTAATCCATGACAAAATAGAGAGGACACAGACCTCGGGATCCCGAAACCTGGCTTCTGACCCGAGCCCTACCTCTAATTCAGTAGGTGACCTTGGGCACGTCCCTTCCGTTGTTGGGACTTCAGTTTGACTCTCTATAAAATGATGGGGGTGAGGATTCTGACGATCTTAGGGGCTCTCTTCCAGCTCTATCATTCTGTGATTCTAAATCCCTTTATAACAAACTCCAGGAGAGGAGCTTTGCTCTTGCAAATGGAGTGTAAAGTTAATCCTGCCTGTGCTGAGGCTAACTACTGTGCGTGTGTGGTTTATCCTACTTCATTAAACCCTGACTCCCCACAGAGCAGGCGTAAGGCAGCCCGGGCAGGTAATACTAACGTGTTGCTGAACTGGGTCTCCTAATGGAAAGTGATTTCCCCTCACTCTTTCTGGAGTTTAGAAACACAAAGCCTATAACTCCCATTTTCTACCCTGATACTTTGCCTCCTGTGTAGATTCAGACCCAATCAGAGGTATAGCAAACTGGGTCCCGGTAGCTTATTTATGTGCCCACTCCCTGGCCCCCCTCCCCGACCCTCCATTTCTGCAGACTGCATCATCATGTTACAAATGAAGAAACTGAAGTTCACCCATGGTAGCAGACTTGCTAGGGGAGGCACAGGGAGTTGTGTGTGATGCAGAAAGTGAGGGCAGTGCTGCTCTTGAATGAATGCTCGCTAAGGGGTGGGGAAAAAAGGAAGGTCATTGGGAACTTCTGAGGCAATGTCCCCAAGTGAAAAATTTCCCCCAAGATCCTTATCTTTTCTAAAAATTCTTGCAGAATTCCAGGTCAGTTTTCCGAAGACTAGAAGAGAGGACCCAGTGGGTTGCTGGCTCAATCTCTAGTGTGGGGGTGTGTGTGCAGGGGGCAGCCCCCCAGTGATTCTCTCTCATCATTGATGTTTCTAACTCTCTATCCTTCTCCCTTCCTCTCTGAAATCAATAAAGATATCTTTAAAAAAAAAAAAGAACAAAAGAACAGAGCTTGTCATGAAGGCTAGACCTCAGTTTCTTTCTCTATCAGCTAGACAGAATTATCTAAGTCTATGAATGTCCCACCAAAATCAGCTGGGGGGCTTCAAATATCTATCTATCTGGCCAAGGTGTTCTACTAATTCCCAGTTCCACTAAACTTCAATCCCTGGGGCCTGGAGTCCCAGAATCTGTATTTTTACCACAACCTCAATTGTTCAGGAGAGAACTGAGCCAGCTGCATATCTAAGAGCTTTGGTATATTAATGGTTTCCCCCCCAATATTGTTTTCGTGGTTACCACATTTTATTTTTTGAAGCAGCTTAAAAGATCCCTAGCCATGCTGCAAGGCATTCAGATTTGTGCAATGTTTACAATGACTTTGTTGTTCATTAAACAAATTTACCCAGACTAACCCAACAGGAAAGAAATCATCTTGTTTACAGTGAGCTCCTGACAAAAATATGTGTAGCAAAGACAGACAAACACACATAAACCTGGCTTGCCAGTGGGACATAATTTGCTGCCACATCCAATTTTTCTCATTAGAACTTGTTTTATTTGAACACAACTCAGTACCCCGTGTAAATGTGAGGTTGTTAATCTTATTACTATATGGAAAACAAATTAATTAGTATGCATGCTATTGGAGATGAGTTGTAAGGTTGGTGTTGGAAAGATTAGGAAAATACACTCATTACTCCAAATGATATCTGATATACATGTCTGACTTCCACTTTAAGATCAGTTCCATTATATGGACAAAAAATATAGCTAATAAAAATCCAGCTTTAAAAAAAAAATCCAGCTTTTGTGTTCAGCATCTAAATGTTGGGATTGACCGGATACAGACATGCTGGCCTTTTTTGTTTTAAAACAAAGGTCGTGGGATGAATAACTGCTTGTCACTATTTCTCAGCTGAGACTCGGCTGCTGCAGGCACCTCCTCAGGGTCCAGCTTCCTTCCCAAACCAAACCAGGTGAGAATGATCTTCTCTTTCCACATGCTCTTCCCTAAGCACTTCTTTCTATTGTCTGGTCCTCGTCATAATGAACACATCTTCTTTTTCCAGGGCACTGTGTGCTTCCTGAGGGTAGAGAATATATTTCAATTGGAAATTCAAATATTGATCAGATATTTATAGTACGATAAACCACACACACACAAACCACAATGCGACAGAAAATATATATATATATAAAGAATGAGAAAGCTCTTTATTTGCCAATGTGAAATAATCACCAAGATATATTGCCAAGTGTACACCTACGGACTGCCTCTGGAAGTATACTGGTAACATTGATTCCCAGGTTACCAGGGAGGGGACCTGTGGTTGAAAGGCAGAGGTAAAAAGAGGCATTTTCTCAGGTTCCTTTTGTACCTTTTGAGTTTGTCATACATATGTACTCCCAAGCTAAAAGTAAAATCTATTAAAAATCAAGTACTTGCTCAAAATAAAAAATAAAAAAAACACCAACCATGGCCAGTGTGACTCAGTTGGTTGAGCATCGTCCCATGCTCCAAAAGGTGAAGGGTTCAAGTCTCAGACAGGGCACATGCCCAGGATGCATACGGGAGGCAACCCATCAATGTTTCTCTCTTGCATCGACATTTCTCTCTTCTCCTCCCTTTCTCTCTCTCCAAAAATCAATAAAAACATTTTAAAATGATAATAAAATAAATTTTTTAAACACCAAAACATAAAGCAATTTTTTTAAAAAAAGGTATTTGGAGTGTTAAAGACTTCAGGAAGTCCTTTAATAAGTAAACCTGTTTTATTTTAACTCAGTGTTATCAGACTTAATTCACCAGGGAACTCCAAGAGAAACATAAGATATCCGGTGTTTTCCAAAGGTTTTGACCCTGAAGTCCTTTACAAAAATGTTCACCTATTACTATCTCACAAAGCACAAATGACCAACCCACTAGTGTGCTCTAGGCAACACGTTAAACCAGCAGGTGAAAAAAAAAAGGTAGATATTGACTCTACTGCCAACTTCATGGATGAACCTGGTCAAGTCCTCTCTTCTCTGGACCTCAGTTTTGTCATCTCTAAAATAAGCCAGCTGTATGAGATTATTTCTGGAGCTCCTTCCGGCTCTAGAGCTCTGGCAAGAATATATTAAAGACCTCCCCCACAGTGAGCCCATGCTTTGGGTAACCATTGGAGGCAAGGAGTCTACGGTGCCTGTTAAAAGAAGTTACAAATGTAACTGATGTGGATGTATTTTCAAAAAACTCAAGGATCAAAAACAAACAAACAGCCAAGATATTCCAGGAGGTTATAAGAAACCAATGCAATCATCTTTGGTTCACCACAGCCCTGATACTGCCAAGTCTCAGCACTCCCACTTATTCACTTGTGTGCCCTTGGGTAAAGCCCTGAGTTGAGGGTTTTCTCAGCTATAAAGTGGGTTTAACAATTGCTTTGCTGCTTTCCTCAAATTCTTGGTAAAGGCATTTAATTCATCACAGCAACAGAGATAAGAGAGTAGAAAACCGATGACAGGTTTGTCTAACCATTTATTTAACAAGTAAAAATGTCCCTTATCAAATTATCTTTCATTTATCAGTAAAATGCCCTTGGTTGGGGCATGAAGGTAGTATGAAATTATCATACTCATCCATTATTAGAGGCGCAATACATTTTTAAAAGCCTTTTACAAAGTGACTTGTTATTATATATCAAGAACCATATAAGAATTCAGGCCCTCTGACTCAGCAAATCTAGATCTGGGGATTTTAGGAAATAACAATAACAACAACAAAAACAAAAAGGAAAAAGTGAGAGGTATGAAAGTTGCACTTTGGGATTATCTGTAATAGTGTTAAGTTGACTCCTTCTAAATATACAATACTAGGGAGGGCTATATCCACTTAAAAGAGTATTAAGCAACCATTAAAATAATTATGAAGACATTTATTTTTAAATGATAATTATAAAGGCCATGTGGAATTATAATGATAAACTGTTAAGTGAGAAAACTGAATACAAAGCTGTAACTATACTAATAAATTACCTATGGAAATTTTGCCAGCATGTAAAGACAAGAGGAACAATGAATTGTTCATTTGCTAGGATGGTAAGATTATGGATAATTTTTTTTCCTTTTAATATCCTTTATTGTTATAACTTTGTGAACTAAATAAAAATGTGGGGAAAATACAATGAAAGTAATAGATAGGTACATTTTGTTGTATTCTTTGTAAATCCTTTCACTGAAGAAAGGGATTAAATGTGGCTTACCGTAGCAAATCATAAAATAAGACCCACATACTGGATTTCCTTCAGACCCTCCTACCTTTCTGAGAATAAATTAAAATATAAACACCAGAGTTGAGTTTTTAAAATCCAGGATTATCTCATTATTCTATTTAAAACTGTAAAGAAAGAAAATGCCCTCTTTTTTTCTTTTGGATTAAAAGTTTTCTCAGCCAAATTCCATATGTCTGTTCTTCCCCGTTAAGGGGGCATGTCCCCATTCCTCATGCATTCCTCAGCCTGCGGGACCTTCAGTAGATGTATAGACAATGGTGGAGAAGATCCAGTCAGATTGAAGAGAGCCCAACTGTCTTTGTGAGACGAGCATACTGATTTCTGCCCAGGCTGCCATCCAGGTTTGTAGTCACGATCCCCTGAGATAAGTGTAGAAAAACATGAAAGTGCTTTGTAAATCCTCCAGAACTGTGTGCAGTGGATCTTTTTTCTTTGGGAGTCAGTGTGGCATAATGTCGGACACACAGGGGTAGAATCTGGGTGAGAGCATCTGGGAGAGAGGAGGAGTGGGTTTTAGTGAAATGGTTAGTGTTAGCAGTTAGGAAATGTGAGCCCTGGCATGGTAGGTCAGCTGGTTAAAGCATCTTCCCATACGCCAAGGTCGCAAGTTCAATCCCCGGTCAGGATACGAAAGGCAACCAATGAATGCATAAATAAGTGGAACAACAACTTAATGTCTCTCTCTCTCTCTCTCTCTCTCTCTCTCTCTCTCTCTCTCTCTCTCTCTCCAATAAAGAAAAGGAAATTTGACTGTGAAGTCAGAACTGGCTTTCAAATTCCAGCTCTGCCATGGAGCCTCAGAGTTGAGACTTCACTCAGCTCATAGTGATGATGTATATAAAACACAGTGCCCAGTAAGTAGTGAGCACTCAAGAAATGTCAGTTAATCTCATTAGTCCTGCCTCTCTGGGATTATTTGTCCAATAATATTTAGTTTAGATATCTGTCTGAGCAGATATCTTCACAGGGACTCTCACTGTGACACCTTGTTTGTTTTTCCCTGAGGCAATGACCCCCAAAGGGCAGAACTAGGACCAGTGGATAGAAGTTATATGGAAGCTGATGTGTGCTCAATGAGGGAAAGAACTTCCTGGCAGCCATTCCATAATACCAGTTCCATAAGAGACTAGTGAACTCACTGTGCCTGGAGGCATTCAAGCTCAGGCTTAGTAACTATTTAAAGGGATGCTGTAAAAAGACCAACCTAGACACAGCTAATACAATTTAATGAGACTCACTATCCCAAGTTCCTGTGCTATCAATGAACTATTTATTGATTTATTATTACTTTAGCAATACTTTAATTGATAAACTACTTGTGCCATCTTCAAGGCTTTGGCCTATTCTAATTCCTCTCTGAAGAGAATGCCCATAGAAGTCTCCTGGGGTTAGAGGCTGATGGAGAATCAGAACACATGACCTATGACCACTTTCTGAACCTTCTTTCCCACAGTGACATTCTTTCTACAATGTGCATGTGGTATAGTAGAGTTCACCTCATTCATGCACTGTATTGACTGCAATTATGTCTTCTCATTTCCCTCTAGGACCAGAGGTTTTCTTCTCCTCTCAGCTCTGCCCAGCTGTGTTTTCTTCCCACCAATTCTAGATCCGACATTGCCTTTTCAGAAATTTAGCAGCAGTATCATGACAGCTGTTAACCTATGGCTCTCAGATGTGCTTGAGTTGAATTTTTTGTTCTTTGCTTTCTTATAGTGCTGGCAAAGGATACTTCAAAAAGAACCACACAATTTTTCAACACATGAATACTGTCGGCCTCTTCCTATACAAACCTTCACTTGTAGCTCCTGTCACATGCTGGGCCATCGACTCTTCTACCAAAGGAGAAATATATCGAGTCAACTAAAAAATATTTTCTTTAAACAGCACTCAGAAATCCAAACGCAAGGTAACAATACTTCATGAAGTGAGTGCCAGGCTATTAAATGATTTGGTCCTCACAACAGCCCTGAGAGGTAGGTTGAGTAGGTGGCAATTAATCTCCCCGTGATATAGGTTAGAAAACTGAGGGGCAGAGAGGTGAAGTCATACTGTTAAGATGTGATAAAGAAGAAAGCATGAGTTATGCACTGCAGAAGCCCAGTCCAGAGAGGATTTCCCCTTCACCACATGTTTTCATTCATCACTCAACTCAAATGAGCATCTTTTATGTACAAGTCCTATATTGTGCTGGGGCTGCAGAGATGGACCAGACACTCTCCCTGCTCTTGTGAGAGAAGAGAAAGACAAAAACTGCTACGATAGTGTGACAATGACATTAGCAGAAATGTGGGACCTAGTGGGAACCTGATGTGCTCACTCAGGGAGTGACCCTAGGCCTAAGGCAGACACAAAAGCCCAAAAGCAGGCGGCAATGACCTCTGCTTAGAGAGGCTAGGCAAGAAGGAGGGTCTTGAAAAGCTCAGAAGGTAGTTCAGAGGTTCCCATGGGTACCACCTGGGAGGGGTGGCTAAGCGGTTCAAACTGTGAGATGGCTCTAATGCAATTCTTACTATATCTCCTTGGGGACTTACTGACCATCCTCCTGCTCTGCCAATTCCTAAATAGGCCAAACATGTTCTGTCTTTAAGCCATTGCTCATACTGAACCCTTGGTCTATGGTACCCTTCTGCCCATCTTTTCCAACTCAGTCTTCCAGGCTTAGATCAAATACCACCTCCCTCAAGAAGTCTTCATAGATTCCCCCTAGCAGAAAAGGATTCCTCCTTCGTTTTCCTAATTGTATTTAATGAAAAAACTGAAACCATAGGCTTATTTCTCTGCCATGACTTTGAACAACTCAAGGGCAAGAAAGACTCAACTCCCTTGAGTACTAAACACTGAGCTCTTTGTTGAATGGAATTGAATTAAAAATGGGAGCAGGGGACAAGTGGTTCTTTGGTTCTTTGGAGGCACATTCCCAAGCCCTTGGTCTGCTCTTTCCATAGCATTTTGCTTATATGTAGATATCCAGTAGCTTCATCTACAGAATGGCAATATTAATCATGTTCTCCATGTCCTTATTTATCTAACAGAGTCCTGTCCACCCTTCAACACTCATCTAGGTTACTCCCCCCCAAAAGGTCTTCTCTGACCTCCCTGTCCAGAGTCTGCCTTGACCATCCTGCTCGGTTCTCCCTCAGCCGCCCTTGCCTTATCCACCCACGCTGTCAGGGGCTAAGTAGAGGTCTGTCTCCTCTGGACAGGGTCTGGGGCTCAAAGGACAGTACACCCTGGCTCTTGACCCAGGGCTGTGCACCCCTTCCCAGGGTGGCTGTGAGGATCCAATGACTGCTGAGTGGAGACTCACTGAGGGCTTCTCTGCAAATGTTCTTGCCCTTCTCTCTGGCACTCATGACAGTGAAGGGCACTGGGCTGGCCCATGAAGCCAAGCCGGCAGGGTACCCCAGTACCTCAGGCATCACATTTCCCCAGTGGGCCTGGAGAAAGAGTGGAGGACTATCCACGGGGGGTATGTGGCCCTTCTGGACTGGAAGCACGCCTCTCCCCCTTCCCCATGCCAGCTGGGAAACCGCTTCTGCCTGGGTGGCCACAAGAGCTTTAGGGCCAGAGCTTTCCTCTGGGTCTCCAAAGCCACCTGGGCTGCCCAGACCCAGGCACCTGGCCTGCACTGAGAGCTTCAGAGGAAATGGAGGAACGGAACCAAGTGCGAACTAACCGGGTTGTGGTCAAAAGAGCCAGGACAAAAACCCAGCTCTGAGCTTAATTAAAAAGAGTGCTTAATCCCTCCCCCAACGAATGTAGATCGCCCACAAAGGAGAACAGGACTGCCAGTGGCCAGGAAGACCCGAAGCCTTACAAACAAGCATTTAGGGCTGTGCAGGGCAGCTCTGCTATGATCTGATACAATGACTATTGTCAAGGAGGGCTGTTTTTCCATGTTTTTGTATCCTTTTCTTCGAATTTCCTTTTGCTACCTAATTTCATGCATCAGAGGTCAAAAGACAAAAGGTCAGGCCTGGTTTGGAGGCAGCAAACTCCCCTTCACCAGGAACGTGTGTCCAAAGGAGCGCTTTGAGGCACGGCGTGCAGAATGCAGACACCGGCAGGTTTCCTCCCCGCCTCATTCTCTTTTGTCACTTCATGGAGTACACGAGTCTACGTGCAAATTGCATGAAAAGTGAGACACCAACTACTATACCAAAGGAGGAAAAAATCGCCCTCTTTCAATTCACCAAACTGTTGCCAGCTCATACCTTATTTTGTAAGAATTTGTGCCTAACAGGAAGCCCATCTGAGAGCTCTCAGCCCGCCTATGCACAGAACCATATAAAATACTGAAGCTGAATAGATATTCTTTAACTTTTTTTTTCCTCTGGGAGAATTTATAAAGATCTCTCCGGAAAATTACCAACATTTGTCCTAAAAAGTGCCTTCATTGAGATTTACAGCAGCATTTTAGTATAAGCAATTTAGTATGACTCTTTTAGTATATTTTGTTTTAGACCTCCAATCTTTCCAATGCCCCATTTTGGATTCTTAAGTAATAGCAGACTGTTAGTTTCCTTGTGTGGTAGGTAGACACATAGATTTACAAGGAGACTCTAGCGTCATGCTTTCCCATTAGAAATATTTTAATCATTTAGGAGGGAAATTATTTTCCTGTCTATGCTCATAAGCTCCTCATATCAACTGGGTATGCCAAATGGCTTTCATCTGACTAAAAATAAATTAGGGGGCATCTTTGCTTTTTCTTCTTTGAGACAATTTTTTTAGTCTATTGGCATTTAATGTCTGAAGGTCTGGCCCCCATCTCCATACAAAGTAAAGCAGACGTTAAAGTTAAGCATGTTGGGAGGTGTCTCTGGTTATCACTAGACACTGGCGCTGGCTGCGGGGCTCACCTCAAAGGCCTTTTGGACCCCAGCCCAGCTCCTCTTTTCCATCTTACCCTGGGCTGAGTCCTGGAGGAAGCTAGCAGCAGAGAGCTTGTCCAGTTGCTAAAATTAGGTAATCAGCAGCAAATCCGAAAGCCTATTAGAGCACAGTTTTATTTCAGGGATGTTTTCAAAACCAGGCTTTCTATCCCACAGTTCCATCTCCTCCCTATAAAACTTCACCTCAAAAAAAAAAAAAAAAAAGCCATAAAAATCAGCCCAGCAGACTGAGGTATCTGCAGGGTCCAGGGGAAGTGCCCCAATCCTGCTGTGATCCTCTGCTATGACTCTGACGTTATTACAGAAAAATGGAGAAGGAAGTAAGTGAGAACATTAAAGGGCCTACTTATAGGCTGGCTTCACTTCTGTTTAGCTTTCTGATCTGCGTCCAAAAACTTAAAGAACTTAACCTGTGCACTTACTCAAAATCGCTCGAAAGTAGGTTCCTCCACGTCCCAATACTTCATGGAATCAAATTATATCACATTAAAATGTTATTAGTTGGAAACATATTAGATAAATGCAAGTCTAGGCTGGTGCATAAATATTTAAAGCTCACATTACACAGAAATATCAGAAGAAAAAGGGCGGGGAGAGCTAACAGTTCTTCGTATAAATATGGCTAGAAATAAAGCATCCTACATGTAAACTTTCTTGAGCAACATATGATTTTATTACTTACAAATTATGACATTGTTAAATTTCAAAGGAAATATAAGAAATAAACTCATTCACACTTGTTTTCAATGTTAAACAATCAAGAGGGCCCGTGAATCTTTTCAATGCTTCCTTTTGGATTCTTAGGTAATAGTGGATGGCTGGGATGTGTTGGCAAATTTTAAATATAACTGACTGCCTATTTTCCATATTCATATATTTTAATGTAACTCCAAGAGAGTGAATTTTATCTCAAAATTCTTCAAGAGTTGCCTTCAAATCATCTCTGTGCATATGTATATGGCATACCCTTGACGTCTGCCATAGGTATCGGTGTGCTGGAAACCAGTCGTGGAACTGAATTGAATTACTGGATTTGAGTTTAAATGAACCCATCTAAAAGACCCAGGTCTGCGCTTTCTGAGGCTTCTCTCAATAACTTGTAATTAAAGCAAAAAAGGCAGTAAAGTAAAACAACAATAGCCGTCACCCACCATGAACACCAGGTTCCCGAACACAGCCCCATCGAATTTTCCAGCGGTACCCGAATATTTCTGGGTGGCCTGCCGTTAGCACATGGTGCTCCAGCGAGCCAGTGCTCGAAGCCCTATATGCGCAGAGGACCCTACTGGCAGCAGAGATGGATGCTTCGATTCAAACCATTCCTCAGCCCCTTTCCGCCCAGGGCGCCACTTGAAAACTGCGGCCGGCGACTAGCCTGCGTTGCGCGCTTTTTTTTTTTTTGCGCTCTGCGCCCGGGGAGACGTGAGTGAAGAGGCTCCCCCATCCACCTGGGCGCCAGCCCCTAAGCACACCCCACGCTTGCACAGAGAGGGACCTACTCGGCGAGACTCTGTGTCCACCCTCAATCCTGACCCGTTCAGACCCAGCAAACGAAGCGGGGCGGGGCGGGGCTGGGCTTTAGGGGCGCCGCCTGCCCAAGGTGCGTGCCACGTGCGCACTCACTGCGCGGACCCCGAATCCCGCTCGTCCAGCTGCGGCCTCAGCCGCTCGCAGAAGCAGGCTCCCAGCTTTAGGGCGGGGCCTCCCCCTCGGCCCGCTGCCTGGACGCCGGCTCCCACCCACTGTCAGCCCAGAGCCCCAAGGCCAGGGTCGTTCACCGCGGCTTCTCCCGGGGCTCGCACAGAGGGAGGCCCAGCGGCGGACCGCGGTGGCCCAACCTTGGCTGGATTCCCGGCGGGGTGTTTCGGGATGGGGTGGGGGCGGGGCGCCTGGCCGGAACTGGACCCGGGTCCCGGCTCCGTGAGCCCTGGCGTCCTCGGGTGTCTCCTGGCCGAGTCGAAGAGCCCGACCTAGGCTTCTCGCTTCGCGACTTCGGCCTCCCCCCTCCCCAGACTGCAGCGCCCAAGGCTGGAGGGAAGCTCGCGTCCTGCCCAGGCCAACCCCTTCTGCGACTCTTTTCTTTTCCTGTCACTCTGTTCTGGGCCTCTGCTTTCTCCCGCTCAGAGAATGCCGGAGCGCGCGGGGGGCCGGAGGAGCTACGCACCGGCCCCTTCCCGGGGCCTCCGGTCTGCCTCCGTGCTGTCCCTCACTCTCTGTATTTTCCTCCTCGAGAGATTGCCCCCGCATTCCCTTGCCGGGTTAGCCAGCTTGTCTTTCTGCCTCTAAATCTGTCTCTTTCCTCCCCGGTGCAGCATTAAACAAATCCACGTGTGTCGAGGTTCAAGTCCCGGCAGTGTGGACAGAGAGCATGCCTTCTCTGCCCGTGGAACATTCCCGGGCGCTACAGTCTGGCTTCCCCTTGACGTGGTGCCAGCGCTGGCTCCGCCGTGCAGGCCGCGGCTACCAATGCGCCGGCTCCCTCTCTCTCCTTCGCTAGCTGTGTGCGTCGGCTCCGAGTGGGGATCTCTCTGTCTATGGTTGCAAACCAGGGCAAGGCTCTCCAAACCGAAAGCTGAGCGGAGTTGGGTTTCTAGCGTTCCAGGGCTGCGGACAAGCGAAAGGGGGGCCTTTTCCTGGGGTCCCGTCGCCTATCTGCTCCTAGACTCCACGCGTCCCCTAGCCCCTGACCAGTATCTCTGGAGCCGCAGCGCCCATTCCGTGTGCTCCGAAGAGGGTTGCCACCTGCTCCGCGGCGGGGGAGCCGGCCCTCGGTCTAAGGCTGCGGAAGTCGGGGAGGTCAGGAGCACACTGGCCAGAAGCGAGAGGAGATAAACCCTCAGCAGACAGGGAGGGCAACAGGACGGCGGCTGGGCCTGGGTATCCCGAGAGGAGGGAGCGGGCTCTGTGAATGCTGACCTGGGCACTGGAGCCCCAGGACCCGCGCAGGAGTACAAGGGCGGGCGGGCGGGCGCCCCCTCGGGAACGCACAATTATTTTGCCTTCGTCTGGAACTCGCCGAGTAGGACGCGACTGGCGTGGGGGGTCAGGTATTTCGGAACCAGGCAAACCCACCATTCGTGATGCTTGGCCTAATCCTTTGCCCTTCCTGGGTTCGGAACAGGAACGGGAGGAGTGCCCGGTGTCCCCTCCCTCATCCAAAAAGCCCCACAAAGCCAAAACACACACGCCAAAACTCACCAGAGCACCCCGCAAACACAAAACACTAAAGCCAACACACGAAAACAGAAACCCAAATCCCCATCCAAACGCACGGCTCATTAAAAAAAAAAAATCAAAATCGAAGAAAACAACACACAAGCACAAAATTCACCTAACACAAAACACACAAACGACACCCACTGGTGTAAAATCAAAACATAGCACAGCACCACGCAGAAGGAACAGACTTCAAACGGCACACACAAAGGCAACCGATAAGAACAAAGTTTAACACGCACACAAAATCAAAACGCACCCAAAAGATCAAGACGCACAGAGCAAAGCCCGATAAAATGAAATCCACGAAAAAAAAAACAAGACGCAAAACACCGACACAAAAGACTCATACATAATTAAAACAACAACAACAACAACAACTCCCAGAAAACAAAACCAAACAAACCCTCTAAACAGAAAAAACAAAAAAAACAAAACAAAACAAAAGGAACCCCAGCCGATTCCCGCCCCCAGCCCTGGGTGAAATGTCAATTCCGGAAGGGCTTTTGATCTCTGGGTGCGGACAGGCCTCTTCCTGGGCGCAGCCTCCCCGCGCGGGCCAAGCCGGAGGGCGGGAAGCCGAGGCTGGGGCCGGCTGCGGAGGGCAAGAGTGGAGCGCTCCGAGATGCCCCCCAATTAAATCGCCGGGCAGGGACCCCGACCCGCAGGCGGCAGAAAGGAGGCGGCGGAGGGTGACTGCGCAGACCAGTTGGTGGTGGGGGGGGGGGGGGGGGCCGCCCGGGGAGTCCACAGCCACGTTTCCGATGGTGGCGAAAATCCGCTAAGCGATGTCCGGTCCCCGCCGCGCCCCCACCCCTTTTCTCGAGCTCTGGGCTCTTCCCCCCCTAGGTGGCGGCCCAGCCTCGTGACCACCCCCTCCAAAAAACAAACAACACCCTCGCGGAGGACGAGTCACTTTCCGAAACTGCCATTGTCCGGCGGGCCAAGAGTCCTTCTCTGGAGCGCTCCCCCGCCCTGGAGGGCCGTGCCCCTTCGACCACCCCGCAGCGGGACCCCACCGGCTTCCAGGGGCCTAGCCGAGCATCTGGACTCGGGGTTGGGGAGGGGAAGGGGAGGGAAGTCTCGAGCCTGGGCCGAAGAGAGCGGGCTGGACATGCCACACCTCTACCCGGCCTCTCTTGGGCTGATTTCCCCCCTGGAATCAAGTCCAGGGGCGCCGGGACGACGCCACGTCTCGGGGCTTGAGGGCAAAGGGATTCCATTCATGGGCCGGGGTAAGGTGTCCGGGACTCCTGCCCATCTCCAGGACCTCCTGAGATGGTTCTGCTCAGCCCGGGTGCTCCAAAGCGGGGGGCCGGATTTTAGCCCCAGCATTGCACATCTTAACCTCTGTGCTACGGGCCAGAATGCGACGTGGTGTGGGGAGAACTGCGACCCGGGGGGCTGAGTGGGACCTGGAGGCTTCAGGCTTCTCGTACTTCTCTAGAGTTAGGGACCCAGCAATAGCAATAGCAATAGCAGCTGCAAATTAGGGTGGGGGTGGGGAGCTGGGAGCTCTGGGGGGCGGGCGCCGCCCTAGGGGTGAATCTGAGGAAACTGGATGCCTGGCAACATCTCCTGCTTTTGCACCCCCTTCAAAAGCACCTGCTTGGCAGATTGGTTAATTTCTTTAAAAACAAAAACCAGGCCGGCCCCCGCCTTCGCAGCCGGGTCTGCACCCAGAGGGCTCACCGGCCCCGCGCACGGTGAAGAGGGCCGCGATCCCAAGTCGCAGGGGTTTGTAGAAGGTGCTGCCTCGCTCGAGGCCGGGGCTCCAGGCTCGTCTTTGGTCGGCCCCTTCCCGTAAGTGCGCGGGCTAGCTCCCGGCTTTCTGAAACCTTCCTTCCCTCCTCCCCCACAACCCCTTATAAAAGTCCAGGGCGGTGTGGCTGCGACACTGTTGCTCTCCGGGCCTTCAGCTCGGCTCCGGCCCGGCCCGCCCCGTCTGGCCAGCGGAGCAGGCCCCTCTGCACGGCGCGGACACCTTGCCCGGCTCTGGGCCGGCAGCGCGGGGCCGCACGCTGGGGGCGCGGCGTGTCTGGGGACATCTTGTGATGTTGGCGAGAACAGGACATGATCTCACATGGCGAGAAGCTCTTTAGTTCCTTAATCATTTCACGGTGCCTTCGGACGCTTTTTTTTTCCACCTAAAACGTTTAGTTTCAGCTCAGTGATCAGCTACCCCAGCTCGGCGGGGGAGCGGAAGGCTTGAATTATTCCGACCTGTGAGCGGCCCCTGACACCAGAAAAAAAAAAAAAAAAAAAAAAAAGAAGCACAAAAAAAAGTGGAAACTTTTTCCCCCCTGCCCATTCCATCAAGTTCTGAAAAATCAAAATGGATTTAGAGAAAAATTACCCAACTCCTCGGACCGGCAGGACAGGTAGGACCGCGATACCCGCTCCAGGCGCGCGAACTCCCGGCACCCAGCCGGGTGCTGGTCCTCCCGAGCTTCGGCCCTGGGGGAGGGGGCCTCATTTTTGCCAGGATTGACTGCCTGTCTGTCTGTGGCACGTTTGTGTGTCTTTTCGCCAGTCTGTTCACGGACTTCTGCATCATTCCAGGTGTCTGAGAGTTTGCCTATTTTCCCTCTATTTCTGAATATTTATGTAGGTGTCTGTCTGGGGGTCTGAAAGTTTGTTTGGGTCTGTGTGTTTACATAGGGGTTCAGAGTGCGAAAGAGTGACAATGCGTTTGTGTGTCCCTCTATACCGGATTTTCAAATGTCTGAGTGTGTGTACATGAGTTTATGCGCCTGTGTGTCTTTATATTCATTCATACATGTGTTAGTGTGTTTATGAGTTGGTGTTCCTGGATACTGTTCTTTTGTATCCAAAATGTGTGTTATATATATAATTTGGATAAGTCTCTGAGCGTATATCTACTCTTTTTAAAGGTCTGTGTTCATCTGTCATATTCTAAGTAATTTTGGAAGTGAGAAAGATGTGTACATGTCAACAGCTGTTCACTGTGTACATGCCACTATACACAAACGTGCCAGCCTCTAGGCACAGGGATGGGTCTAGGGCCTGTGGGGTTCTGTGGTGCTGAGCCTGTGAACAGGCTCAGGTCCTGTTCTATTAGGAGAACCAGGAGTGAAAGTGTGAATTCAGGAAAAGTCCTCAGTGCAGACCCTCAGTGTGTTGTGTGCACTGCTTCTCTCGGTGGGCACAGTTGAGCCTACAAAAGGGTCTCCAGGGGCAGGCACAGCATGGGCAGGTGAGAGAGCAGGCAAGCCTATATGCTAGTTGAGACATTTCTAGGGACCCCCGCCTGCCTTCGCTTTCACCTAGACCAGCCTCTGACACCGTGGTGTGTGTGTGTGTGTGTGTGTGTGTGTGTGTGTGTGTGTGTGGTGTGCTCAGGTTTCATCTGTGGGTGCCCCTCCAAAGGAGGGGAGCAGAAGCAGAGTGGACATGTGTGCCTCCTCTGGGCATCCAGTTCTGGTGCTGGTATGCAGACAGGCCTTTCTGACAGACCCAGGTGTGCGTCCCACAGGCCCAGGCAGTGAGGAGCAAGATGTGTTTATATCTGAGAGGAGGTGGCAGGCAGCTGGAAGCCTCTGTTTGCCCTGAGGTAAAGCTGGGTATAGGAGCCTCTTCTACTCCTTAGGCCAAGCGTGCTAACCCACACCCAAACACACTCCTGGCCCTGGCAAGAACTCCCTTTCCCCCATTCCTGTGGATCGATGAGCTCCCATCTGTTCCTCAGCCCTAAATATAGGTCAGAAAGCAGAAGGAGAGAGGTGAACTTATAGCCCAAACCCAGGACAATTCCCAGGGCTTAGAGGTGTTTCCAAAACTGTGAGTGACGAGAAGTGAGGGCAGAAATCGAAGAGGCAGAATTGAAGAGGATCCCCCAGGTTGAGAGTGCAGTAAGGGGAACCCCCTCTGCTCTATCCCCACTCTTCCCTCTTTCCCCCAGTGGGTCCCTGAGTAGGTGGGACTCCCAGAGGTGCCAGTGCTGGGACGAGGGTTTGTGTTTGTGCTGGGAATGGCTGAGTGTTCAGGGGCTGGCCGCTGCTGCCTTCCCCGATGAGCTGTCTACAAAGAATGTAATTCATGGCGGTCGATGGGCTCTTTGATTAGTTCAATCGCCTGAATAATCGTTTAATCAATAAAGCATTTCATTCCTCATGGAGATGGGTCTGGGTGGGGTCGGGGAGGGGCAGTTAGGCTGGCCAGAGTTGCAAGTTCCGAAGAGCCACGCCCCCTCTCCATTGACGGGTTGGAGAAAGGGCGCCTTTCCCAGGTAGCTGGGGACATCTCAGGTGGCACTGCCCTTCTGCTTGTCTGCCCCAGCCTGGGCCCCACTAGGGAAGAGGAGAGCCAAGAAGCTGGACAGGCTGGGGGCATCCAGGTCTCGTTTTGGGGTTTTTACGTGGACTTCCTCCCGCTCCTAACTTTGAGTCCTTTTCTGGGCCTCTTTCCTTTCTTCAGAACTGTTTTCCATTCTGTCTCTTGATCTCAGTTCCCCCCATCTATACAAGGGGGAAGGAACCTATGCCCTTGTAGCTTTAAGCCCAAGATCAGCTGAGGTCCACCCTGAGCAGGGAGCCACTTAAAGATTTCCTTGTCTCGGTTTTTTCCCTTGTGGTACCAAAAAGGAAAAACAGGTCCCAGAGAGGGGCAGGGACTTGTGGAGGACTTTCCTGACCTCTGACCTCTCATTCCTGCTGGGAGAACACCACCCCTGCCCCCCTCTTGCCGCTGTGGGCATCCTTGGAGAAAAACTATAATTGGGCAAGCCAGCTGCTGGGTGAGTTAAGGCTCCCCAAGGCCAGGGAGGCCAGGAGAGGCAATGGCACCAAGCCCTCCAGCTCTAGAATGAGCCTGTGAGTGACGGCAATATTCTCTACCCCTGGATCTCCATCTTTCAGAACCTTGAGAGGCCTCATCTCAGGGGTCCTTCTCCCTATCAGATTCATGGGGAAACTGAGCCCTAGGAGAAGGGCCCCACCGCCTAAAGCCTTTAGACAGAGAAAGGCAGTCAGTCCCAGAGGAAATCTGGTGAAACCCTTCCCTTTTGTCACTCACTCCCAAGATTCTCACAGCTGGACCTGGGCCAGGCAGAGCAGACCCCTGATCCAAGAGCAGGAATCAGCTCTGACCCCTGGCGTCGGTTGTTGTCTCTCGTTGATGTTTTTGAAATGAGGATTAGGGAGGACCCACCCAGTTAGGACAGCGATGGCTGTGTCACCTCTGCCTTCACTGAACGGAGCAACCAGTCTGGGCCCCGTGCGCCTCGCTCTGCCTGAAGCAGGAGCAGGGAAATGGGCCGGCCTTGGGCTGCGGGAGTTCCTCTCAGGCCCACAGAGCTACGGCAGCCATCGCCGCGGGGCGCAGGGGGGGCCGCGCGCCGGGCAGAGGGGAAGCGGGAGGCAGTGTGGGTTCGAGTGAAGAAGCCAGGTTGGGTGGCTGAGGACCGAGGGGGACGTTTCTCTGAAGGTGTTTTGGCTTCGTACACATTATTCTCAATGGGTTTTCTTTCAGTAGCAAAACTTCCAACGGCAATTCCATGTACACAAATTGGGTTTCTTCCCGGAAGGTTTCGTTCCCGCTCTCCTGCCTCCAGCGCTTAGTTAGCACAGGGTCCGGCCCAAAGTCCTGCTGCGGGGAAGCGGGGATGGGGGGTGGGGGTGGTGGGGGGGAATGAAACCACGCGACTGCTGCGCAGAGCGAGGCCCGACCGCCTTCAGGGTGCTTGCTCCTCTCTCTCCTGGACCCAGACTCGTGGGCTCACGAGCTTCCGGAGGCTGGACTGAGGCGCGGAAGCCGGGCTTGGTGGCCCTGGGGTCGCTCTGAGCCGCCGTTCGGCGGTGTAAGGTTGGGCACGGTGGCCCGGATACCAGGTCTGGTGATGCCTCTTGGCGTTAGAAGTTCCCGGAGGCCGGTCCACCCCGGCGGCGGTGAATTACCTCCGACCCAGAGGGAGGCTTCCTCTGGCCGCAGCGCACAGCGCGGTAGGAGCGGCTCTGGCCAAAGAGGTTAGGCAGCCCGGCCCTGACCTGCTGTGTGAAATGGCTATTTCGGATCCGGTAACATCTGGCGTTCCGTCCCACCGCGGCAGCGCTCCAGGGACTCTGTCCAAGCCTCCCCAGGGGTGGGAAGGAAAGCCGGTGGCGTGGGTACGTCCTAGCTGGGTGCTGTAATTTGGTACCGTATCCGCGTGCCCCCTCCCAAACGCCCGCCCACCCTGCCATCCTGAGAGTGGCTCTGGAGAGACCCTTATGAGAAAAGGTGCCCGGCCCACAGCCTTTCCTCTAGCCCGGACTTGCTGTGTGACCTTGGACAGGTCGCATCCCGCCTCAGCCTCAGGTTCCGCATCTGTAAAATGGGAACAGTTTAGCCTCAGGGCCCTATTAGCTCAAATACTTTACAAGCTGGGTTTCCAGGCCTGAAATGAGCGGGGGCTGGAGGTGGAGATGTCACTGGCTGTGCCCCTCAAGGCATCCTCACCCCACCCCTGTCCCCTGCCTCTCTTGTAGGGACGCAGAGCCGCCCCGTGGAAATCTAGTCACTTTCGGCCCACCACGCGCCACCGGTGGAGCGAAAGCGGGATCCTTAACTCATCCTGGTATCTCTGCGCTGTTCTGATCTTTCTGCTCCAAGGAAGGGGGGGGGGGTGTATGTGTGAAGATCCAGACAGGCAGGGTTCCAGACAAAGAAGAGATAATGCCACCACCCCACCTCCCTGCACGTGAAATCTCCTGATCCCCAAGAGGCTCGCCTGAGACTGTTTCCTGCAGCTGTGCCTGGAGGGGGTGGGGACGGTCAGCGCAGGAAACTTAACTGCGGTTCAGGGGCAGCTGGGTCTGGGACAGGAACAGAAGGTGGGCTAGAGGACCGACCCAGTGTAGGGGTGTGAGAAAGGGGGCAGAGGTAGAGAGAGGGGAGACCGAATGACCTGGGAGTTTTCTCAGAGTCAACCTGTGCTCTGTCCTCCTTACCAGTCCAGGTCTGGCGTGGGCATCCCAGAGCCCTTGTATTGTTGGATTTATGTTTAATATTAGAGGATCAGTGCTTTTGAATGCACAATGGTGGGACTTGGGACCACTCCCATGAGCTGCTGGCCCAGGAGAATCTTCAGTGTCTCTCTGCCAGGACCCTGGCATAGGTAAGCGCTCACAGAACTATTGCCTGCTGGGTATAGACAGCCTGCCTCATGCTTCCTTTTCAAAGAACAGTTCCTTTGATTGTGGCCCCAGGTTCTCACACCCCCTTGAGAAATGGAGACTCCTTGGTCAAAGACCCTGCCTTTCTGGACCAGGAAGGTTTTTGTTATAAATTCCCCTAGAGAGGGAAGGTCAGGTCTTTTCAACAGCTGAAAGCTGCAGCAAGGTAGCATGCCTAGCGTGGCTTGGCAGGGACCTTGCAGATAGAATGAACCCACCCACCCGTCGGCTTCAGGCACCCTTATTAGCACTGGACGGGTCTGGGTTCATTCAGTTCCCAAGAGGCCTTGCGCCGGATGTGGAATTACCCCTGTGGACAGAAGGCTCCAGCTGCTCCGATAACTAGACCCCAAAGCATCCGGCAGCTCCTGGCCTGGAGCTGAAAAGAGGTTCTCAGGGCCCGGTGTTTGGGCAACCCGATCCAAAGCCTCAGATAGCCTCTTCCTACAGGAGCACCCTGATTATCAACTTTAAAGGAATGTGACAATTTTTTTCACCTCAATGTCTCTGCCTTTCGGTTATCTCAGATTTGGGAGCGCCTGGGGTAAAAAGAAGGAGAGTGGTGGGCGAGGAGGTAGCGGCTTAGTAGGCACTTGATACAATTATGAAATGTTTCCACCGGCAGGAGTTTCATTAAAGACTACGTAAGCCAGTTCTGCCCATTTTACAGATGAAGAAACTGAGAACGGGGCAGATGTGCGCACGCGAGTCTGTTGGTGCTTAGATTGAAAGCCGGTTCTCTATTGTACTCGCCTTTCTCCAACATCCGTTGTGTGTGTGTGTGTGTGTGTGTGTGTGTGTGTGTGTGTGTTCTGGAGACTATTTCCCCTGCCTTGGCTGCCCCCAGGCCTTCAGGGTATCTCAGGGTCCCAACGCCGCACCGTGGAGGGCAGGCTCCCTGAGGATGTGCCACGGGACTCTCCGGGCACTAGGTGGATCCCCTCCCCCTCCCTCCATCCCGGCTTCACTAGGCCTTCGCGCCGCGCGTTTGTCAATGAACGTGGCGCCGCTGCCTTGGCCCCGCCTCCCATTCTCTCCCATTGCCCAAGTATCCGCTAATTAGGCGGAGCCTCCCGGTTGCTCAGCCAATGGAGCGGTGCCTCGGGCCAGGGCCGGCTGCCACCGCTCTGATTGGCTTGGTGAAGCGTGATTGGCAGGTTAGCGCCCGCCCCGCCCCCGCCCGGAGGGAGGCTGAGCCCCGGGCGGCGCTGTCCACACGCAGCGGGTCCTGAAAGCGGCTCCGGGGCGGCGCAGTGGCGCACTGTGCGCGCCGAGCAGGCGAGGGCTAGCGCCGGCGGCAGCGGCGGCGGCGGCGGCGGCGGCAGCGCGGGCAAAGCCGACAGCGGCTCCACCTCAGCACCAGTAGTCCCGGAGGCCGTGGCGGAGGGGACCTTCCGCTCTCTCCTCTGTCCCTCGCTCCACGCCTGGGGCAGGCGCGGCGGCCGTCCCGGAAGAGGCAACTGAAAGACAGTAGAACGAGACCTCCGAGAGAGGGCGGCGGGGCTCCAAGAGTAGGGCGTGAGGCGAGGAGGAGATTGTCGCTGTTGTCCCTTTTCCTGGTCCCAGCGATGGGGGGAAAGCGGGAGCCGCGGGAACTTTGAAGGCAGCGGGTCCCAGGGCATGAGGGCTGCAAGCTCGCCGGGACTCCGGAGTCTCGTCCCCAACGTCAGTAGCGGAAACGTCTGCGAACCCCACTGGGCCCCAGCACCGCCAGAGAGGAAGTTCTTTGCAACTTCGTGGGAGACGTCGGAGAGGCGGGCAGAGAGAGGCTGAGGCGGCAAGTAGGAGCCCCCGAGACCCGGAGAAGCAGAGAGAGAAGACTCCAGTGAATACCGAGGGGCCGAGGGGGAGACTCCAGAGGCAGCGAGGCCGCGGAACCAGCCTGGCAGCCCACGGGCTGCGCTGCTCCTGGAGTAAAACCAAGTGCCGTGCGTCCCGCAGGCCTCCTCAAAGCCGCTCCTACCGGAGGCCAGGGGCGCCAGCCGTCCCGGAGACGGGTCCCTACGCCATGCCCCCGAGGCTGCGGGCGCCTTGGCAGCAGCTACCCCGATTCGGGTCCGGAGCCGCCGCCTGAGCCAGCCCGGGAGGGAAGCCACCAGGAGTTGGGCGCCCCACTTCCAGCCGGAGTGCACTAGCGCGGTTTCCCGCCTCTAGGAGCAGCTCTCGGCGATCTCCGAGCTCCGCGGCCGGGCGGCCCAGCAGTGTTTTCCGAGCCCAGCTCCACGGTGCCTGGCCCGGCGGCGCGGCTCTTTAGCCGCTTTGGGCAGCCCCTGGGCGCCGGGAGGCGGCGGCGTGGGCCGGCCTGCAGTCTGGAGCGCCCCGATGGAAATACACTGTAAGCACGACCCGTTTGCATCCATGCATAGTAAGTAGGCGGCGAGCTCGCTTCTCTCACTCTCCGGCCCGGGGCGGGGTTGGGGGTGCCGGACTACGGGGCAGGTGCTAAGGCCGGCAGGACCCAGGACTTGTGTAGCCGCGCAGTCAAGTTTGCAAAGTGCAGGGCTTCCCAGGCCGGGGATGTGGAACAAAGTGCCCGGTCGCCTGGGCCCGGAGCACCTGGCACCGGGAGTCCCGCCTCCACCAACGCCTAACGTAGGCAGCGAGCAGCAGCCTTTTCTGCAGCCTTTCGGAGAGTGCTGGGAGAATCCTGGCCGGGACCTGGAGAGGCGTCCGGCTGGACTAGCTGGAGGGTACGAAGTTGTAGCGAAAGGTCAGTCTGACTCTCAGTCAGCGCCCCACACACCCAAACCCGGATAGCGCCTTTTTTTTTTTTTTTCCAAACAGGGCTAGGAGGGAAAGTGGGACCCCAACCAGTGCCTGTGTGCTTCTGGGTGTGAAGGAAGAGGTTGAGAGAGATAAGCGGGGACCTCCGTTCCAGAGCTCCAAAGGCGTTCTGGAGTTGAGCGGGATTTGAAAAATCAACCAAGTAGAGGTCCCTGAGCTGAGCTTCTGCTTAGAAGCCGCCGCCCATACACAGACCTTTAAAGGCACCATCCAGTCCTCCTCTGCAGGACGCTTGCCTTCTGATGACTTCTCCCCTAAAAAAAAAAAAAAATTAAAAAAATAAATGAAGAAGCAGCCAATTAGTCACCATCCAGGCGCCCCGCTTTCTAAAGACAGCCGAGTGTGTAGGAGACGGGAAGGGTCATTTTGGGCGCGGGCGAGGCGAGGCGGGTGGCCGGTTGCTTGACCCGCCGCCGGGGTCTGCCAGTTCGCCCTTTAGCAGAGCCTCCTGTGAGATGCGCTTCTCTCACGGCGAGTTAGCGCCGGATTAGATTCGGAGATTTCAAGGAAACACCAAGTGGAACGAATCGCGTTTCCCTTCTGCGCGCGCTGCGGAGCTGGGCCGGAACAAGGCGCCAGGCTTGGGCGGCATCCAGCCGGTGCCCAGCTTGGGTCCCCACGGGCCGCAGGTCATAGGGTTGCTCCCTGGCGGGGAGCCCTCCGCAAGCCAGCGTCTCCTCAGACAGCCCCCCAATCCTGCTTACCAGCCGTGGGTCCCCTGTTTAACAAAGGCAAGCGGAGACCCGGCTGGAGAGAAGGCGAGCTTCCCTGGGCGAATTTGTCCTTTTTCACCCGGAGGGCCGAGTGGCCTGGTAGGCAGAGAAATGCTGATCTAGGCGATAGGGGCTGACTGCCCGCAGGTGTTTCTCTTTGTGTCCGTTTCCCCAGTCGGAGGTAATCCACCAAAGCCTTTCGGAGGTTTGCGCAGTGAAGCCGTTTGCTCCGGTCCCAGCCCCAACGATTCCTCATCCTCTGGGGCCTGTGCCAAAACAGTTTCCAGTCCGTGGTGACCCCAGCGCCCCCCGCAGCCCTCTCCTGCGCACACTTGAGCTGGGCTCGAGAGAGGCTCTGATCTCACAGAGTGAGCCAGAAAACAAACGAGTTGGGGGTCAATACTCTGGTAGGCAAGCTCTTAGCTCAGCCAAGGAGAGACTGGGGGACAAAATGGGGAGGGCTGACCCCTCCACTTCTCTCCTTGGGGAGAGGGGAAGGGAGATCAACAGACCCTCACTGCCTCCTTCTGCACAGAGGGGTGCCCCAGAGATCTTGCACAAGCCCTTGGAGAGATAGCGTCAGACCCGGTGATCTTGAGGGTGGAGAAGGCAGCTACTTCCAGATGCTGTTAGCCAACCGCTAATGCTGTGTATCTGTCCCTCCTGGTCCTGGCCTTCATTTGCCCCCTGGAGAGTGCTCCCTCCTCCCATCTTTAACTCCCTGGCAGCACAGTGGGGGCTGGGCCCCAGCCAGCCTAGCTTCCAGGGCCTGCTTGATTCTGACATCCAAAGCACTTTGCACAATGTACACGCTCCAGGGCCTCAATTTGTTGGTGATTGGAGGTGGGGAGTGGGGTATGCAGTAGATCCCTTAGAGGTCCCTGGGTTAGTAGGGACTCAGACCAAGTCTCATCTCCTCATCTCCCTTCTTGGCCCTGGTCAGTTTCCCGCTCCTACCCTCTCTCTCTCCCCCCCCTCCATCAGAACAGGACAGCTTTGTGTGGGAGAGATTAGATGGTGTGTGCGGCAGGGGCAGGCATTGCCTGGAAATGGGCTTCAGAGTTCCCCTGCCCCCACCCCCTATTCCAGACTCATCACCTTCATCAGCACAACCCTCCCCAGATGTTTCCCTCCCCCAGGTATGCTTACCAGTTATAAAGCACTTTTATAACCAGTCTCCTACTTGAGATTTGTCTAAACCTTTAGTTGCACCCATTTTATAGAGTATGACATTGAGGCCAGAGAGACAAAAGGACTGATAGGAAGTTCACATGGGCAAACCTGGAGCTGGTTCTTGGGTCTTCAAGGTATCTACAGAAGAGGAGGGTGAGGGGCTTAGGCTCCAGAAAGAAGAGAGTGGAATGTCTGGGTGGGTACACACATGTGCAAGGTGCGTGTGTGATTTAGCTATTTCTGTGTCTGTGGCTTGACTGTCAATGTGTGTCAGCATCTGTCTGTCATTTAAGAGTCCATTCATGACATTTCATCCCTGCTCTTCCCTGTGTTCCTCTTGGCATGTTGGTGTGTCCCTTCATTCATTCCCTCAGGTACCACTAAGAGAAATTTCAATATCTCTCTAAGTCCTGGAGTTAAATCCGGGACTGAGACAGCAGAGACCCTCTCTCTAAGACCCTATGCCCAGTCTAGGGTGTGGACAGGGCCCTGGTGGGAAGCATGTTCTTATCCGGGCCTGAGGAGCATCTGTGGGGGCTGGCCCTTCCAGACCAGAGCCACAAAGGCCCCAGGGGCATCTGCAATTCAACCATTTTTCTCCCCCCAACCCCCTCCTTTGAACTCTTTTCTGTCAGTCCTGTGGGGGCAGGGCTGTTTCCCTTGTATCTGTGTCTGTTTCCTGGTCTTTGCCTTGAGTTGTTTCCATCTATCTTTGTGTCAGTCTCTCTGTAAATTCTACTTGGCCCTGAAAAGGGTAGCTGAGTCTGTGTCTGCCTCCAGCACCCTCTATGGGATGAGCTCTCACCCAGCTGGAGTCCACAGGAAGTAGAGGCTGGACTTGTGTTCTGTCAGGAGATGCAGGGCTGAACCTAGGGTTCCCGAAAACAAAGCCCCCCCCCCCCCCCTTTCACAGTAGTACCCTGCTCTCCATTCCCCTTCACTGGGGAATCTGTCCTCCCTTTTTTCTTCTGGCCTCCTTGCTTCCCTCTGTGCGCCATACTCACCTTTCTTTTCTTCACCTGTTTTGGCTAATCCATTCCATTTTCTCCTCTGCCTTCCTAACTTGAGGCTTCCTTTCCAATCTCTCGTTTCTTGCTGTCTGTTCCCACTCTTTGCACCCTTTCCCTTAATATCTCACTTTTCCTCTTTTCTTTCCCCATCATGCCTACCCTCTCTCAGGCATCTAGTTTTATTTCTTTCTAATCTCAGGGTAAGTGGGAGACATTGCCTTCTCAGATCACAGTTGTAAATCACCTCCCTACCACCCTTGAAATGCTCTATAGCAGGGGTGGGGAACCTTTTATTCTGCCAAAGGCCATTTGGATATTTATAACATCATTTGCAGGCCATACAAAATTATATACTTAAAAATTAGCTTGTTATTTGGACATTTAATTAATTTACCCCTAAAGTCTTAGCAGGGCCAGACCAAATTATTTCTCTGGCCTTATATGGCCCGGGGGCCGGACATTCCCCACCCCTGCTTTATTGGATAGGACTATGACAGAGGCAGAGAGAGCTAAGTGAGCTCGGGGTCTTTTCCAGGGGGATCCCAGGTTACCCTGGGTCTGGTGTCAGCTGTGGACATGTGGGTCAGACTCTGGAAAAGTATTGGTAGCCTAGTCTTTGTGGTCAGGAGCATCGGGCTTGCTGTCACTTAGAGTGTCCATGATACAAGTGGTCCCCAAAGCTCACAAATGTCTTACAGAGCTGCTCTTGAACTGCCCTGAAGGTTGGCATTGTGTTTTGGGCAGAAAGTTTAAATTGCCAGTGGTATAGGGAACAGGCTATTGCAGATGGGCTACAATGCCTGGACTGACAGGTTATCTTAAAAGTGTGCTGAGGGCTTTTAGCTTCCTTTTTTGTCCTTTCAGATGAGCTTGTACCAATTTTGAATTTACTTTCTTCTTAAATCCAGCCTGTTCTTGAAAGATCCATACAACCTTTTTTTTTTTTATTAGATGCTCCCAACCCCAGAACAAAGCTTTCTTCAGACCCTTGACCAGGGGTGGCTACAGTCTTTCGATTTTAGATGAACTACGCAATCATATTCCTAATGGCAAATATCCTGTATGAGATGGTTTTCCTTTTCTTGTGTCTGGAGTGTTTTAGAACAATCAAAACCAACTAAAGTTCATTTTGAAAATCAGAGCGAAATTCAGCTTAAAACTAGAATTAAGTACTGTTGTTATCTATAAAATTGTATTTTTCCTTGAAATCAGCCTGAGGTTGGAAATTTGGGGACATATTGAATTCAGACTCTCCTGAGAAACTTCAGTGAATTGGTTTGGCATTAAAAAAAAATAGGTTATGTTATGGATTCCTTTCCCCCATCCATTTCAGATGTTGTTCATGAATCTGAATAGTAGTTGAGTGCTGGGGAGGGGTTTGAGAGCTGAGATGAGGTGGCTATTTTATGTTTCAGAGTTGGTGTGTGTGTGTGTGTATGTGTGTGTGTGTGTGTGTGTGTGTCTGTGTGTGACCTCCAAGATGCCCTGGCTTCCCTGGTATAGCCCAGTCCCAGGCAAGTCTCAGTTTAGTTTATTCCCCCTCCAGGCCTCTGAGTTGCCAGCAGCATTGGTAAATGCTTGGACTTAGCTTTTGGCTTCAGTGATGTCAGTGGCTGATTAATAACTACAAGGTCAATATTGTTGCTACCCCCTGTATTTACTAGGTTGGCGCTTCAGTTACTTGTATCCTTGTTTCCTTTCCTCCAGATGGACCTGGATGTAAGGAAGCTTATGGGTGGGGAGATGCTTTCCCAGACTCTACTTAAAATTTGTCCCAGAGCCTTTGTAAAATCTGGATCCAGAAGCCTTCTTTATTTCCCCTGAACCAACTGATAGCTGCTTGTCAATTGCAAAACACTCCAAAAATTTTAGGGAAACTCCTTTCTAGCAAATCGTAGTGCAATAGGGTGAAATAAATATGATCCTCCGATCCATTTCTTTTGTGTGCTCTGAGAGGGTACAGTGGTCAAATCTGCACATCAGCCTCGTCATTTTTGTTTGTTTATTTCTCCCCTCAGTTTTATTGGGTATATAATTAAAGAAAGTATTTTTATCAAGGCAGTGGTTGGGTTTTGTCTCAACACCATGCAGATACTATTAAAAAAATTTAAAAAGTACGTAGCCCTTAATCAGATTGTTGATTAAAAAAAAAAAAATTCCCACCCCTGAGATTTAGGTTTATTGGGGTAGTCCCTTTCACTTTTGAAGATACAGTATTTGTTAAAAGGAAGAGTTTTATTTTAAAAAATGTCTTTAAATTTCATGTATTTTGAAATGTATTTTCTCCCGAGGCTTTTTCTTAGACCTCAGTATCATGTATGTAGTAAGTTGTGTCCCTAGTATAGACTGAGGTCTTCACATATTCCATTGTTAAAAAAAGAATTGCACAGAAAATCCTAATAACTAAAGGAAGCATAGTATGGCGATGCTTGCCCTCATTAGCCCAATTGACTGGCCGAAGACTGACAAAGGCTAAGGTTAATTTTAAAAAGCAATTTGAGGTATTAATGTAGTCTGCATGATCAGACTCCAGGCTCAAGATGTCCAGCCTGCAGCCATTTCTGATCTGAGGGGCTCTGGATGTTCCCGACAGGACTTCTCCTTCTATGTGACTGGTTCTAACCACCCTTTCCCTCGTTTTCTGTTTCTAATCTGTTTCAGGACATGGAGGAGTGAATCAGCTTGGGGGAGTTTTTGTGAATGGACGGCCACTCCCGGATGTAGTCCGCCAAAGGATAGTGGAACTTGCTCATCAAGGTGTCAGGCCCTGCGACATCTCCAGGCAGCTTCGGGTCAGCCATGGTTGTGTCAGCAAAATCCTTGGCAGGTAAAGGCAGGAGCTCCAGGTTTCCCTTGATCTCTAAAATAATGACCTAAAACATGACCCAGCCGCTGTCCAGTGTGCCAGTGCCACAGTGAGAATCACTGTGGCACTTCACCCACACGCACAGCACTTAAGAGTTTGCAAAGACTTTCGAGGCCACTCAGTTTAAAGTAGTCCTGGAAAACCCCAGTGACATGGGGGTTGGGGACTCAGTCAGGAGGGATGGCATGTTTTCTGAAAGCCTGGTAAATTATTCCAGACAACCCAAGAATAAGAGGTTCTTGGGAACTTCCCCTGCGCATTTTAAGTAAGCTTAGGACCTGGGCAGGGCTGGGTGGAAAATCCAAAAGTTAAAATCACCAAAATGACCAGAGTTCAGTTTTTCATTTTAATGTTTTCAAAAAACACATTCCATTTTTACAAAGTCATCTGTCATTGTCAGTTTTGGACTATCTTCAACCTCATGTTGGGCTGCAGTATTTTTCTTCTATGTTGTGTTTCTTGCATAGCAACAGGCATCCTAAGTATATATTAAATTAGAGGAGGGGAAAAAAAAAAAGCCCCAAACAGACACCAACTCTCAAGTCTGACATTTGAAAGTTGCCACTTGACCCAGCGATTTGCTGCAAGCAAAATACTAACAATGCTGATTCTCCCAGAGGGCGGTACAGCCTTTAGCCTTCGTGTTGATTTTCTGTGGCGAGCGAGACTCGGCACCATTCAGGGAAGCAGTTTTGAGATGAGGAAGGCAAAGTGACTGGCTCAGATCTAGCCAGCCAGTCAGTACCCAGGCTGGGAAGAGAGCATAAGGATTCCCAGGTCATGGGCATTTCGCCATACCCCCAGACCAAAGCCACAGGTTTGTTGCCAGCCACGTGAAGTTGTTAGAGGTTTGCCCTGACAGCTAGGAGCAGTCTCCGGTTATAGCGGTTCCGTGCTCTCTCAGGATTTCTCTCCCCGGGTCAGAGAACAACCTTTGTCCTGTAGCTTGCATTATGGTTTGAGAACAGATGCCTGGATAGGAAATAAATACTTTGAAGTATGTCAGTGACATTGTGACTTTTTGCTTGCCCTTTCCTTTCCATCTGCTGGAATTTAAAAAATTCTTTCAAATGAAAGGGGAAGGACCGTTGCTAACCTTGGGGGGGTGGGCCTTGCTGGAGACCAAGAGGAAGTTTTAGGCCAGAGGTCTGAAAGGAAGCCCCTTTAGTAGGGACCTTGATCCCTGGGTTTATTCCTCATTCACCTGCCCATCTCGGGTCACCTCAGCCGTGGAGGCTGTGGGCATCGCTGCTGTTTAGCAAACGAGCACCAGGCGGAGTTCAAGGAGGAAGGCAGGACCTCAACCACGGTGTTCTCATTAGAAGGTGGTTTTCCTGAATAGACGATGAGAGTGAGAGTAGAAGAAAAGAGAGGAGAGGAGGTAGAGAAAAGAGAAAGAGAAAAAACAAAACACAACCCAAAGCAAGGCGAAAAGAGAATGATGAATTTAAAAAAGGGAAACAGAAAGAGAAATGAAGACAAAAATAGGAGAAAGACAGGAAATATTTTAGATTATCTCAGCATCAGACTCCGAGTGCCGAAGGGATCTTAGCTATCTTCTTGGGAAGCCTCTTCATTGTACGGAGGAGAGAGAGAGAGAGAGAGAGAGAGAGAGAGAGAGAGAGAGAGGAGAAAAAGAAGGCCCTTTCTTTGTTTTTTTTTTGCTGAGACATCTTTGCTGAGCCGACATTTTGCTTGCGATTTGAAATCTTCTCAGGGCAAGATGCTGAGCCCTTCTCAGAGGGGGCCTTTGATGCCGGGTCCTCATCTTCTGGTGCCCGGGAGCCCTCCAGATCTCCCCTCGAGACTGAAGGGGACAGGGACCTTTGCAGGCTCAGCTGGCAGTCTTTCGCGACCCCGAATAGATTTGTCACTAGGTAGAGTGGCACTCGGAAGTTACGCGCCGCTCCGGTGCCTGGCCGTTTAAGTTGTCAACAATAAATTGGAATTTCATAGCTCATTATTTTCATAACTAAGAACCACAGTGGACAAAATGTCACTCTAATTAGAACTGCCTTTTAAGAAACAAGTTCAGCCCGAAAACAGGGTGACTGGGAATTTCTGAACGAGGTTCTGTTCCATCCACTGAGTTATTTATTTATTTTTGGTCACTAAAGAATTTGATGGGCGGCACACCGGGTGACAGATTGTAAAGAGCGTTGCGGTGTGTGGTGGCCGTGGTTTTCGGAGGCTGCCTGGCAAGACAGGCAGAGTCCCTGGGGCTGGCAGAGACCCCCCGTCATCTCGGGAAGGTGGCGGTCTGCCAGGAGTGTGGGCATTCAGTCCACAGAGCTCCAGCTCCAGACGGGGCTTGAGAGGCACAGCCTGATGGCATGCGAGGCCCATTTAAATCCACCCCGAAAGCCTGGGCTGTTGTCTTCTTTCACTAGAGCCTGCCTGGGAGGTTCAGGTCATTTGGAACTGGGTGGTGTGTTACATAGGAATAAACACTCAAAAGGATTTTTTAATCCGCAGCACGTGCTCTTTATGTTTGGCGAAGTTTTTTTCTTAACCGTTCTGCATTTCTGTCTTCACAACAGCCCTGCGAGGCAAGCAGGGCAACCATCCTCCCCTTATTCTACAAATGGGATGACTGAGGCCCAGAGAGTCTGAGTGAGTTGGCCAAGGTCACGCAGCAAGTTAGCGTCAGAGCCGCCGACTGGCATCTACACCCCTTTGCTCCCAAACGATTGTTCCTTGCTGTTGGTTGCTGTGTGCTGTTGGCGCTGCTCATCTGTTGCGTGTAGCCGAGTGACTGTTTTGCTGAGATGAAAGGGCAGTATTTAGTCTGCATCCTCACTTGACACAGTTGCCAGTTGGGGTTTCCTGGGGTGTCAGGTTTGCCTCCTAAGTGTCTGGCTTATGTGTCAGTCAAAAGGAAGACAGAGACTTCTCATGTCAAGAGCATAGCCTCCTGTGGTTGGCACTGCGCAGGTGGGATGGGCGGAGAGTCTGGGCTCTGCCACCCCAGCCGTGCACACAGGACAAGTGCTGAGGGTGGGGGGAGCTTCATCCTGCCACCTTTTCAGAGTTGCTGCCTGAATACTGCAGCTCCATTTAACTGACATACGTTGAGTACCCAGCACAGGGTTGTCCGTGTGTCTGTAATCCTTGCCCCACGAGGGTAACTATTGAGTGACTGAGTGAATGAAAGAAAAAAAAAAAAAGCGCGTTAAAGTTCCTGGTAAACAGTGACGCTTTCTGCAATGGCAAGGGATTATTATTACTACCACTATTATTTAAATTTTTACAACCAAAGCAGCAGTGTGCCCTAATGGGAGGAACTCCAGATTCAAAGTCAGGTTTAAAAGGTGGGGCTGCCCCTAACTTCCAGAAGGAAATTGGATAAGTCACTTAGTCTTCTGATCATTGGTTTCCTTTCTGTAAGTCCCTACTGGCCTCTTAGGATTGGTGTGAGGATCAAGATCATTCAAGGAAGAGCTCTGTAAACCTTAGAGCACTGTGTCTAAATAATAAGTTATTGTGTTGATATTAACACATGAGTTTCTATTGTAAAATTGAAAGGATCATTGGAGGCTGCAGAAATTGCCCTGTGCCTTGATTTGGGTACCTCTCTAGACTTCCAGCAAAAAAAGTATTTTCTTCACTATTTCTAAAAACGTGTTTGTGACTAATAACAATTTTTCAGCAATTACAAAAAGAGGGAGGACAGGCTGAGTTTTGCCTTACGGTCCAAATCTGTACATGACTCACTCTTCTCAGAGAAAAATAGAATTTCCACTTCCACATCACTGCTCCCAGATTATCTGATCTGTTTCTAGAATATTCACTGACCTGGCCCTTACCCAGGCTGAGAATTTCAACCTCTCTTTAAAATGTAACCAGCCATTATTCTGGGTAACTTTTCCTACCCATCCCATGAGCGGATCACCTCTTTTCTTTACCAATTATAAACTGTTGTTAGATTTGAAAGTTACCAGTCATTTCTAAAACGTCTTTCTGTTTCAAAAGAAATTTCAACTGCAAGGTAATCTCCTTTGCAAGAGGAAGTAAAGAATTCCTTTGTAAATGCTGAGAGAGACATCCAGCGAAGCTCAGATTCAGAAAAGGAATCAAGTCATTTTTCCCTCTGAAATGATCTTTCATGGCACTCTTCTCCCTGGTCTCGGTTTTACTGTAAAACCCTGACATCCTATTTGCATTAACGAGGACGAGCTGATAGCATGGAAATGCCCTTGGAAACAGCCATTTACCTCAAGGGAGGTCCTTGGAAGAGCTGCCGCGAATCGTGGCTGGGTTTTTGATTGCTTGGGTTTGGACTTACAGTTTCAGTGACTTCTGGAATCCAACACTCCCTTTAAGTTTACACCAGGGTTATGGTTTGATTGTTTCTTATGGAAAAATAAGTTGCGTTTTAGGGGACAGTTTTTTTTAAAATATATTTTATTGATTTTTTACAGAGAGGAATAGAGAGTTAGAAACATCGATGAGAGAGAAACATAGATCAGCTGCCTCTTGCACACCCCCTACTGGGGATGTGCCCGCAACCAAGGTACATGCCCTTGACCAGAATTGAACCTGGGACCTTTCAGTCCGAAGGCTGACGCTCTATCCACCGAGCCAAACCAGTTTCGGCTTAGGGGACAGTTTTATGGAAGGCAGATGAATCTGCTAGGGGATGAGAGAGCTGGCAAATGAAAGGTACAAGCCAACTTTCTGGGGAAACTGTAGCTCAGGAAGCTGGGCCTCGGTCCTGGTTTGGCCAGTGGGTCTTGTGTGACCATGAGCAAGCCGTTTAACCTCCCTGGATCTCTGTTTTAGACCTGTAGATGGGGACTCATTCATGTATTCATTCACTCATTCAAAACATTTATGTGCTTTAGAACTGTTGTGGGGACCAAATGGGAAAACTGACTTAAAAAGAGTTCTGTAAACTGTAAAATGGTAGATCAATATAAAGGCATAAATGAATGCGTAGTATCCTGACCAACAGAAATATAATGTGAGTCACGTATGAAATTTAAAATTTTCTAATAACACATTAAAAAAGAAAAAAAACCCCAGGTACAGTGAATTTCAATTATATATATATAAAATATTATTATTTCAACATATAGCCAATATAAAAATTATTAATGAGATATCTTAAATTCTTTTGGTACTAAGTTTTGAAAATCTGGTGTGTGTTAAGCTTACAGTATGTACCAGTTCAAACGAGCCACATTTTAAATATTCAGAAGCCACATATGGCTAGTGGCTACTTGATTGGACAGCGGCAGATCTGTATAGTTCCTGGACAGAGTAGCCTATTATTTTGTTGTCAAAATCCATTTTGCTGGTTCCTCATGGCTAAGCTCCTTTCTCCTTGGTCCTAGGTATTATGAGACGGGGAGCATCAAGCCTGGGGTAATTGGAGGATCCAAACCAAAGGTTGCCACGCCCAAAGTGGTGGAAAAAATTGCCGAGTATAAACGCCAAAATCCCACCATGTTTGCCTGGGAGATCAGGGACCGGCTGCTGGCGGAACGAGTGTGTGATAATGACACGGTGCCCAGCGTCAGTTCCATCAACAGGTGAGAGGCTGCTGCCTGTGGGGCTAGGGATCTGGGTGGAGTGGGGGATCCTAGAGGCTCTGTGGGTGCCTTTTCAGAAGATCTGGTCTCCCCGTTCACCAAGGCCCCTTAGGGGACATTGGACAGGAGGACTGCTTGTGGGGCCAGATGGGTCTCTCTATTGCCCTTCTCTTCTCTCCAAACTGGGCAGGAGTTCTAGTCCCAGGGAGAGGAGGCCGTGCCAACACCGTGGCTGCCTGAGAGTCTTCTGACTCTAGAGTGATTTGCCTCACTCTCTATACCCCATTCTGTGTGTGGAGCACTTAACAGTGAATTGTCCTGATTAGGCCTTCAAATGTCACTTCTTCACAAGCCCAGGCTCCAGGTCTTAGCACTGGCCCATTTCAGACCCTCCCAGAGAGAAAAGCCCTGCCTTCAGCTGGGGCAGAGGTTGAGCCATTGAGTGTGGGGAACAGAGCCCTGACTTGGGGTTGGGAGATTTAGCTCCTTGTCTCAGGTCTGCCACAAACACAAAGTGTGACCTTGACAGCGAGCCCCTCCTGTCACGGAGCCCAGGGCCTTGGTGGGTCTGTGAGCTCCAAGAGGAATGTTCGGGGTGCTAAGATGCTGTGGACTTAGGGAGTGGCCCTCTCCGCGTCAGCCCCAGATCTTACCCATGGACACAAAGAACCAGAGAAATCCCGTGAGTGCCAGGCTCGGGATCTTCCTAGGAGCCACCAGGGCTCCTTCTCCTCTCCCGTCTAATCCAGGACGCATCCAACAGAGCTCTCAGAGCTTTAAAAAACAAATTCCTGAAAGCAGGTTTTCCACTGTGAATGGTGCAGCCTCAACTCCACTTAAACCCACCGAGTCTGGGATGAGGTAGCGAGATGAACAGAAATGACTGTTCTATAAACTCCACAAAGAAAAGAGAAACCAGCAGACTGACAACTTGAGCAGCTCCCATTTCTTCAAGGTCATACTGTACTCTTGTCAGTGCAGAGCCTGCCTGGGCTAAGGAACTCACACCCACCGGAAAGAGTGGTCACACTAGAATGTCTCTGAGATTCCCCTCAGGTCCCGACAGTCATTCCTTCCACAGTGACTCAGTGTGATGTGTGAATATGTGCTAATGTTTTGAGTCCTGTTATTTCATAAACCATTAGCCTGTTTTTCTTTTCTCAGTAAGCCTTTACCTTGGGCAAGGTGCTGAGAAGAGAGAGGGGAATTGGTCTCGTAGTCTCTGTCCCAGAGGGGCTCCTCGTCCAGGCTGGGATTCTGGCGTGCACGTAGAAGTCCGGACAGCCCGAATTACGCACAAAATGACAACTGTCGTGGTGGGCTCGGGAGGAATAACGCCTGTTCTTTTTCTGGATTATGAGGGGCTCCAATGTGCTTTGTGAGTCCCCTGCTTTTGGCTTATTGCAGGATTTCCACGACACAAACAGCATGATGTTTTTTCCAGGTCTCCCAGAGCCCTAACGTGGAGTGGGGGCACATGCTGCATAGAGCAATGAAGGAGCAGTCAGCTTGCTCTGCAGAGGAACCGCCACCAAACCCGTGGTCAGGCTTTGGGGCCCACAGGTTTCCCAGTGTAGGTTACACCTGGAATTGGCGGATCAAAACATAACTTAAGGTTGCTTGGGAGGGTCCCAAACTCTAACACCTAAGTGGGCCAGACAGATAATGTAACAAATGAAGCAGGGCAGGCACAAGAAGATAGGGAAAGGTTGGGTCTGTGGCAAACTAGACAGGACAAGCCCTATAGAAGGGGCAATTGCTTCTCAGCAGAACGTGAGCCCAGTGTTTGCCAGGCTTTTTCCATTCTTAAAGAGAAGCTGGAAACTAGGACTTCGTGCGTATGTACTGGTATACTTGTATATACGAAATCTCTATTTTTAAACGGTGGTAACTAATTTCCATGAAAAAATGCCTTGCAGGACAATCATAACTTATTTAGGGCTCCAGCTTCTATCCTCTGGAACACAAGGATGAAAACGGTTTTGTGATGAATTTGTGTGAATGTGTTTTAGAAATAGGTAACTAGTGCTCCAAACCAGTGAGTGTGAACTTCATGAACTCTCCCCGCCCCACTTTTAGTAAAGAACGAAGGTTGCCTATTAAAGTAAAAAAGTGAGTTATTTGAAAGAAACGTACGAAATAGAGCACCGTGATCACAGATGTGGAGGAAGGTAATAGGGGGAACTTGAATGAGTGGCGAGGGGAATTGTGGATCAGCTGGTGCTTTGGGCCTACAGCTGTGCTGTGCTGGATTTGGGGGTGGGGCTCTGACTGCTGGTTGCTGGGGCCATGGCTAGCCTCAGGGGCCTCCTGGGTGTCCTAATCCATACCGGTGAACCCGCTGGCTGTGCCTCTAAGGTGCTTTATGGTCTCCTACAGGTCCCCAAAGCTAACTCTATCCTGTGACAGGTATAGAAACCGGGGCCCAGAGGGGGAGTGCAGAGGAACAATGATTTTGAGATGGAGAAGGGAGTTGGGTCTGGGTCCCCTGATGGTAAGAGGATGGTTGGGCTCTTTCCACCACTGCCCTGTAGGACTCGGCCAATGACAGAACTGAGGATCCCTGAGAAGAGAGGCAAGGAGTAGGACAGTCATTCCCTCTGCATTTCTGAGCCTGGCAGCCTGCAGGTGCTGCCGCCTGTCTGCAGGCTTCCTCTGCGGTCCATGGCCTTCTCCTGTGCTCCTCCATGGGGGCTCCTCACCACATTCTTCACTGGGAGCTCATCGGTGTCCTTAACAACTGACCCTACAATGCAAACAAACTAAGGGTGGGGCAGGGGCAGTCTCATGTTGCTGCATGGCGTCTGCCCCCCGCCCCTCCCGGAAAGCCTGAGCCATCCCGGCATAGTTTGCTATATGAAAGCAAAGCTCCCACTGCCCTCCAATGCATGCAGCTTCTAAAGAACCGTCTTGCAAATGTCATTGTGTAAAAGGCTGCACAGCGTCCTCTCCCAGCCCCGTGCCTCCCTTGGAGGCAACGTCTCACGATTCCCATACTTCCGTCAGGGAGGGAGTGGTGGCTGGATTTGTAGCTGTTCTGGTGGCCACAGGGTCATCTTCACTGTCCACCCCTAGAAGTGTGTGCTTTCCCTCTGTCTTCTGGGGGACCAGCCTGGGAAACCGTGACTGGCATGGGGTTAAACAGCACGGCACTAGTTCCGCGTGGCTTGTGGGAGATTTCCTGGGACACAAACCGTCATGTCGATGTGGCTTCTTCAGGACGCATACATGCTGGGCTGCTGCACAGCCTGCACGATGGAGTCTTAGACTCCAGCCTGAGTGTCAGGTGGAGGTGACTGTCCCAGAGCTGGCCCAGACGTTGGGAGAAAGGAGGCTTCCTTCTTCTCTCTCAGTCCCGGGGCTCTAGATCAGGGCCACGTGGTGAGGAACCTGGGGTGGCATTCCCAGTTTAGAGGGGCAGCTCCCTGAGCACCAACTGGTCGTTGCCTTGTGAGAAGGTGGGGTCAGAATTGCCAGGTGTTCTATTTATTTTTCAAGAGAAGCTAGAAATCCATTTATTTATGTAAGAGCTCCTTACTTAACAACTAATTCAAATACAAATAAATATACTGTGTAAGCCAAACACAAATTGTCCAGTGATAGATGTGGTCTGAGGATGACAGTTTGTAAAGTCTGCTCTTAATCCTAACTTGGGAAGCAAGCCTTTGAGACTGCTTACCCACTTCCTCTTTCTTTCTTTCTTTCTTTTTTTAATCCTCACCTGAGAATATGTTTTTATTGATTTTTAGAGAGCGAGGAAGGGGGGAAGAGAGAGAGAGAAACATTGATAGGTTGCCTATGTATGCACCCCGACTGGGAATTAAACTCGCAACCTTTTGGTGTACAGGATGACGCTCCAACCAGCTGAGCCACCGGGCCAGGGGTACCCAATCCCTCTTTCTCCCCCACATCAGTCACATGCTTGAGTGTCACCTGTGGGCCCTCTCCCAACTTGGTGCAATGGGCCCTTGATCAGTTCTGTAGACGTGGGTATTTCTTCAGCCATATCTCCCCATTTCATTTTTAAAGGCGTCATGACTTTCTCTTTCAATGTCATTGTGTATGCGGGTGGTGATGAGAACACCTAGCCTTTCGAAAGAGTGGGGGTGATGTTGAAATGGTATCCTTACAAATGCCTGTAATTATCTAAAGTTCCTTGGGCTTTTAATCCTCAGATTCTAAGTGGATTTTGACTCCAGGTAGGTTTTATGCCTCATACAGCAAGTATTTTGCAGAGGAACCACTTCCTTTGAATGTAACTAAAAAAAAAAAAAGTGTGCAGGCATGGGAGCTGACTGACTTGCTGTGTGATCCTGGGCAAGTCACTCAGGCACTCTGGAACTTAGTTTCCCCCTCGCTCATAGAAACTAGCTGATTGCCGAGCTCCCTTCTCTGTTGGACCATCTAGGATGTTCATATGGCACTCAGGATCAGGCTCATGCTCAGCAAGTAAAGGCGGTGCCTTCCAGTGTGAGCTGCCAATTAGCCCTCACTGTCTCTTATTTACAGAAGTCCTGAGTGTGGCTCTTATTATGATAAGTCTTGAGGTTGCTTGTTATATATTTTTTTAGAATTGCTATGATTCAATTAGTCTTGTTCTTCCCATTGTTATTTCTTCTCAGTGGAGATGGTGCTCTTTGTTCTTTCCTTGGCAGCTGCTACAAGCAGATGGGCAAAATTTCTATCCCTGGGGACAGCCTTGGAGGGTTCCCTACAATTTGGGTCTCACCCATAAAAGACAGCCCTATGGCAGCCTTAAAATTGGGTGTGGGGATGGCCACTTTCTCCTCACAGCTCCCAAGGGGATCCCATGAGTTTTTAAGGTATTTGTGGGAAATATGAACCTTTTAAGGTTGGAGCTGGTCATTAATCTTTATGAAGATACCATTGATAATAACACTTACCATTTACTGAACACTTACTATGCAGGAACCTCTGCTCTAAGTATTTAATTATTAACTTAATCCTCATAATAACCTTATGAAATAGAAATGAATCTTGGTCCCATTTTATAGATGAAGAAACTGAGGTATAGAGAGGTTAAGTAATTTTCCCAAAGTCATGTAGCTGGCAAATGGCAAGACTGAGATTCAAACTTCAGTCTGGTTCTGGAACCTGCATATTTAATCACTATGATGCAGCTGCCTCTCAATGATTTATCGCAATTGATAGTGTTTTACCAATGATTTATACATATTTTAAAAGGAAAATAAGAAAAACATAATTTTCCTTGCTTTGCCTCTGTACGAATTTAATGGCCAGACAATGCTTTGAAGAGTTAGGACTTCAATGGGAAATAGTTACAGTATATTTCACCATATATTTGTATATAGAAAAACTATATTTACGTCTGGTATATTTATATGTTCACATAGCTGTACCTCTTTACACACACACACACACACACACACACACACACACACACACACAGAAAAGGTGACAGACAAAAACAAAAAGATTAGATCAGATGCTAGCTTAATGCTGAGGGATCAAAAAGACCACCTGACTCCCAGGTCTTTGTCAATATGCTCCATGTTTGCTTAGTGAAAATAAGTGATTTAAATGTGAGAGAAAACAAAACAAACACGCAGAATGTATTTGAGGCAATACTCATGCTGACTTGTCAAAAAGAAAGCAAAAGGCTATGGAGGCTCACATGGCTTGGGCTCCAGAGGGCCTGTGGCTGGGCTGTGGTGTGAACAGAAACGTTCTGTCCAGGCTACTAGCTGAGGATGCTGTGTGCCCTTGGTTCCCAGCGCTGAGCTGTGAAATCACCGAGGGCAACAGCCCGATGAGGTTAAGTGGAGGCACCTGCCACTTCTGTCCTTTCTCTCCATTTGCACAAGCTGGAGACCCAGTGCAGCTTGAAACGAACTTCTAGAACTAATGGTCTACAACGTGAAAAAGGACTTCCTATAATGTTGAGTGAAAAGAGCAGGATACAAAACTGTATACATAATTTAATCCTGATTCTGTTAAGAAAAAAAAAAAAGGATATTTCCAAATAAGCATAGAAATACTAGTATAAAGGAAATATACTTGACCCTTAGCAATGCAGGAATTATGGGCGATGACCCCTGAGCAGTCTAAAATCCACATATAACTTTTGACTCCCTAAAAACTTAACTATAGTTGTCCCTCGGTATCCACTGGAGATTGGTCCCAGGACCTCTGTGGATACCAACATCCTGAAAGCTCAAGTCCCGTATATAAAACGGTGTAGAACAATGCACATGGTTGGCACTCTACACCTGTGGATTCTCAACCTCAGATTAAAAATACTGTTTTGGGGGGAAGGGAGAAAAATGGGGGGAATCTATAATACTGTCAACAATAAAAAAAATTAAAAAGGAAGTACTGTTTTTGATTCGCAGTTGGTTGAATCTGTGAATGTGAAACCTGGGGATACTGAGGGTCAACTATATTTATTGAAAAAAATTATGTGTAAGTGGACACATGCAGTTCAAACCCGTGTTGTTCAAGAGTCAACTGCACAAGAAGAGGGGGTGCACACCGTGGAGGTGGTGCTCTTTGTTCTTTTCCAAAAGTGGTTTTAGATGTCTCCTTTAAAGCTGTTGGCCAAATAGTCTACAATGAGCACAAAGTCCTTTTATGACGAGGGAAAACTCTAATAAGTGTTCTTTTAAAAGAGAATAATTGGGGGTTGGGATAGAACTTGCCCAAAGAAGCTGAACATTTTATTATCGCCCACCCTGTCCCCAATGCCAGAGAAGGAACTTCCTTGCAGACCTCAAAGGGACTTTTGGCTTGGCCCTGGTTGACATACGGGGTGTAGGGTCTCATGGAGAAGGTTCTGCAGAAGGACCTCAGAGCTGCCAGGTGGCACTGCTATTATCCCTTTTATACACTGGGCATTTCCATAAGAGAGACGGGGGGCATTTCCATAAGAGAGATGGGGGGCAGGAGAGTGGGGAGAGAAGGATTCAGTTACTTCAAGTAAGCAAAGAGTGCCCTATTCTAACTGTCACTGCATTGAGGCCCTCAATGGGACGGATTTGCCCAGGGTCACTAGCAGGTTCCTATTAGAACTAAAGCAAGGTCCCTGGAAAGACAAGCCAGCCCAGCCCTGGTCCCAGCCCCATGAAGCTTTCCCGTGAAGTTTTTGTAGATGTTTCTTAGCAAAGCCAAGCTAAGCCTCTCTGGGCAGCACTTTAACCCTTTCTAGTTTCAGAGCAATTCATGCATCCCCTTGTGAGAGCTGGGGAGGTTACTCCTCCCGTGGCTATCCAAGGGAGAGTCAAGAGCTTGAGGGCTTTCAGGGGACAGAGAGGTCCCTTGGCCAGTCCCTTCATTCCATAGAAGCGGCGGGGGCGGGTGGGGGGGTGGTCCAGTGAAGGGAAGAAACTCCCTAATGTCACTCAGTGACTTCATGGAGCCAGAGCTGCTTCTGAGAAAGGGATGTCTTCCTAATATGAACACACCATCCTTTTCTATACAAGAGGCACTTGAGGCCCAGAGAAGGGTGCAAGTTACACAAAGACACCCAGGGAAGTAGGGGCTGAGTTGGGACTCGTCCATCATATTTCCAAGCCCCTAACTCCTGACCTGGGTTCCTAATCTCCCCTCCCCTCTGCCACAGCTTGACCTGTGCCCCAGCTTGATGTGGGTTTTCTGGTTGTCCGTCCATAGCTAGTTGAGATCTCTTTTCTCAGATGGTAAATAGCCATTCATTTTTTCCCACTGCCCACAGGATCATCCGGACAAAAGTACAGCAGCCACCCAACCAGCCGGTCCCAGCTTCCAGTCACAGCATTGGTAAGAACTTCAAAAAAAATTTTTAAAAAAAAAATCGAATGGGCTCCAAATATTCTAAAGAACTTTTAATCATTCTTATGGACAGATAATTCTGCATAAAACACTTCGGCACACGTACTAATGCGCTTTCTTTGTCATTCTCCAAGGGCTGAACCCGGTAAATGAATTTTATAAATACTGCTAAAAGGTTTTGAATTTTACTGATTATTATGATAAATAGCTTTCAGCATGAGACAGAAAATTGAAATCTAAGCCAAAAAAAAAAAAATCTACTAATGGGGGTCTATAGAATGTCAGATAATTAAAGTAATAAATCAAGAAAGGGGTACTTATTCATAACATTTTCTGCATCATTAGTCAGTAAGTAGTTTTGAATGTGTTTTTTTCCTCTATCAACCAGCCCTTCTACAATTCTTTGTGCACTTGCAGTCTTGAGTGAAGATGTGGCAAAACTTCTCAAACTTTCTCTCTCTCCCTTGCTTCGATCTCATGTACTCTGAGCTGCCAAAGGCTGCCAGTGGAGCTTCTGACACTCACGGGTGAAGTTGGAGAGGGACCATGACTTGTAAGAAGGGGAGTCATCTTTCCTACCAGTTGACCTTTGAACAACGTGAGGGTTAGAGGAGGCACACCCCCCTCCCCCTCCCTCTCACACAGTCAAACATCTGAGTGTAACTTTGGACTGCCCCCACACTTCACTGTCCCTCTGTATCTGCAGTGGATTGGTTCCAGGACCCTCCACGGATACCAATAGTCTATGATGCTCATGCCCCTTCTACAAAATGGCGCGGAACAACGCATATAGGAGGCCCTCTGCATCTGCAAACTCCCAACTGCGGATCAAAAATAGCATTTTTGATCTGAGGTTAGTTGGTAGAATCTGCGGACGCGAAACTAAGGGATGCAGAGGCCTGCCTGTGTACTTAATGAAAAAAAAAAAAAAATCCACGTTTCAGTGGACCTGCACACTTCAAACCTGTGCTGTTCAAGAGTCAACTACACTCAAGAGCTCAGAAGTTTCCCTTGCCTTTCCCTTCTCTGCAATGACTGTGAGAAAAAATGACATGCGTCTATTTAAGGTATATTATTTCTCCACTTGGGATAAAGGAGACCCCGCTGGTCAGCTGGGGGCAGGTAATTCTACTGTAAGAAAGTAGGCAACCATTCTGACAGTTCTGGTTGCCACAGTCCTCGTCGATTCCACGTAATCATGCCTCAGGTTCTGTACCGTTTCCACACCTTTTCATTCCTTCAATGGAAAACTTGAACTCCCCGTGGTGATGGGGGACAGGCAGAGACTCCCCTAGTAAACTGTGTAAGTCCCTTCGCCGTTCAGAGCCTCAGTTTCCCCATTTGTGAACGTAGGGGCACAACCCGGTGCCCTCTGAGGTCTCTGATCCTCCATGGTTGCCTCTTTGGATAGCGGTAAGACAGAACTCTGCCCTGCTATGAAATCATTCTTGGTTTTATAATCAATTCAGAAAGTGTTTGCCAAGCCCCTGCTGTGCAGACCTTGGCGTTTGGAGACGCGTGTTTTAATTCGGAGGCAGGACAAACTTCCCATTCGCAAGGGCTCCTCAGTCTAAGGGGGCGATGTAACGAAGGGAAGTTGGCAGAACACTGAGATGAAGCTCAAGAAGAAAGTTCAGGGCGCTGTTGAGCTGGGGCCTAGAGGGTTGAAGAAGGCTCCCGGGGAAATGTGTGTGGCTGAGATTTCACGTGGGCAGCTTTTTAATTACTTCCGGTCACTTAGCAATGACTATCACACACCGAGAGTAACTGGTAGTATTCTTTCCGTTGTGTTAGAGGAATATGCCTACTGGTAGGCAGCAGAATGCTTTGTTTTGTGTCAGAAATTTTTATGAAAACCATTATCTTATATGTGTGCAGCCCCTTATAGTTTACAAGCTTAGTGAGGGGTGAGGAAAGGGAGGCTTAGAGAGATTAAATAACTAGCCCAGGGTCCCAAGCCAGTACGTGTGGAGCAAGAGTTGGAACCTGGGCCTTTTGAGTTTAGGGTAAATCACAAAATATCGGAACTACTCCCGTCGGCTCTGTTAGCAACACGGTGAGCCTTGGTTATCTGTGGTTGTTGTTGTTTAAAGTACCGATGACTTGTGATCTTCCTTCTTCCTCTGTTCTTTGCACCTTAATACAGAAAAGGTTGTGAGATTTGCATAAATCTATTTTGAGTAGCTTCTTCTGTTGAAAGAAAAGAGAAGTTAACGATTTCTACTTCTGTGTCTCCTAAGGAAGAGCTAAAATCAAACTCAGATGCGAGAAGAAAGGCGCCGTTCCCTCTAGGTCTGTAGGAGCCAGGGCTGGCCCCGCTCCAAGGAAAGCAACCAACAGCCTCTCACGCAATCACCACCGCTTCTAGTAATTTCCTAGGCACGGCCGGTCAAAGGCGGCTCTACCTGCCTCCAGCTAGTTATAGCCCAAGGAAATGTGTCTGAGATTGGTTTGTAGGTTTTAATGAACCAAGAAAGAATTCCCACGGGCCCAGAAGTGGAAATTCAGCTGTACAGCTTGAGGGGGAACCCTGACGACTGACTGGCCGGCCTCTCCCATGGACCCTGAGGCCCGGAGTTCATGGGAACCTTGCACAAAAACCTCCCCTCCCCCATTCTTATCCTTAAGAACTCAGAGACCTGGTTTCAGTCACAAGTCACTGGCCTCTGCCTGCATTTCTGGGCAGGGGACGTGTAGACTTTCAGACAGTAGGCCCTTGGCTGAGCTCTGGTGCTACTGCGTACTGGCGGGCTTGGAGCCAATCACTTCACCTTTGTTTCGAAGCCTCGGTTTCTTCATTTGCTAGATGGGGATAAATAATGGCAGGCATCAGATGACAAGCACTGCATTGTGTGAAGCCTCTTACTGTTTTTCATTACTAATTAGGGAAGCACAGATTACTATAGGGGTTCTTCTAGTTTCTGGGCTCCAGCCACCACTCTGCCTCTTATTAGCTCTGTGACCTTGGGCAGGTCACTTACTTTCTCTGTTTTCCTTTTGTTCCTTGACCTTTTCAGTGGGATAATAACATGAGCTAGCTTATAAGATTGTTTGCAGAATTAAATGAGATAATGCCTCAATGCCTGGCATAAGAGTACGTTTATCAGAAAATGTTAGTTATTGTTATTAGAGATATATATATCAATGTAACTATATGTTACATATATTACTATATCAGTATTATGTGATTCATATTGAAATCTATGGAAACTGGAAGGAAAAAAGACAGCGAGGAACTGTAAAAAGAAGGGACAGTCTGCCGTTTGGGATTTTGTTGGCTATGTGTGCGAGGGTGCAGGAATTTGGTCCACGTGGATGGGTGGGCATGTAACCAGGGAGCGAACCTGCCTAATGAGTGAGTCTAGGTCCGTGGTCGGCAAACTGCGGCTCGCGAGCCACATGCGGCTCTTTGGCCCCTTGAGTGTGGCTCTTCCACAAAATACCACGGCCTGGGCGAGTCTATTTTGAAGAAGTGGCGTTAGAAGAAGTTTAAGTTTAAAAAATTTGGCTCTCTATAGAAATTTCAATCGTTGTCCTGTTGATGTTTGGCTCTGTTGACTAATGAGTTTGCCGACCACTGGTCTAGGTCTTTTTAGCACTGGCTGGTGGTAGGCCCCAGCTCCCCTCTTTCTCTTCTCCATCTCCCTGCTTCCTGTATCCTCGGACAGGCTGGGATTTGAGCGGGTGCCCTTCTTACACTGCCCCTTGTTCCTCTCTACACTGTCAGTCCTCTTCACTGCCCATCCTCCCCTGTCCTCCTCCCCAGCAGCAGAGAACCTGGGCTGACGGCCCGAGGGGCGCCCTCTTCACCCAGGTGTGGCCACTGCCCCGGCACACACCCTCTTCCCTGTCCCTGCACTTCCACGCGCTTGCTCAGCAGTCACTCCGGCCCCCGTGCAGGTTGAGTGCCTCTGTTTCCGCCCTCTGCCTCGGCTCCCTCTCCTGCCGGGCCTGACCGCCCCTCTCCCTCTGCGCAGTGTCCACGGGCTCCGTGACGCAGGTGTCCTCGGTGAGCACGGACTCCGCTGGCTCTTCGTACTCCATCAGCGGCATCCTGGGCATCACGTCCCCCAGCGCTGACACCAACAAGCGCAAGAGAGATGAAGGTAAGAGATGCGGGCACAGCCCTGTCTGGGATGGGCCCGGCGGGATCTGCTCCAGGGCACTCAGTCCCGAGGTGGAAGCACAGATGCCCGCTGAGCACCCCCTTACCTGCAGAGCTCCCGAGTCCCCCCACCCAGGCCCAGGCCCTTCCCTGGACATGGAGACACGGGGAGGGGCAGGCGGAGCTGCCTGGGGCCGTGGGTTTCTCGCTGGCCTCCCCCCATCTTTACGCCTTGAGTGGAGAAAGGCGTGTTTGGCAGAGCCCTGTGAGCTGAGCTTTGAGCCTCTAGGAAGACCTTGCATGTCCACATGTGGAGGGTCTGAGCGCAACACGGTGTCCCCTTGGTGAGGGAGCCCTGGAGGAGAGGGAAGGGCTCCTGCAGTGAGAGGGGCCACACATGGGGGTCAGGGGTGGGCCAGGGGTGGGCTGTGCACACCTCTCTCCAGGGGTGGTGATGGTGGGGGCTGAGGAAGTTAATGATCATCTCCTCTCTGCCCGGGGCCTGGGAGGAAGGCGTGCAGGGGCCTCCTGGGGATACAAAGAGGACCATCTTCCCGCCGGTTTTCCTCAGCCCCTCAGTGCTGCCCGCTGGGCTTCTAGAGCTGCCCCGTCCTGGACACTGGCCCGCCTTAACCTGGCTCCCCTTTTCCCTGGATGGGCTGCCAGCACCGCTGACATAATGGGTTTGAGAGGAAAAGCGACCCTCTGGGAGTCTGTAAAACCTTAGTCAGGAAAGGAAAAAAAACAAAGAAAACAAACAAACAAGAAAAAACGGGCCTTGGTCTAGGACCTGGGAGCAGCGTGACAGAAATCTTGATTCAATTATTCTGTTCCTCGGCACGATTCCCGTTCGCAGCTCCCTGTAAGGGATGTATGTTCTGCCGAGCACATGCCTAAGTCCTTAAGATCTGTAACTAGAAAATTGAGTCGGCCCGGCAGTGGATTGGCCTGTGGTCTGCTCGTCCCAGGCACCACAGGAGCGGAGTGTGTGGCTGCTGTGTGGAGCTGCGGGGGGGTGGGGGCCTGGGGATGGTTCGCGGCTTTGGGAAGCTGCCTCCCCTCTTTGCTGCTCCTGTTGCTCAGAGCCTCAGAGCCGATGTCTTTAGCTCAGTGGGTGGCTGTGCCGTGTTATTGCAGGAGGCAGTGGGCCTACCATCTCTGTTGGTTTATGGGGTTGGAGGTGTCATCTTCTCTCCTATTGTCACCTGGACTCGGAGCAGTGTGCCCACGCTGGGGCCGGGCTGTGTTTGATCGCGGCGGATGGGCCAGCCGGGTGCAGCTCCCTCAGAGGCAGAGGGAGCCAGGCAGAGATTTTTGGAGGAAGAAAAAAAAAAAATCTAGTTTGATGTTTACCGTCAAACAGACAGGTCATGATTTTGGGGGGATTGTCTTATTGTGTGTGTGGAGCGTTGTGCTGGATTCTAGTCTCTGATCAGAGGTCACTGTTCAGCCTTGAAAACTGCTTTAAAGGGTGTGGAATGGCCGGCATTTGGGTGTTGTTAATGTAGACTGCTCTGTGCTGGTCACATCATTCTTAAGGACTGGGACCATTTGGGGTATTGGCCTTTAATGGGGACAGTGACAAATTAGGATGTCCAGAGGGGTGTAACCTGGATGGAGGGGGATCTGGAGAACTCCTCAAAGCTCTAGGGATGTTTTGGCGCAAAGAAGAGAGAAGAATGAGCTGGATTGTTTCCTCCCAAATTTGGAGGGCTGACATGGAAGGCAAGAGCAATGAGACTTCGCTGTGTGGCCTCAAAGGCTAGCGTGTGGCAGATGCAGAGATTTCGGCTCAGTATAAAAAAGGACTTCGTCAATATGAGAATGGTCTGGGGCAGGAAGGGGCTGCCTTGGGAGGTAGTGAGTTCCTTGTCACTAGAATTATGTAAGTAGAGCCTAGGTGGCCACTCACTGGGCTGCTGTACAATAAATAGTATTAGGAATCGAGTGCAGGATTGGATGATCTTTGAGCTCCTCCCAGTTTTGAAATTTATGATTGAGCCCTGCTGCCCAGGAAGACTTGGGAGGTGATTCAGTCAGTGCTCTGGGGGCTGAGGGAGAGTGATATGATGGTCTTGGAAGCTTATAGGAAAGCCGACCGGCAAACAGGCCCCCTACCCCTGCCCTGCATCAGGGAAAGTGTTTATGGTTGATCAGAGAGGTGGGGCAGAAGTGCCCTAGCTCACATCAGCGAGCTGTCTGGAAGGAGTACTGCCTAGTGCTCCCCACTGCTCTTTCCCCAATTCATTCTGCATCTCCTGGATCCTTGCATTGATTTCAGGGAGAGTTGAAGAAGCAGAGATTGCCAGCCACATTTTATAGGGGAGGAAACTGAGGCCCAGGGAGTTCCTTGAAGTTGGCAAAGCCATAGGGCTGGCATGCGCTCGGGGGTCAGGAGGAGCTGGAGAGCCACTGAGGCCTCAGCCCCAGGTATTGTCTGGCCACCTGCTGCCCCTCCACCCTCCAGAGAGGCGCTTTGGGGGTGGAGCAGCCTGGGGAGGGTGTGAGGAGGAGTTTCCAGCAGAAGGGCATGGTCAGAGTGTGGTGAGAAAGTAAGAACCAGCCACTGGGGAAGCACGGGGGAATTGCCAGGTGCACTGGAGGGCTGGCCCACTGGGACAGCAGACCATGGCACCAATTTTCTCAGGAGACCCCAGCGGCCTGGGGGAAGGGCCATGGGGCAAAAGAGGCATTAGGGAGCAAGAGGAAGACTACTGAGTGTCCTCACCCCCATTTCTCAGAGGAGGTGCCTGGGGCTCCGCAAGGTGGAGCCACTTGTTCAGCTCAGGCATCTCCAACTTGGACTTGGGTGTTGCCCTGTGGGCATTTTCTGGTGCCACTCTCTGCCCAGGCCGCAGGGCATGGGTGGATGGTAATAGAGTCCAGTCACAGAAGGCCTGTGCTCTAGAGCTCGCAGGCTGGTGCAAAAGACTGGCAAACCCAAAGCCCCTTCAGTGTGTGAGGTAATGTGCGATGGGGAGAGGCGGGGAGATGGCACCCAGAGAGCAAGGCGGGGAGGGGCCAATTTTGACCAAAAGGATCTGGAAACGCTCTTTAGAGGAAGTGGCACTTGACTGAGAAAATAATATTTTCCACTGCTTCTGTTGTTAAATTTAAATTAATTAAAATCCAATGAAACTAGAAATTTAGTTTCCCAGTTGCACTAGCCACATGTTAAATGCTCACTAGCCACCTGTAGCTGGTGGCTGCTGCATTGGACAACATGGCTTGACTACTAGTGTGTGACACATCGTAGATGCTCCTTGGTGCAGCGGACCAGCCACATGTCTGTAGAGGGTTAAAGGCAGCTACAGGGAGGCAGAGAATGGCTCAGTGCAAGGACAGCTTCCGTCTCTTAGTTGGGCTGAACTGAGAGCTTTGGTGGAGAGGGCTGTGGGGTGGGCCTCAGGAATCCAGCTGGGCTAGGGGGACAGAGCCTGAGGCGGTGCCTCCCTCCCCGGAAGGCCCAGAGCAGGAGGTGGTGGGGCTGGACTTGGCAGAGCAGCCATGGGTGAAAGGGCAGCCCCAGACCCTCTGTTTCTTCCTGGGCCTTTGATCTCTGGTGGGGCCTCCTTCTGCCTGTCTCCGGGGCCCCCATTCAGGTCCCCTCGACCGCCCCTCCCCTCATCTCCCCGGAGTTTGAAAGGCCTCGGACACACCGAGGTCAGCGGAGTGCGAATCCCTTTCACTGGCTCAGAAAGCCGCCGATCCAGCGGCAGTGCGGGCTCCGGGGACCGGGAGCTTCTTGTTAGGCAGGGGAGGGTGCGTGGCAGGTGGCGTGTCCCGCCTCCCGGGCCCTGGGCTGCCCTCTGCCTGAGGAGGCACGGGAAGGGCAGCCAACACCCAGAGTGGCCTGTCCTTTACAGGCGATGCCAAGTCCTGTGAGACCCTCATGGGGAGGGTTGGGGGCATTTAGCGGGGGCTCCTGTCATGACCGTGCATCCCTCTTTGTGGGCGTGTCTGTCTTCTCATGCCTTTTGTTTGGGGGTGCACCTCCTCCAGTGTTATCTGCCTCTGTTTATGTCTTGTGTGTTGAGACTTCCTCTGTGTCTGCTTCTGTCTCCTGATCTAGTGTTCTCTCTCTCTCTCTCTCTCTCTCTCTCTCTCTCTCTCTCTCACTCACACACACACACACACACACACACACATTCACTATCTCTCTTTGTATTCACTCTTGCTCTCTCTTACCACCTCCCTTCTTCCAGGCTGGGAGCCCACCTCAGCCCTGCCCTGCAGACCTCCATGGAGCCGTCGTGGGGAGGGAAGGGGTTTCAGAAGCTCACAGACCAGTCAGGGTCCAGGGCCCTCCTGACCGTGGGCAGGCCCCGGCCTTCCTCTCTTAGGGCGCTCTTTGTCTGCTGGACACTCAGACCTCGTCTGCGGCTCTGGGCTCTGGGCAGAAGGCAGAAGGCTGGTGCAGAGACCCTTCTCGGTTTCCCAGAGGGAAGTGGGTGTGGGGAAGCTCCCACCATTGGAGGTGTGCGCAGGGGCAGGAGAACCGCGGGAGGCATTCTGGGTGGGACCCCGTGACTTCTGAGGGCGGTGCGTTCTGGGCAGCGCGTGCTTCCTAACTGCCCTCTGCCTGGAAGGGGCTCTGCCTACTTGTCTTTCCCTCCTGCCACCCGAGTCTGCATCAGGAACTGTGAGAAGCCCACGTGGCAGCAGGATCCCACAGACCTCTGCTTTCTGGAGAGCCCAAAGCAAGGTGCTGAGGTACTGGGACAAGACACGGGCTCACAGGCCAGGGATGAACTGGTCTGAGGACTTCCTGTGATGAAACCTTTGGCATGTTACTTCATCTCCCTGAGCCTCCCTTTTGTCCTTTGGAAAACAGAGGTGGCACCAGTGTTATGGGTTCCTGTGAGGATAACATAACGCCACACCCAGGAAGGGTTTAGCCCCAGGGCCTGCTGGTAGGTGGTAAGCACTTAATAAATGGCCACGGAAGGAGACTGGGGCTGGAGGCTGGGAGGCTAGTCCCAGGCTGAGGGCAAGCAGGGTCCAGCCAGAGTTCTATTTGGCAGCTGAAACTGGCTCATCTGCCCACCCCCGACTTCCTGTTTGTAACAGTCTCCTGCTGTGGGCATCAAGACTGAACAACAGTGCCCCCAGGTGTCAGCCGCAAAACCAAGGGCCACTCTGGCTTTCTTGGTTTCCCAGCCCCCTGGATGGAAGAATTAAAGGATAAAGCCCCAGTTTCCTATGAAGAAGGCCCTAGGTACACAGGGCAGGGGAGGCCTGCAGGACGGAGGGCAGAAGGCAGGGCACCTGGCCTGGGAGGGCTGAGCATCTGGGAGTTGAGGTCACCAGTTTGGACCCCTCGACTCCCCTGTCAGAGCCAGAAGGGTCTTGGAGAGCATCCAGGACATGTCACCCAGTCATTCATTATCCAGGTGGGAAAACAGGCTTGGTGAAGAGAAAGGGGTAGTAACCAGGTCACACAGTAAAAACCCAGAAAAACCAGAGGGAGACAATGGACTCCTCAGAACATCCTTGGTCTCCTGCTGCATTTGATGTGACAGATCTCACTTTTTTCTCTCCCCTCGTTTCTTCCATTCTCCTAAGTCCATCTTGTGTCCCTTGTTGAAAGCTATCAGGGACCCTTAGCCTGGCCCTACCCTGACCAGACCCTGGGGGGAGGGTGACAGCTGACCCACTAATCCCCCAGGGTTAACTTCAACTCTTGACAGAGAGTCCTGACCTTCCCACCCCGGCCTCCCTCCCATTCCTCCTCCTCAGCCCGTCTGTACTTCCTGTCCCTGTGCAGTCTTTGAGCTTTCCTGTCTCTGGGCACCTCCCACTCACCCCTTGGTCCTCCATTAGGTGTCCCCTGGATGTGCCCCCAGGCTGGCCGTGCAGGTCCATGGACCTGTATGCAGGTGCAAGGACCAGGACCAAGCTGCTTGCCGGGAGGGCATCACTTAGAACCCGGGTGGCAGTTGCAGCCTGGCAGTCATGCTTTCCTTGGCTTGCTCTGTATTTAGAGTGACTTGAGTTAGTCACCAGCATTTGAAAACCAGAAGATTTCACGTAGGGATGTCTGGCTTTTCTTGGGGAAAGGCCCTTCAGATCTAGCAACACTTGGTGGGCTTCCTTACGTGGCCACAATCGGCTGAGGCAGCTGGGCTGTGCTTCAGACTGCTTCCCGCTCACCCTGCTCACAGCGTTGGTGCTCTGTTTTGCTCTACCAGACGCCGTTGAGTTTCTGAGTCTTAGTGTGGACGCAGAACATGTTTCATCGAGTCCAGCCTGTGGCAGCTGAAGCCTACGGAGGCAGGGCCCTGACCTGATGAAGCCGTGTGTGTGTGTGTGTGTGTGTGTGTGTGTGTGTGTGTGTGTGTGTGCAGGGAAGAGGGCAGTCCAGCTCTCAGGCCAGAGGTGGGTGGAGTAGGAGAGGAAGTAGGGCAGGGAGAAGGAGGCACCCCTCTTGACAGCCCAGAAGAACAGTGAGCTTGAGGTCATTCAGTCCACACCCTCCAGACTAGTCCAGGCACAGTGGGCGCAGGCTTGCCCAGGGAGGGCAGGGGGGAGTTAGTGACAGAGAGGATAGGGACCGGCTTTCCATCTCCATGCCCGGCCGGCCACTCCTTCCAGCCTTGCAGTCACTGGCCCTCAGCTGAGCCCCAGGCAGACAGGCTTCAGAGGCTTCCTTGGTAAAGCAGGGGACCCGAGGCCAGGTGGTCAATCGGAGGGGCTCCTTGGGCCTCTCCCTGGTGCCAAGGGCCTGTCCCTTGGGTGGTGGGTCAGGTTTCGGTTCCTCCCAGCCCCTGGGTCTCTGAGTTTCACTTTGATTCACTGAGCGGGAGCCTGCATGAGAGCCAAAGCCACTGAACACCCTCTCCACCCCAACCCCCACCTCTTTGCCCACCTGCTTTGCTGAGGGCCCCTTCTCCCCTCCCCCCACAAACTCCTTTTCCCATGGGACTGTGCTCTGGTGTTTGGAAAGCCCCGGGGGATGTGAAGGGCCAGGGACACAATGTGAGGATCTCAGCTCAGAGAGTCAGTTCTGGGCCCAGAGGGGATAGAGTCTCCTCGTGGTGAGCCAGCCCTTGGAATGGAGTGGCTTTCTTCACACCCCGTATGCCCTGCTGCCTTGTGAGGCAGAGGGTCCTCCAGTCCTTTCTCTCTGGCTTTGGAATATGGTTTAGCCCTCGGCCGGCCGGCCGCAGAGTCTGTGGCTCAGGGACTCTGCAGTGCTCCCAAGTTACTAGAGACTTGTGGTCAGGGGAAGGAGCCTGGGAGGGGGCGCCAGGGGCTCTGGGTTCCACCCTGACTCTGTGGCTGACTTGCTGGTGACCGTAGGGAAATCCCTTCCTCTCTCTGGGCCTCAGTCTTCTCATCTATAATGCAGGATTAACAAGCTCCTAAGGCTCTTCTTGGTACCAAGATTCTGAGCTTCTCCTGGTCCCATGTCAAGTCCTTGGGCTCTTATTTTAGGTCAGTGGTTATCAAACTCTTTGTATTGGGACCCATTAAAACTATTAAAAATGATTTAAAAAAACATGCAAGAACCGTTTTAGTATATGTGGGTTAATTAAAATGGACAAAATTTAAACCTTTATTTATTAACTTATTAAAAATAACAGTAATAAACAAGAAACATAAGTAATATTTTTGAAATAAGAGAAAACTCTATTTTCCAAACCAAAAAAAAAAAAAAAAGAGTGGTATTGCTTTATGATTTTGCAAATCTCTTTAGTGTCTGACTTAACAGAAGACAGCTGGATTCTCATGTCTCCTGCATCTGATGTGTTGTGACATCACACACCCTGGAGCCTCTGGGAAACTCCACTGTGTACTTATGAGAGAGAGTGAAGAAATCCAATATCATCTTGGTGTTACAATGAAAAGAGTTTTGACCTCACAGACCCCTTAAAAGGCTCTTGGGGACCCCATAGGGGTCCCTGGATTAGACCTTGAGAATCTCTGCTTCAGGCTGCTTGCAAACTCTGGTAGGAACAGAAGCTAAGTGGTTTTAGTTTTTTAAAAGGTATCATCATTTTGTCCTGTTCTTAGCTCCTGAAGGCAGTGAGAGCCATGACAGGTCTCTGAGCTGGGGCGGGGGATGGGGGTGGGGGGGGTGGGGGGAAAGAGGGGGAGTAACAAAACACTCTGGCTTGTCTTCTAGCAGATTGGGGTATGCAGTGCTTCTTCATTTCTCCCCCTCCCCCTTCTCCCCCCCTCCTTCTCCTCCTCTTCCTCCTCTTTCCCCTCCTCCTCTTCTTCTGTTAAACAATGGCATTTTTTTTGTTTCTTTGTTTATTTTTATTGATTTTAAAGAGAGAGGAAGGGAGAGAGAAACATTGATTTTCTGTTCTGTTTATTTATGCATTCATTGCTTGATTCTTGTATGTGCCCTGACCGGGGATCGAACCCACAACCTTGGTGTATTGGGATGATGCTCTAACCAGCTGAGCTGCCCTGCTAGGGGCTGCAGTGCTTCCTGATCCTCTCCCTCCTGAGCTTGCGCTTACACAAAAAAGGCACAGCTACTGCGGTTCCTTTCAGTTCCAGTGGCTTATCTGTAGGGTTTGAGGTTTGATCTCCCTCCAGTGGACTTCCTTCGGGGGCCCATAGCAGCACCTAGTGCCCCCTCAGAGCCTGGGGAGTGGGCGTTTGGGACCCAACCATGTCTCCCCTTCTCAGCTTAGCTCTGCATTGGTCTGCAGACCCCCGAGACCCCACCCTGGACTTTGTTTTGGTGGTGGGGGGGGGCAGGGCGGGGGAAATCAGCAAATGATACTGATTAGGAATGAAACAAAATAAAATGAAATAAAGAAGTGGGTTTGGTATTTATCTCGACTCCTGGCATTTGAGGAAAAGCAGGTCTGAAAGGCAGTTGGGAAAGGAGAGATTTTTGTTCTGATTCCACAGGGGTTTCTGGGTTTTTCTGGAATGCTGGTGGTTGGTCACTCATGTATGTGTGTGTGTTTGTGTAATTTCACTTTGAAACGTCCAGTTTTCATTTTCATTGGTACAAGTTTACCATTTGCATTAGTCCTTCCTGGGTCTAATGGACTACAATGGAGGTGAGGGAGAAAAAGAGAATGTCTTATGGTAATCTGAGAAGCATTGAGAGAGGGAGAATAAAAGGTGCTAGAGAAGATATGTGTGAGAAGGGGTTTGCTTGTAGTGAAATGAACTGAGCTATGAGAGGAAACAGAGAGAAAGGCGTGGCTAGAGAAGCTAGACTAGGTTAGAGGGACTACAAAGGAGGATGAGAAGTGACAAAGGGGTCAGACAATTCCCAGCACCAGCCACCAGGTGGCACCATTGACCCAAGACAGCTTAGTTGCCATTCAGGGTTAGGGACAAGAGGGGTAACAGGGCAGTGTACTGGCCATTTGTGGTTTGCTTGTAACTCGGTAGGGGTGGGGGGAAGGCAGGGCCAAGAGAGGCTGACCATGTGCCGGAGTCACATCTCCGCCAGCATTTAGTCAAGGTAGAGGGAGGCGGGACCATCGACTCTGGCGATCAATCTGGTCCTTCCTCACCTCCGTGGTGCAGATGTCCTGGGAGTCAAGCCCTTGGTTCTGTTCTAAGCCTTTACTTGCTGTGTGACCTTGGGTAAGTCACTCCTCTCTGTCTTGTTTTCCTCACGTTAAAGTGTGGAGATTTGAACAGATGACATTTGGGCTCTGACATTTGTGGTGTGCTGACAGAGCCCTGGGGTTGGAGTTCTTTTCAGGGTCTTGCTCTCTCAGCTGTGTGACCTTGGGCAGCTCACTTCCCACCTGTTGGGATTATAGTAACATCTCCCGTACAGACTTCTGTATAAAACAGCAGGTTGGGAAATGCGTTGAAGTCTTTTCTGGTGCTGTGGGAGAGGGAGGGGTTGCTATTTGTCATTTTCCCCCTGGAATTTAAGTTAGCCAGAAGCAGGCATTCTGCCATCCTCACAGCTCAGAAAGTTTGTGTCTCTGCCTGTGGCCACAAAAAAAGGCTTTATGGCAGGTGCTTGCTTAAGAGCACTGCATTCTGCCCTAAGTATCTTTGGAATCTGTTCATTTTTCTCCATCCCCACTACCACTGCCTTGGCCAAGCACTCTCCCCTCTCATTTGGACTATTGCTATGGCCTCCTAGTGGGTCCCCACCTCCAATGCCCCTGACTTCTCCCAACAGTTCGCCTTCCACAGAGCAGCCCCAGTGGCACTTCTGGAAAAAACAGTTCTAGACAGTGACTTGCTTGAAGGGTTGTCAGCATTCAGATCTGCCCGTTGTTCTCAGAAGCCAGCTACACTTTTCCCAAGGCTGCAGGTCCTTCCGCGGTCAGACCCCTGCCCATCCCACAAGCCGCATCCCTCCCCACCCTCCACTTTTCATGCTCACTCCAGTCACATCAGACCTCTTCCTGTGCCTTGAGTATCACTTGTTCTTTCTTTGTTGTAGCCTAAGGGTTACTTGCCGGGTTGTAGGGCCGGGCACCTAGGGTTCTGATGCTAACTCCACCAATGTCTGCTCGTGTGACTTTGGGCAAGTTATTTGACTTCCTCAAGCCTCAGTTTCCCTATATGTAAAACCAGGGTACCAACTGTGCCTATGATTGGTTTGTTATGTGGACTGAATGAGGTAATGCATGTAAAGGGACCAGGATGACCCCTGATGCGTGCTCAACAAAGGGTGCCTTGTATTCTGATGCTGTTCCCACTGCCTGAAAAATTGCCCTCCACACCCCACCATTTTTACCAGCTGACCTGCCCAAACTGCAGGATCCAGCTGAAATGTCACTTCCTAGGTGGAGGCTTCCTTGATGCTCTACCGTTAGCTCCCCTGGCCCGGTCTGCAGCACACACAGCCTGCCTGTTGGCAAAGGTATCACATTTGTTACTTGTCTCCCTTCCTCGTGAGACAGTGAGCCCCACAGGGGCCAGAACAGTGTCTGTAGCGGTCACCATTGTCCCCTGGTGCCCAGCACAGGGCCTGGTTCACGGTAGCAAATATGTACGGAATAGGACTCTGGAGGCCATCTGGTGGGTGCAGATGGCTGAGTCAAACCCAGAGCCTTGCACATCAGATATCCTCCTCTGCCCCGCGGTGTGGCCCAGGGGTTGAGCATCGACCTATGGACCAAGAGGTCACGGTTCAATTTCCGATCAGGGCACATGCCTGGGTGTGGGCTCGATCCCCAGTGTGGGGCGTGCAGAAGGCAGCCAATCAATGATTCTCTCTCATCATTGATGTTTCTCTCTCTCTCTCCCTCTCCTTTCCTCTCTGAAAGCAATAAAAATATATTTTAAAAAATTCTCTCCCCCCTCCCCCCGACCCTAGCTGGTTTTGCTCAATGGATAGAGCGTCGGCCTGCGGACTGAAGGGTCCCAGGTTCGATTCTGGTCAAGGGCATGTACCTTGGTTGCGGGCCATCCCCAGTAGGGAGTGTGCAGGAGGCAGCTGATCGATGTTTCTCTCTCATCGATGTTTCTAGCTCTCTATCTCTCTCCCTTCCTCTCTGTAAAAAATCAATTAAAAAAATATATATAAAAAATTCTCCCCCTCCTGCCTGACCTCAGAGTCTGTTCTCTGGCTGCGTCTGGCCTCGTTGAAAGGATTTCATGACAACCATTCTAGAGGGAGAGGGAGCCCTCCCATGGTCTAAATTCTCACACACACACACACACACACACACACACACACACACATGCATGCTGGGGCCTGTGGCCCTTGTTCTGCCTGCCTTGCCTGAGTATATGTTCCAGGTGTACATAGATCATGGCCCCAAAGAGAAACTATAACTATAATGGCTAGAACTAAATGAGTGTTTACTATATACATTTTTAATTATTACCCACTTAATACTCACCACCACTGTATCTGTTGAATACTCTTACTATTCCTTCGGTCTGAGGGCTGGCGCTGTAACCACTGAGCAAACCTGCCAAGGCCCTAAAATATTTTGATTAGGACTGGCACATGGCAAGTTGTAAAAATATCAGCTACTATTATTGCTACCAGCACAGCAGAGATTTTACCCTGAGTCTGGATTCCTCACGGCAGCCTTGTTAAGAACTTTCTAATTTCTCTTTCTCTGTTTTTTAGTGATAATTTTATTTATACTGCTATGTCTAGTGAGAAGATTATTCAGGCTACAGTCTGAATGTACCCACCAGAATTTAGACTAGCAGAATTTTAGCTCCATGTTTCATAAGCTAATAATTTAGTTATAGACGAGGGCAGCTTGCAGCGGCAGGACGAGCTGGACATGGAGTGGCGAGGCCTGGGTTCCGGGTCCCAGCTCAGTCACTGTCTTGCTGTGTGATCAGTCAGGTTCTGCCCTCTGGGTCCTTGATGGGGATGCTATGAGCCCAGGCAACCCTTCCAGCTCCTGATCCTCCCTCCTCCTTCCTCCCTCCTCCCTGCTCCCTGCTGTTCCCCCTCCCTCCTCCTCCATCTTCTCTCTCTTCATTTCCTTTCTGTCTGAGACACAAATGCCATCCAGCACTTTTGAATGGTACTTTTGTTCCGCTAACATCTCTTTTCTGAAAAGAAGGATCAGTCAGGTTTGTATCTTTTAAATGCTAGCACATTTTATCAGTTAAGAACCTGCACACCTCTCTCCCATAGCCTTAAGGAGACAGACAGAAGCAGCCAAGGGGAAGGTTTATGGGAGACAGTGGAGGAAAAGCAACAAAATCTCTTTGGGGGCCTGATGTATGGGTGGTCCCTCCAGAAATGCCTTCTTTCCCGGGAGTCCCCTTTCTCCCCTCTTCCCATGACCCTAAGCATTTTTCAGCCTGACTCCAGCTATGACTTGTGTCCCTCTTAGTTCTCCATAGAATGGGGAGGGGGCAAGAGCAGAGCCTATGACTGAGTCATACTTGTCTCAAGACCTTGGATGTAGGGCTTAGAGCACTGGACTTGGAGTCACAGGACCCTGGTTTTGAGTGATGGCTTTGCACCCCCACGCTGGTGTTCGTGGGCAGTACATTCTGGGCCTTGATTTCTTATTGGCAAAAGAAAGCAGAAAGCCTTCCTCAAAGTCTTGTACAAATTCAGCGAGGAGCAATGCCTGAGAAAGTGCTTTGGAAACGGTAAAGCTCCGTGGAGGCGTCCTTGTAGTTCGTTTCACGTGCCTGCTCTGTGACCTTGGAATCTTAACTTTGCCAAGGGTCAGTTCTCCCATCTGCAAAATGGGGACATAACCCTTAGATCATACAATAACTATGAGGCTTTCATAATGAATGTAAAACCGTTCTCGGCAGTGGCAGGTGCCTGGGTCTAGGTTAGTGCCTTGTCCCTTTCCCTTTCTTATTTCTTCACACTCCCTCTCCCTGTGAGTACAGGGCACAATGATTAAGCCACAGGCTTCCGAAGTCTAGTTACCCAGCCTGAAATCCACTTCTTGCCTGGGGGATCTGAGGCAATTTCCCCAACCTGTGCTTCCATTCATTCCCTTGCCTGTAAAAGAAGGAAAGCAGTATCTGGTTGAGAGGGTTGTCCAGCAGGCCAGACCATGCCCATAAATGACTGGAGACAGCGCCAGGGCCAGGTGAAAGTTAGTGATTGCGCCAGATCTCGTTCCCTCCACACACCCTGACACAGGACCCCACCCGCCATCCCCTTCCAGCCCCCAGGGCCCGTGAAGAAAGCCAGACCTGAGCAGCCAGGAGAGGGATTTGCTCGAGGTCGCACCAGGACTCCTACGCCCCAAGGTCTGGGAGGAATTTCCAGGGATTCCACCCTACTGCCTTGCGAGCAAAGCCCCTCCAAGGGGCCAGACCCTCCTCTTCGGCTCTGCTCCCCTAGACGCCCCCTTGGCCGGGAAGGGAGGGCAAGCGCCTTCCAGGAGGGTACCAAGATTCTCCTGCGCGATATGGAAGGAGAAATAAATGCGACCGCGTCAGAACAGGGCGCAAAAGGAAGGGAGCGCGCGGCGCCCTCGGGAAGGAGGCGGCCCTCCCGCCCGGCGTCCGCCAAGCATTTGCAATTTAATTGACATTTGGCGGCAGGAAGCCAATCAGTAAAAGTCAATTGACGTTCCGAGATAAAACTAATCGCAGGCCGGCGCTCCCCCCGCCGGCGCGGCTGGCTGGGCCGCGGGGCACAGCGTGGCGGCCGCGGCGCCGGCAGGTAATGGCCCGGGCGCGTGTCTCGGCCCGCGAGGGGGCAGCCCGCGGCCCGCTGATTGCCGCGCAGCCCACGGCGGCCCGGAGAAGCCCGTAATGAATGACTTTATTTGCCGGGGCCCTGCTGAGAACAATTGAGTTTGTTATGGTAACAACGGATGCCAGCTTTCCAGGCCCCAGGGAGCGCGCGGCAGCAGCCGGGAGCTGGGCAGCCGAGCAGATGATGCGCGCCGAGGCGAGGGCGCTGGCGGCGGGGAGCCGGCCCACCAGGATCAGGAACCCAAGGGACGCTCTGCGCCCCCAGCCTTCGGGGGAGACGCCGGTGGCCAGGCCGTCGTGGACTGAGGTGCTGGCTGATACCATTCTCCCCTTGGACCACAGTGCGGAATTGGGACGGGGCTTCATCCACTCCTTGCTTGCTTGTTGGACTGGCCAGTCCTCGTGGGTGTCCCTGCAGACTCTTCTTCCCTCTGCCCCCAGGCCTGGTAGGGGTTAGGGAGCATCTGGCCTTGCTGAGAACTGCCCTGATATCAACTTCCTGTCTCTTGCACCCGTGGAAAGTAGAAAAAGGCACAAAAGCATCCCTCCCCCCTGCTTGGCGTGCCATGGCTTGACAAATTCAGGGCTGCATTTCAGCCCACCCCCAAACGTGCTGGCAATATCTCTGTGCCCTCTGAACTTCCATCTCTGTCCCCTGTCTGTGTCCCCATGCTTTTTGGCAAGGCACCACCTCCCATAGGAAGCCCTCCTTGCTCCCACCGACAATGCCGTCAGCCACATGGCCACCTCCTGCTTTCCTTCCTCGGACCATGAGTTCCAAAGGCAGGGGCGGCCTCTGACTCATCCCAGTGACTCCCTCTGCGCCCAGCACGGAGCCTGACAAAGGGCACAGATGTGGAAGGAGTGGGTAAGGGAGTGGACTTTTATTCTTCTTTGCAGGCTCGTGCTTTCCTTCTGGTTACAGACACCAGAGATCCTTTTCCCTTTTCAGTTCTGTTTTCAAGCTTGCTCTCATTCATGCATTCAACAAATATTGACTGAGAACCAACCATGTCAGGTACTCTGATATAACAGGCCCTGCCCTAAGGGAATCTGCCCACCACTGAGAGATGACAGTGCAACGCATGTGATAAATGTGTGTCAGGCGCCTACTGTGTGCTCACCAATGGCCGGCATTTCTTGAGTCGGCAAAGGCTTAGTAAGGGCTTGCTGAGGGCTTTTCCGTCTGTCATTGCATTGAAACACAATGAAAGCAAAGCAAAACCAAGTGAGGTAAGTCTAGACTCCGCTAGCGGCAGAGGTGGCATGGAGACCCCCACGGCCCCGTTTCCGGCTCTTCTGCCTCACCCCAGTCTTAGTCTCACCCCCCTTGCTCTATGAGCTCCAACGCTCATTCTGTATGTTCGCAGGGCAGCAGGAGCACCGATTTTCCAAGGATTCTTCCCCGGCCTTTTGCTCTTGACCTTGATTCCGTCGTCTGAGAAAAGGCAGGAAGGAGAAGCTTCTGTGGCATGTGGGTTCCTTCCTGGTTCAGTCCTCGCTGGATTGTTGTCTTTGGGAAACAGGTTTCTGTAAAGGGGAGGGGGGATCCGGGTGCTGTCCTGTAGGACAAGCTCTCACTATTTCATGGCTTAAGGAAGCACATTTATTGGAGAGTCGTTTTTGGCACTCGTCTTCCTGCCTCTCAAAATGGGCCTGGGGAACTCTCTCTGCAGGGCAATACCCTTTTTCTGGAAGGCAGATTAGGAAGATAGTCTGGCCCATGGGATGGTCCTAACTGGCAAAACCGAAGGGGCTTTGGAAATCATACACGGTGATGGTAATTCTGTCGATGGAATGTCTCCTGTCTAAGACAAATCCTTCATGGTGCTTCATTTGCTATCCTAAAGTGGAATTTAGAGAAAATATAACCTGCCCACAGACATAATTTAAAGAGTCAATACGAGGCCCCAGTTGTAACAAAAAGGGGAAAGAGAAGTAAAATTATAATAAAATGATGTATTTCATTATGTAAAGGCTCAGGCGTGACTACACCAGAAGATATAACAAAATAGTCCGTTGCTTGCACTTATGCGCACGATTGCCATGAATGCAGCAGCTACAAATGTGGACAGCTGTGTTTTTTGGCAATACAAATACCTCTGGTGGTGTTGCCATCAGCAGACTGATTTTCTGAAATTGTGAACATGTCTTGATAAAATTCCAACCAAAGCAAAGCATAATAATCTTCCCTCAGTTTATGTGAAACTGTATTCTTGGGAAAGACAGTGTAAATTAAAACACAGAGTTTGTGTGTACGAGTTAGGTTCATGGCTCAAACTCTCTATTTGTAAAGAGAGGTTTCACCAACCTGAATGTATGATGGGCATTCCAAGGATGTGTGGGATCCAGGGTGACCCCTCACTGTGCTCCCGGGATGGGGCTGGGTAGTATCCCTGACTCCACCCACAAAAGGCCATAGCCCTTTCCCAAAAACAATACCTTACAGATTTCTAAAATCGGCTCTGATCTGACTACCCTTGTTGAGATCCATGAGAACAAATGAGTTTCTCTCTGGGGTCCCTGCCTTTGGGAAGTTCTGTAACTCTGTTAAAAAGCAAAGTCTGCATACACTGTGTACCTACTGTATGCAAGACCTGGTGCTGGACAGACAGAGGCGCGCGACCAGACTTGTATCTGGGGCTGTGAAAGCTATCTGACCCTAGTCCATGAGTGCCAAGCTCCCAGGGACTTCAGTTGGTGAGTATAGCCCCATCCACAACTTATACCCTGTCTAGGAGACCCTCTGCCTCCTTCCTAATACCGCCAAGTCCAAGTCCTGGCTCAAATACCACCTCCTTCCTCCAGGAAGATTTTCCTGACCCCGCCTGCCCTTTCACCTCTAACACCAGATAGGCTCTCTCTGTCTCTGGGCCCCCATGGCCTGCTCTTTGGGGGCTCACTTAGGGTGCTTTTCATAGCTTGAACCATAACTCCATCTCCAGGCCTTGTCTGTCTCCCTGACCGAGAGCAGGCACCCCTGAGGGCTGAGACGGGGTTCTCTTAGGGAGCTAGGCTTGGAGTCAGAGCCCCAGCAAAAGATGAATGAATGCTTGAACCACGCTTAGCCAGGTGGCCCTCTCTGTACTCACCTTGTTCTTTTTAATTAAGCAAATGGTTTCCTCTCTCCCTATCCTTACTCCCCGTCCTCACGGGCTGACACGAGACGCTTGCTGTGCAGACAGTGCTATCTCATGTGGGCTCCACCCGCTTGCTTGCTCTGACCCAGGGCCGCAGGTTTGGCAGGATTTATTGATGTCATGGCACAGATGAGCTGAGCTGAGTAAGACCACACAGCTGGCAAGTGGCAGAGCCAGAGCTGGCAATCTCTGTGTGCCACCATCTTTGTCATTTAAATACTTCCAAGGCGACGTCTCTCCCCTGGGGAGTCGTTCATTCATTTACTGGCTTCTGACTCCATGTTAGGCACTAAGACCGCAGTAGTGGGCAAAGCCTGGCGGCTCCCTAGGAAATTCTGTCCCGAAGCCCCCGACCAGGCACAGAAGGAGAGAATCAGGTGCCACCAGGGAGGGAGTGGCCACTCTTTCCCAGCAGGAGGTCACCAAGGATTGGCTGTCTCCTTTGTGCCTTGTATGTTGCACTTTGAATGAAATGTCCACTTTCATCCGTTTGTCCCACGAGTATTTATTGTGTGCCTGCTATGAGCCAGGAGTTGTTCTAGGTGCTAGGGACACAGCAATGAACAAGAAAGACAAAAATCTACCCTCGTGAGTGACATTCTAATGAGGGAAGAGAGAATGAATAAATAAGGAAAAGAAACAGCTTGTTAAGTGCTCTGGAGGATAACAAAGCTAGGTAAGGAGATTGGGAACGAAGCAGGGGCAGAAGTATGTGGGTATACGCTGGTGTATGGAGGGTGGTCATAAGGATGAGATGACATTTGAGCAGAGAGACTTGAAGGAGGGAGGAGTGAGCCAAAATAAATCTGGGGAGGAATGTTCCAGAGAGAAGGAACAGCACATGCAAAGGACTGAGGCAAGTGTGACTGGAGCAGCATAGCAGGAGGAGAGAGGTCAGGAAGGGGGCGCTGCAGGGCAGGGTACCCCGATGCAGTAGGGCCTGGTCCCCTGGAGATGGGGCACCAGTCAATGACGGCCCAGAATGTCTAACAGGGAACGTTAGAGGGGTGTTCTGTCTCCTACTGCCAGCGAGTCACCGACTTCAGCAGACTTTCCCTCCGAATGATCTCCTGAACCTGATAGTCATTCCGTCATCAGCTCTCTCCTGGGCTGGGCCTGCATCCAGCCTGGGTCCTCTGTCTCTTCTCCTTCCAGTGGGATCTCTACACTGTGGCCAGATTGGATCATATGAGCCTCTCCACCCCACATCCCTTCCATGTCGGGAGTGAATTAAAAATGTATCAACATGACCACCCAAGGGCCCCACTGGGGGATCTGGGATGTGGAGACTGGGGTAACTGGAAGGTGGGCTGTCATTTTGTGCTACAATCTTTGTCATTTAAATACTGGGGTGAGGGAGGCAGCATGCTGTAGTGGGAGGCCCAGAAGCCTTACCCCGCCCCCCCCCCCCCCCCCAAGCCCCTAACCTCAGCCGGGCTCTGGCTTCAGCAGTGGCTCCCCCCAGAGGCGTCTGCTTTATTTATTGCTTCTCCCCGGCTCCCTGCGGGCAGAGGAAAGTCCATTAGTGTGTTTGCAGACAGCCAGCTCTGAGCAGATGCAAGGCTTATTTGCAAACTGTCATTGCCCTGGCTTCCTCCAGAGACCTGCATGCTGGGCTCAGCCTTGTGGCTGCAAGAGCCACCTCCCCCAGGCAGACAGCCAGGCAGAGCCCGGCCCCTGATTTCCCAAAGTGCAGCGTCTTGGCTTGCAGTTGGGAAAATTAAATTAAATGCCACGAAGGAACCAAAACGGCGCATTGGGCCATGTTGACAGTGGAGACTGAGGTTCTTTCTGTTGATAGGAGCTCAGTGGCTTAGCAGACATTAGGGGAGGTGTTGAGAGAAAGCGTAAAACATCCTGGCCCTGGGATACAGGTTCGAGTCCCAGTTGCACTGCTGAGTGTCTTGGTGACGTTGGACCATTGTTTACTGTCCTCTGGGCCTCAGTTTCTAAGCTGAACAAGAAGCTCAGTCGGTCTTAGAATTCATCCTAAGCTCTGAAATTTTCTGAATTGAATTTTGAAAATGTTTTCTGCATTCAGTAATCGGAGACAGAATGGTGTGTTCAGGATGGCTCTAAAATTCTAAAATTGCCTGGAGGTCAGGCTCAGTGGGGTAAGGGCACTCAGGAGCTGTGATGCTGGGGCTCTCAGTCTCACCTGGCCTGATCGTTTTGCTGTGTGACCTTGGGCAAGTCACTTCCCCGTCTCTGAGCCCATTTTCTCATTTGTTAAATGGAAATGATAATTGAGTGCCCGCGTCCTGGTCCTGAGGTTGCATGAGACTCAGATTAACTGGTGAAGGTGAAAGGTCAGTGTGAATTGTACTTGAGGAGTGGCGGGAGCGGCGGTTCTTCCTATTGTTGTCGTTACCATTTTCACATGAGCCTTACCCTGTCTAGTGCACACACACTTGCCAGAATAATTGAAGAATCTGCCCCTCCTGAGTACAGAGCCCAAGCAAGTCAGTTGAGCTAGGTAAAAGGGAATGCTGGTGCCTCTATTCAGAACGAAGAGCCCCCTTAATTTGTGCTGGCTCCATTCCACGCCATCACAAACCCACCATCGGTGTGTGTGTGTGTGTGTGTGTGTGTGTGTGTGTGTTTGGTGGAGAAACACACCACAGATATACACAAAAGCCTCTCCAGTTCTTTTCAACTGGGACAGGGGATGACACACGTTGGCAGGCAGAGGCTGATCTCTGTGTATCCAAGAGGAGTCGAGCCAGTCCGAGTATATCTAACAGGTCAAGCTCTGAAATGAAGAAGCAATAAGCCAGTGAAATGGTACTATCACCGAAACATGATTGATCAATTGAATTCTATCAGAGACAGTGGACAGTGAGATTAACTCAGGCCTGATAGGTTCAATGAGTTAAAGCATGATGTTCATTTCAGCTTCATTTCACCAGTCTTTGCTTGTGAAATTGGTCAATCAATAGAGGTTGAAGATCATATATATATATATATATTGGGGACCATCTTATAGGGAATATAATCTCGGTGGCTGGCTCCTGGCTGGGGCAGCCTGCCCAGGGTAATGGAGACAGAACAGGGACTCCATCAGCGCCATCGAAATGGCCTGATATCTGCTCCAAATGAAAAGTATTTTTGGATCTCTGATGATTTATCTTTTTTTTCCTCCCACTCACTTTGATCTATGACAAAACCCATACCCATCTTGGAGAAATATAGTGATTTCTGCTGAAAACATTTGTGCAATGATCATATAGATACACTTCAAAATATGAACCTTTTTTTTTTTTAGTTATATTGTCCTTGGAAAAAAATAAAGAGTAATTTAAAAACTCAAGTGGGGGTAATGCAAAGGTATCAGAGTAAGTATTATTTTAAAACCCAGTCATTTATTTATTTCTGCGTAGTCGGGGTGGGAGACAGACTGCTGTGTGTGTGAAAGCCGAAAAAGGGATGCATACATGAGAAGTCCTTCCAGGTACAATTAAAACGAAGCCTTTAGCATTCTTTGATCTCATTTAAAAGCACAACTCGCAGAAACAAATCACCCTTTTGCTCCGAGTAATATTTCATTTGCTTCGGAATAGTTTCACTGTGGTGGTTAACATCCTTCCTAATTAGTGTGCCTCTCTCTCTGTAAGGTGGAGTAATTAGGTCCCACCATGTGAGGTAATGGACTTGGACAGTGTGGATGAGAGAGAACAGACTTGTCCTGTGGCAATGCACAAGGTATTACTTCCTGCCTGCCTGTTCTCTGAGGTCATCTTCACTCCTTTCAGCATAAAGAAATCCCATCTCTTCATACCAACACCACGAGGGCTTCAACATGCACGTGCACTGTTTGCACATCAGAGTATACCTTAGGCTCTGGGTAATGGAAAATGGTGCTGAACAGCCAGAGAGAGGAAAGAGCCTTGCACAGGTCGCTACCCTCCCACTACCCCTATTCCTGCATTCTAATCCTACTGAATGTTAGCCCTTTCCCATGCACCACGCTTTCTTCTGCTGCTAGGCCTTTGCATATGCTGTTCCCTCTGGTTGAAATGCACTTCCTCTTCTCTGCCGCTTTCTTTGGCTAACTCCTTGCTACTCGTCCTTCAAACTGGGGCTTCATCTTTTGCAGGGGGCCTTTCCGGATCACCCTACCCCAGTCTGGATTTAGTGGAGTGGTTTAGTGTAGGGTTTGGAGCAGACTCTGGAGCCAGAGGGCTTGGGTTTGGATTCCAGCTCCTTCATCTCTTTGCTGTGTGACCTTCGGCATGTCACTTAACCTCTCTGTGCCTCAGTTTCTTCATCTGCAAAATGGGAGGGGACAAGTATAGACTTGACTGGGTTGCTGTGAGGATTAAATAAATAAGGTGCTTAGAATAGTGCCTGGCACAGAGGAAGCACAGGTAAGGGTTGGCTACTCCCGTGTGCCTCCCAGGCGGTCTCTGTTTCTCAGACTCCCAGCACTGACTTTGCTATGCTGGAGTTATTCACTTGTCTACCTCCTCCACTCTAGGGCAGGGGCGAGAAAGTAAGCCTCTCTGTAGCTCAGGTGCCAAGCGCAGGGCCAGACACCCAGCAGGAGTTTGGTGCTTGTTGCTCAGGAATGAATAGACCCAGGCTTGGAACACTAATTGGGGGCCTGGTGTTTTCCTAGACCCACCTTGCCTCAGACCTGCCTTCTGGACCCAGTCAAATCCCTTTGCCATCCCTGAGTGTGTCGTCATAGGTCCCTTGGGGCCTCTCTCTCCCTGACAGCCTGCGATTCACTGGGTAACACACAACACAATCAGATTCACTCTGGTCGAACCTGAACGTATTTGGCAATTTTACAATTTCGCGTTTTCCTTCTCTAAGAAGAAAGATGGAGTGAAACTAATGGCGGAATAATGGCAGTTCCGATGGGATTTTCCTCCATGCCACTTTGATTTTTCTCAGTCTGCAGTTCCAGTTCAGGATGGGATTTATAAAAATCACCCGGGACATCGACTTTGGTTCTGGGCTACCACGGGACATTTCTAGCCCTGCCACCCCAGTCCTCAGCACAGGGCCTGGCGTATAGTAGATGCTCTGGAAATTTTGCTGACTGACTCTTGTCTGTGCCTGGAATCCTATCTCCTTTTCTCAGCATCTTGTCCCCTCCCCTTATCTCAGGTCTAGCTTGGATAGTCCCTCCTTCAGCCACTTCCCGCCCCCCAGTCCTCCTACCCCCGTTGTTAGTCATCTCTAGGTCACCCTAAGCATCCAAACACCACCTTGCCAAGATTAGAAGCTCCGCGAATTATTTTGAGTAGAAAGAATTAATGGCATTTTGTTGTTCTTGTTGGACTCTGAGCAATTTTTCCTTTTGATGTGTGTTGCCAGGAAACTTAGAGTTCAACTGTGTTTTGGCAGTTTATCATCCTCTTGTTTAAAATTTTATGAACTGCCTCAAATCTTTCTTAGAAGTAGGTAAAACATAAACCCTTTTATAATAGAGGTCACCCCCTCCCCCCGCCCCCGCCCAAAGTTTTCTGCCGAGTTCTCTGATGATGCCAGAGACCATCCTACTGATGAATCATTCAGACCTGCAACCCCTCGAGGTCACTCATTCAGTCAGCACTGTTGATTAGCATCTCCTATGCTTGAGGTGAGTCAGACATGGGCTCTGTTCTCAGGGAACTCATACTGTTAGCAGGGAAGGAAAGAAATAATACTGCTAGAAACAACTCATGTTTATTGAACACTTACTATGTGCCAGGTACTATGCTAAGCATTTTACATTATCTTCGTTCAATTCTTTCATCAACTGCAGGTATCATTATTGCTCCATTTCATAGGTGAAAAAGTTGAGGATTAGAGAGGTTAAGGAAGTTTCTCAAATATCATACATAGGCTTGTAAGAGACAGAGCGAGGATTTGAACCTGGGCCTATCTGCGTTTGGGGTGCCCAGGCTTCCATAGTGTGCTGTACGTCCATCACAGCACAGCTTTACTCTGAAACATGCTAAGAGGTGTGCAAATGCTCTGCCATGTATTTGCTGTGACCTTGAACAAGTTACTTATTATCTCTTGTCAGTTTCCTCAGCTATTAAATGGGGATTCTGAGAGGACCTGGGAGTGAAGGGACACTTGAGGAATGAAGAGGAGCCTACTGGGATGGTATTGTGGGGTGACGGGAAGGGTGACCCTGGCTGGAAGGGCAGATCATGGGGGCCCAGAAGGCTTGGGCTGTGTCCTGGGGAAGCCTTGGAAGGGTTTTCCTGGTGAAAATGATGACAACAGCGAACACTGTTTGGACACGACCTTGGTGCCAGGTACCCTGCCAGGCATCTTGCAGGGATTATCTCATTTAATCCTTACAAAAGCCTCAGGGATTGTCCCGCATACCATGGTTCCCGATTTACAGTGGAGGAAACACAGGACTTTGGTGTTAGTACTTGACCTGAAAGTAAAGGGAAGTAGAGAGAGATCACTGGATCTTCAGGGAAGACACGTAGGTACAAGTCCCAGCTGAGGCTCAGTTACTCAACCTCTCTGAGCCTCAGTTTTCTCATCTGTAAAATGGGTTAAGAATTCCTATCTCACACAAGTTGTTCTGAGGATCAGTGAGATTTAATGATGCAAAAATAACTTGGTTCAATGCCTGGCCCTGAGCAGCGCTCCATGCAGAGTGAGGTCGGGGGCGCTTGGGGAATCCCGTGTCCCCATCATCTCTGGCCGTACCTCTTCATTCTGTGCTAGAGACAGAGGATGTTCTCACAATTGTACGCGGGGCGTTTTGCTAATATAGCCCCAGAATAAACACCCCATTTCCTTCCTTTTCTAACCCATAGTCATGCCTAGTCCCTCCTAAGGAGAAATTATAGAGACACTATTGCCCTCAGCAAGCTTCTATTGCGTCTGAAACAATTTGTTTCTTTTTTTTTTTAATTAACCCTCACCCGAAGATATTTTTTCCCATTGATTTTTAGAGAGAGTGGAAGGGAGGGAGGAGGGAGAGAGAGAGAAACATCAACATGAGAGAGACACATAGATTGGTTGTCTCTTGCACGTGCCCCAACTGGGGCTGGGGATAAAATCTGCAACTGAAGTATGTGCCCTTGACCAGGAATGGAACCCATGACCCTTTGGTCTGTGGGCTGGCGCTCTAACCACTGAGCAACCAGCCAGGGCTGAAACAATTCCTTAAAGCTGCAAATTATCCTGGTCTGAACTTGGATGGTCTCTGCTTTATAACCTGCTTTTAAGCCATTGCCACCACCTGAGATCAACCCCAAGCTCCCTGGCTCCCTTGACTCAGGCTGGGGATGTCCCAGGTCCACACCAGTTCAATCTTCCCAAACACACTGGCTCTGGATGGCAGTGGCAGATGGCCTGCCAAGACATGGCTCTGTCTCCTCATTTGCAATGGGGGAGGCAGGTCGGGGGGCAGGGTGGGTGCCAGAGTCCTGGGGGGAAGAAGCCGAGAACAGGCTTGATGTCAGCTACTCTGTATGGAATCTGAAGGCCGGATCTGGAGAGGACCTTGGACCCTGGGGTAAGGGCACCGGGATGTTGTAGTGCCTAAAAGCAATAACGGTGGGATCTGGGAGTTATTTTCACAACTTCAAAATGATTAAGGGCAAATGTATCCTTGTGAAGAAAAGAGTTTTCTTCCTGTCTCTGACACCCTCCCTCAAATCCCCCAGCAGCCCCACTCTCTTCACATGCCCATTCCTAAACCAAGTATTAAGCAAAGGTAGGTTTGGGCAGTCGTTTAAGGGTAGAATGAACATTGGGAGGGAGGATCCCCTACAAAGACTGCACAAACTACCAAAATGGGAAAATAGGGAATGCCTATTTAGTAGACAAAATCTAGGCTGATTTTGGAGGAGAAAACAGAAATGGCTGACTCAGCTTCCTTCGTCTATTGATGGGGCTCCTGAGGCCCAGAGAGGGAGAGGAACTTGCTTGGGCTCACTCAGCAAGTAAGGGCAGAGCGAGGGCTAGAACCCAGGTCTACTGGCTCCCCAACCCTTTTCCCACTGGGCCCTGCCACTGCCCTGCCGTGCTGAGGAGTGACTGCGAGGATGAAGGAGGCTCTGAGACGGCTCCGGCTCCGGCTTCGGCTGGGCTGTGTGGAGAAATGGTTCTCCGAGACGGTTGGGGGGCTGCCTGTGGCTGCAGCCTCCTTTCCTGGGGCTCCTAGGCCTCGGACAGGGGTTGCATCCCAGTGACCATGATGCCAGAAGGGATTATGGAGGTTCCTGTTTGTTTTTATGCTCCCCCACCCCCTCACCCCCCAACGAGCATCTGCAGACATAAAATACATGATGATTTTTAAAGAAACAAACCAGAACCCTCCAAGAAAAATGCAAAACCCTGGAATCTGCTGTGCTCTGAAGAAAATGCAATGGGTTTATGATCTTTTAAGACACACAGGAGACAGCTTTCTTTTGACAGATGGGAATCTGAGGCTATTTTGCTTCCTCCCCCTTTTCGTGACCAGACCCGATTGTGTAAAGCTTTTAGCTCCAAAGCCGGGTTGTGAATAACATTGGTTTAACCTGAAATTTAAAGCCAGCATTTCTTCGCTCCCCGAGACGGGTTTTCCTGCCCCTTGCTCCCCCGAAGCTAGCTTCCAGAATGTTAATTCTGACAGCCATGGTTGACTAAGCCCAGCACTGGGTCTATTACATATTATTTGATTTGGAGTAGGAAAAAAAAAAAGATTTAAAGATACCACACCCCTTATATACCTTTGTACTTTGGCCTATGTCTGTCCATATATGTAAGCACAGCGTTCACATGGGGAGTTCAGAGTTTTCTCCCCGGAATGAAATGGGTCCGGGCGTTTCTGTAGCCTGTCTCCAGGACCACATTCCCCAGTGAAGCCGGACAGCATCTTTGCGGCACAGATGAGAAACACTACGCCAGCTTCCACTGCAGGCCTGGAGGTGCAGCCCTGCCTTCGTGCTGGGGATGATTTTTGTAGTTGTCTCTGAGCACGATCTGTTTGTGCACCCACTGTGTGTGGCACCCAGAGGCCCATCAGCTGTGTCCCTGGCCTGAGAACCATGAGTCTTTTTGTCAGAGTATTTATGTTGGTTGGCACATAAATACATTTACCTTTACTGGTCTGATTATTTTCCAATGAACAGTTGCCTCTTCTACCGGACATACCTCCATGGGGACCAGGGCTGGGCCAGGTTTTGCCCATCACTAGATGCCTAGCGTGGGCACAGTGCCTGCTCACTAAGATTGGTTGAAGGAATAAGGGATGAATGAATGAGGTCAGACAGAGGGATCCTGACATTTGCAGACCAGACCTGTGGAGTGAAGGTGGTTGTCATACATAATTTGTTCATTTTTTCCCAGAAATATTCCCTGTGGAGAAGACAGAGATGAATTAACTGTGGTTCCCCTGCCCCCCTCCCATCCCCCACCTCCCCCACCCGCCCACGGTAGCTGATAATGCAGAGTGAAAGTGAAGGGTCCAGGGAGAAAGTGGTTAGAGAGAAAAGCAGCTGGGACATGAAGGAAGGCGTCCTGGAGGAGGCGACCTGTGTGTTGCAGGCTGTGTCTGTCCTGGTAACGCTGTGCACGTCAGTGAGGACTGGTTTACCTCTCCTGCGGGCATGGTGGGTCACCTGTGGCTGACAGGCTGACTCCACGCACCACCTTCAGATGCCCACAGATGGAAAATTCATGTTGCCAGCCCCTAGCCTTTCTGAAGAGGAGACTTGGGAGCAGGAATTAGAAAGCATGGCTTGATCCAAAGTAACTAGCGATTCAGGCCCAGGGACTGAGAAATGTGAAGGCGATTGTCTCCCTAGCCCCCTCCCCTGGCTCCCACTGTTCTCCCAGCAAGGCCTCGGGTCCTCTGGGAGAGGAGGCCTCCATGGCTGCCTGGCCAGAGCCTCCTGGGATCTCTTCCCCTTTCCTCTTATCTCCGCTCATCTCCAGGCCTTTATACTGTGGTCTCCCTGCCTGGCACTCTCTCCCCACCCCTGCCCTCTTTGCCCTATTGACCCCTCATCCTCCTCTCTCAGTTCAAGCATGACGCCCCGTTGGAAGACTGCCCTGCCTGCTCCCCCATTGGAAACGGTCCTATGTAAATATTTCCAGAGACCTTTTCTACTTAGCAGTAGTCACCGTTGTAGTCCTAGATCTGTTTGAGTGAGGACTTGACCGAAGTGGGCTGCCCTTTGTAGATTGGAAAGAGGGCCTTTCTTGGTCATCACCGTACCCTCTGCTTCTGTTTTTCATATTGCCTGGTACAGAGTAAACACTTTACCAATATTTGTTAGATGGATGAATAAATGCTTGTATGTTTAGGACCTAGTGTCTGAAGTATTCTTAAGGAAATGACAGACCTTAGGCATCTGTGCAGAGTGACCGGGTAGGTGTCATCCACCTTCTCAGTAGAGAAAGCAAAGGGGAGGTGCTGGCGGGGCGAGAGCAGCCAGAGCCATCACGGTCAGGGTGAATGCCTGGAGAGCTGGCCCTTCCCAGCCGCAGTCCTCCACCTGGAGTGTCTGGGTCGCCAAGACAGCCTAGACCAGTGGTTCTCAACCTTCCTAATGCCGCGACCCTTGAATACAGTTCCTCATGTTGTGGTGACCCCCAACCATAAAATTATTTTCGTTGCTACTTCATAACTGTAATTTTGCTACTGTTAATGAATCGTAATGTAAATATCTGTGTTTTCCGATGGTCTTAGGCTCTACAGCAGCGGTTCTCAACCTGTGGGTTGCGAGTGTGTGCGGCGTCCTTGGGGAACAGGCCTCCAGGACCCCCAGGGCATGCCCTTGAGTTGGCTTATGTGCTGAGTCTTTACTCTGTGTTGGGCTCTACTCGGTGACCAGACAGTGGCCTTGTTCACAGGAGCCCTCAGCTGAGCCCCCCTTTCTGAGCCTCCTCAGTGGAGGCAAAGCTCCACCTTTCCTAGACTCTGAGCTTTGCAAGAGCCAGCCTGTGGACGCCATGGGAGAGGGGTCGAGCCTGCAGACATCTGTGGGAGGATGGCCTGGTGGGCAGGGAGAGGCCTCCTGGAGGGGCAGAGTTGGGGCACATCTGATGGGGGAGCCCCAGTGGGAGAGAAGAGGTGGGCACTGCCAAACTGGGGCAGGTGTGGTCTTGGTGGGAGTTGCCAGGAGCTGGCTGAAAGGAAGGAGCCTTCATTAGGAGTTTTAGCCCGGGCTGGCAGGATGGGGAATGGAGAGAGAGGGGAGTGTAAGGGAAGTTGGTAGACAGAGAGAAGTCTTAAGAGTAGATATGGTCTCTCTGACATGGAGAAATTTGGTGGGAACACTGTTGGACTAAGGCCAAGGTCAAGCTTTAGTAGGAGTGGCTGGGGCCAGGATGACTGGCCAGAGCAATAGCTGAGGAGGAGCACGTGGAGTCTTCTTCCATTGTGTATGAGTATGAGTGTGTGTATGTGTGTGTAGTGTGTGTGTATGTGTGTGTATGTGTGTGTGTGTGTACATGTGAACACTTGCACAGCACCTTTGACAGTAGGGTCATTTGGTGGATGCCAACTAATGGGAGAACATGCTGGGCAGACACAGACTGGGCCATGAGCTCCCATATCCTGCTAGTCTTTTTTTTTTTTTAATATATTTTATTGATTTTTTACAGAGAGGAAGAGAGAGGGATAGAGAGTTAGAAACATCGATGAGAGAGAAATATCGATCAGCTGCCTCTTGCATACCCCCTACTGGGGATGTGCCCGCAACCAAGGTACATGCCCTTGACCGGAATCGAACCTGGGACCCTTGAGTCTGCAGACCGACGCTCTATCCACTGAGCCAAACCGGTTTCGGCAATCCTGCTAGTCTTGGTGCTCATGGGGATGGGCCATTATAGAAGAAGGGGTGTCATGATATTAATGAGGATGATGTCCTGTGGGCAGGGCAGGGACCCAGCCTATGGTATCCTCTTTGGTCAAAGTTAATCTGGGGTCCATTTTCTCAGGGTGCTCATGAGCCACCTGTGAAGGCTCTTCTTGGAGAAGATGCTGGGGTGCTCTGAGCTGCCAGTCTATCCAGGGACTCTGAAAGGCCAACACTCATGTGAACCCCAAAGCTGGTGTCTTTGTTCAAATGTCAGACCCTACGTTGCACTTGCCCCCAGATAGGACAGCTGGGGAAATGCCAACTTTGGGCAGCATCTCAGTGACACAGTATCCCTTGGTTTGGCCTCATTCCTCACGTGGGTGGGTTTTGACGTGATGAATGAAGTCTAGGTCAGCAGTGTGCTGGCAGGGAGCGGGGAGGGGCGGTAGGGCGAGCGAGGCCTTGTGTAAGAAGGGCACCTGTCAGGGAGAGCTCTGACGCATGCTGCCTCCCCCGGTGGCAGAGGCAGAGGCTGTTCCTCTGGGCCTAGTCTCCAGTCAGCCCAGCATGAGCAGCGTCTCCAGTCAGCCCAGCATGAACAAAGTGGTCCTAGAGGCCGGGGGAATGATAATCCTGAGGCCATTTCCTCCTGGAAATGGTGGCTTCCTTGTTTTCTCTCATTTTGAACAGTTCAAGCCCCAGGCTCACAAAAGATATTCCATCCCATTTCCTTTTTTTTGATAATTCATAATATTTTCATTGACATGTAGGCATCATCACCAGAGACTATTACAGTGTGAAGAGCTAACAACAATAAAGAACACGCAGAGAATTTAATCCTGTACTTTATTCTTAATTTGCATTTTTGAATAGACAATGCATTTAAAATTCTGCAACAAAACAAAACAAACCAAACCAAACATGCTATGAAAAAAAATTCTCCCTCCCCTTTGTTCACCCCCACTTAGTTTCTCCCTCTGAGTGGGTAACCACTCTGAATGTTTTTCCTGTTTCCTTCCAGAGTTCCTTTGTGTGTGTGCGGTTGTGCATTTTATATGCATTTTAATATATATATGCATTATGTAGAATATATTGTATATGTATATTATATTAGTATATATTATATAATTACATACTTATATCTTAATAGATATATGACATCTATCAATATATGTATATTATATATAAGTTTATAATGCATTATATAAAACTTTATATAAAATGCATATAAAATCCTGATTTTCTCCAATTTTACTCAATAGGTTGTAATTCTACATGCTGTGCTTTTCTGCGCTTATTTATTTTTCATATAATAATGTATCTTGAAGTTCTTTCCTTATCAATTCACAAAGGACATTCTCTTTCCTCTTTGCAGCCACACAGTATTCAATAGTGTGGCCACACCATGACTTACTTAACCAGCCCCTACAACATAAACCTTTGGGTTGTTTCCAGTCTTTTGCTACTAGAACCTGAACCTATGTCACTTCCCATATGTGTAAGTTCAACTATAAAATAAATTCCCAGAGGTGCCGTTGCTCTGTCAAAGGGAATGTGCACTTGTGGTCTTGAGTGATTTTTGTCAAACTGTCTATCCTAGGTGTGTGACCAATAAGCTTCCACCAGAATGTATGAGAGTATCTGTTTCCCTAACAGCCTTCCTAACAGTGTTTTATTGACTGGTCACATGATGTAGCGGCAAATGACCCGGGAAGGGGCGTGAACTCTGGGACAAAACTGTACCTCCCGGGGGAATGTCAGTGCCAGAGAGACAGTGGCACCTGCTGATTAAGCCTCTGGTCAACCTGAGATCCAGTCCCCAGGCAAATCACTCGATCTCTCTAGACCTCAATTTTCTCATCTGAAAAATGGGAAAATAATATTGTCTTCATGGGGTCATAGTGAGGATTAGATGAGATGGTGCATGTAAGAAGGGCGTTGCACAGTGCCTGGCACGCGGCTATGGAAGACTGGCGGTGCACTAACCAGCAGGCTGACTTTGGCCAGGACCCCTTTGTCTGCTTCTGAGCTCATGGGTCTCTCAGGGCCTCTTCCCATTCTCAGGGTCTGCCATGTCTTTCTTCAGCAACGTGTGTAAGCCGCACTCATCCTTCCTCTCTCATGCCCACCAAAGGTATTCAGGAGTCTCCGGTGCCAAACGGTCACTCACTGCCGGGCAGAGATTTCCTCCGGAAGCAGATGCGGGGAGACCTGTTCACGCAGCAGCAGCTGGAGGTGCTGGACCGCGTGTTCGAGAGGCAGCACTACTCGGACATCTTCACCACCACGGAGCCCATCAAGCCTGAGCAGGTATGCTCCGCGACTCACCGCCCGCCACACCTCTACCCAAACGCAGGCCTGGGTGTCCTCCCCAGGCGCCTGGCTGCGCGTAGGTGGGAACGCCAAGTTCTACTCCGAGGCGGCTTCTCCTTGTTCTCGGCCAGACTCGGCTGGTCACAGCATCCCACGAGGTCAGGAGGACGTGTTCGAGGCTCTGGCAACTTCTTGCCCTGGTGCCTCTGTCTTTCCTGCCGGCCAGGAGGGGACGTGGCTTGTCGGGCTGCTCTGCCATTGCCGAACGGCGGCCTTTCCCAGCGGGTGTAATGATCTTTAGGGCCACTTGAGGTGGTCTCGGGTCATTATCCTGTCAGGGTGAAGGTGGAAACCTGTAAGCACCCTGCGGCCATATTATGGTGGTCCTGGTGGGTACCCACTGTCAGCCCTCTCGTCAGGTTGCCCTGTCATGCTTTTAGAGGCTGGATCCAAGAGTCTGGAAGTGAATAAGTGTCTCACTGGACAAACACCCAGCTGAGTCATTTGCAAGAGAGGGAAGGAAGCAGGCGGAGGCCCCTTGCTGAGCAGCCCCCCTGCTCTGCCCTGGAGGGTAGCAGTCTCCGCTTACGGTCACAGAGACGGGACCAGAAAGGGTCTGCCCAGTGAGAGGCTCTTGGGCCTGGATAAGGTCCAGATTCAATTCAGGAGACTAGTTCCTGATGCCCCGGCTATGCTAGGCCCTGGGCTGGTTTCCTTGCTGGCACACGCCGTTCAGACATGACCCCTGCCGGCCAAGAGCTCCCACATGGTGGGTGAGTCAGAGAGACCTCTGAGCAATGGCGTTCTCAGAACTTTTCCATCTGGTACTGGTGGTGAGGACTGGCCGTGCTGAGCTTCTGAAATTTTCTGAAAGAGCCATTCAAAATCACATAGGCTGTGTGCACAAGCTCCGTGGAGAGGAGAGGTGCCAGAGGAGACCTTGGTGATGAGGAGTGTGCAAGGCCTCAGGGCCACCATCCTATGACAGTCTGGCCATCTCCCAGCATTTCCTCTGTGGGCTCAGGGCTCTCACAGACCATCTATAAACTTTGTTTTCAGATGGGGAAGCCAAAGCCCAGAGAGGCAAAGAGACTTGCCTAAGACCACACAGCAAGTCGTATATTCACTTCACAAACATTGATGAGTGTCTACTATGTGCATGGCACAGCACCAAATACTAGAGGTACATTCATGAATGAGACAGGCTTGGACCTGCCCTCAGGGAGTCTACAGATGTGTGGAAGAATCACAATAAGAATAACCCAAAGAGTTGTGGATTATAGATGTGCTAGGTGCCGAGGAGGAGATGTCTGAGGTTTTTCAAAAGCATAAAGCAGAGACTGAGCCGGCTTGAAGGGGAAATGCATTTATGCTGAGCCCTGAAGGGGTTGGGCTGAATCAGGAGAAGGGACCTGGGTGTGGGAGATTGTGTCTGGCAGAAGGAAGAGCAAGTGCCAAGGCCCTGGGGTAAGAGAGAGAGGGGAAGGAGTAACGAACAGAAAGAAATCCAGAGGCTGTGCTTTAGGGGCCGGGCTGCCCAGAGGGGTGGGAGGTGGTGTTGGAGAGATGGGTCTAGTCAAGTAGGCTGTGGTCTTTCTCCTACTGGTGAAGTCAAGTCTCCCCCTTTCCCTCTGGGAAGGACCGTTGTGTGGGCTGGACAGACCTGAGCCCCACACTCTAGCTGCTGGGTTGTAGGGAGAAGAGTCTGTTTCAATCACAAACAGCCTCTCCCACTGCTCAGAGCCCTTCTGAAATATGGCCAAAGCCACATCTCATCTGACACAGGAGGAGAAAGAAGAGGAATTCAGTCAGGAAAATTTCTTGAGATGAAGCCTACCTTTCCCTCCAGAATCTGGGAGGAAATTTATCTTCCAAACCATTGATAAGAGCACATAGTTTTAGCGCTTGCAAGCTTTCACCCTCCACCTTAAGAGGTCCAGGGCAGGCACAGGGTTTGTGTGAGGTCATCCAGTCAGTGAGTGGTGAGGAGCGAGGGCCCAGGCACAAAGCCTCCAGCATGCCTGCACCAGCCTTCTAGTGGCCCTTATTTTCTCGGGAAGACATTCAGTCTCAGCGACTGCTTTCCCATGATCCTCACGGACACTCAGAATCGGAATCGCAGTTCATTTGGTTTAGAATGCCCAGAAAGACTGGGCAGAGACTACAGGGCTTCATAATTGGGAGGAGTCCACCCATGTATCCATTCATTCACTCCCTTGCTCAGACACTCATGTGCTCATTTAGCCAACATAGCTCTTGCATGCTGGGCTGTGAGCCTGGCACAGTGTCAGGCACCCAAGGGAGGGAGGATGAATCAGGCGCCAGCTCCCAGAAGCAATAGGATGGATTCCGACTCTGCAAGGCAAGGGAGAAGGTTCTGTGGCCCTGATGAATGGAGACGGTGCCTCAGCGAGGAGCACCAAGGGGGATGTTACGGAGGAGGTGTTGGGGGACAGGTGGCTAGGCCCGTGCAGAGATGGGGCCTGTTGGAAAGGAGACCTGGATTACCAACATGGTGAGGGCTGTTTCTAGCAGTCTGGCTGTGCGGTGTCCTTCAGAATGAGCGGACACGGCTGCAGGCCTGTCTCGGACTGTGCGGGCTGAGGCGGGGCCTGCAGGTGAACCTTGTGGTGGGATAATGACTGACTCAGGGCTTTCTGGTTAATCTGCTTCACCTCCCGGTAATGTGCGGTAATGAGGAGAGATGGAAGGTGAGGCGGCAGGGCTGCCGGGCACACACACAGGCACTGGACTATGAATGACATACCCTCGCTCCCGATTCCCAATCACTTTGGACAAATGATGGTCCGAGCAAGGGGATGCAGACTGGGGAGGCAGGCACGTCAAGGGTACAGGTTCCTCGAGCCCCCTCATGCTTGCTTTTGCCTTGCCTTGTGAGCCCCTGAGCAGGCAGGGAAGGGGGCCTGGGGCTCTGGCCGCTGAAGCTGGCCCCTTCAATTGTGAGCGGAACCGTGACTCCAAGGGCGAGTGGCCTAGCTGCGGGCCTTGCTGTCAGCTTCATCCATGGAGCAGCCTGGTGGGGAAGAAAGAGCATTTGCTGGCCTTGGAGTTGGAGTTTTTCTGGAGTCCTGGCTCTGCCCTAGTGGGCAAGTCGTTTTTCCTCTGGAATTCAGTGTCCATATCTGCAGCAGCAGTAATTGTGATTTTGATAACAATAACAGTGGCAGCGGCGGCAATAACATCAACAACAGCGATCTTCCTCACCTATGCATGACACTGTGCAGTTTTCAAATACCTTTCACATCCCTTCTCTTGCTGGACTCTCAATGGAAGTGCCTGCTAAGCAGGCTGGGCAAGATTGGTGAGCCCCATTTTACAGATTGGACCATTCTTTTCAGCGAGTTCATCCCAGGTTCAGGCCCAGGAGGCTTCTGGGACTTGTCGAGGCCACAGAGCTAGAATTTGACCTCAGGATCTTCAGTTTTCATCTTCTATAAGACATCTTGCCTTCTGTCTTCATGTTCTCCAAAGATTTTAGAAGCCAGTTTTCTGATTGGCTGGTTTTCAGCATTGGCCTTTTGCAGTCAGAGTTCACCTGTTATTCCAGAACCTTCTGAGACTTGCCATAGGCTTGGGTGGTCAAATCCTCCTAGTCACCCACCCAAATGCCCATGGGAAGAACCTTCTTCAGGGCCAGGTTGGGGTCCTGCCAGTCACTTCCACGAGCTCAGAGCCCACCCTCACCTTGCTGCTTTTCCCGCCAAGATCTATCCCGGGTGGATGGGCCCAAGCTTCTCACTTTTACAGGGGAACTTAGTAAACCCTTGGCCCTGGTTGGAAGGGGTTAATGCGCACACACTCCTGGGGCAATGAAACGCTTCCTTTTCAAAATGGTTATTGAAAAAGCAATTCTGTCCTCCCTACATGTGGAGTGAGTAAAAATCACCTTGGAGGAGAAGAGGGGGAAAAAGGTATCAACTGCTGGTGGCGTCATGCCTGTGCCTGCGTATTTCTGTTTCGCACGGCGAAATCTGTTTCAGTAAAACTCGAGTTGACGCTGCCGTGGGCGCTGTGCTCCTGGAGGGAGCTGGTCCCTCCTCCGGCCTCGCAGGAAGGCTGCCACCGAGCACAGCCTGCCGTATTTACTCTCGGCAGACTATTAACCAACACCAGGCTATTAATCTGGCTTTTGAGCCTTCACTAAAGCCCATAAAAGCTCACAGTTGTCAAATGGAGTTCATTTTAATTTCCTTTCAATCACAGTAAATTATTCAGGTGATAAATCAGCTGGAGCAGCCTCCTGGCTGTAATAGAAACCCTAATTCCTGGCTAATTATCCAGCCCATTGCTGCCAACAGATCAATACGGGCACAAAATGGAACGGGCCCAGGGCCCTCCCTCCCATTGGGCCAGAGACAGAAAGACAGCTGGGGAAGCGGGACGTGCTGCTGACCTCCCGGGAAGTTCAAAGGTCACGGGGGGTTAAACTGGGAGATGGCCTGTCCCTTGTCTAGCAGAGAAAGCCACCAGAATTGCCTCCTGCTCTCACATGCTGCTTTGCCCTCTGAACAGTGGGATTTCCCTGGACTGGCAGGCTTGGGCGAGCATTGCCGCCTCCTGTGGGCTTCCTACTCCCGGGAAGGGGCTGGGTTGTGTTTTTGAACATGATGAGTTTGGTCCTTGGGGATGGCCTTGAGCACCTACCTACCTGAGTCAGAAAAAGGGCTGGGACTGGGGGGGAAAAGATGAGGTGCCAGACATGGTTTCTTTCTTTAGGGAGCTCATGTTCCTGTGTAGTGGGTCTGTGCCCACCAGGAGATGGGGGTGGGATGTGAGGAGAAGGGCATGCAGGCTGAGAACGGGAAGGCTCCCTGGAGGAGGTGTCATTAGTGCTGTGCCTTGAAAGGGGGCAGAATCCAGATCTGTGGCGCTTGTAGAGTTGGCTGGGGAGGGCGTTCTAGGCAGAAGGAACAGTGTGGGCCAGGTCTTGAAGAACTGCAGGTGTGGCAGGGAACCGCCAGCCGGCCTAGGAGGTTGGTGTGCAGGGTGAGTGAAAGGAAGTCAGGGACAGGGGTTGGAGAAGCAGGAGGCGACTTAAATCCCAGAGGGCTGGAATATGCGGGTGAGGCGGTTTGGAGGTGCTCTGGGAACCGTGTGCCCCAAGAGCCCTAAGTCTCTAGTCTGGACTACTCAGCTCACCTGGGAGCACCTTCTCTGGGGCCTCCTGCTGCTACTGTGGGATCTCTGTTCCCCACATAAGAGACCCCCAGGGTCTCCTCCAACTTGAAACCCAACCTCAGCCCTTTATTCCCGCCACGACCCTTCACGTCCCTCTGCCTGCCCACAAGATGCTCAAACTGCGGCCGGACCTGACCCCTCACTGCCCCATATGGGCTGGGCTTCTCCTTTGTTTGAGAGGCCACAGACTGTGAGCTGGAACACACATGGCGCGCGCGCACACACTCACACAGCCGCAAGAATGCAGCCTTTCTGATAGCCCGGCTTACATTATAAACATCACAGATACTCTGGGGTAGCCATTCCTAGATTTTTCAGTTTGATGCTCCAGAAAGATATGCTACTACTTAGGGGATTTGTGACCTCCTGCCACCCAAGGTACCTGTGGGAAAACGCTCCCCGCCCCCCTGCCCCAGTTGGAGAAGCTTCTATCTATAGGCATATACTTTACCATCAACTCAATTCCATCAACTCAACTCTGATGAAGAGAATTTAATGGTTTGCATTTGACTTCTCTGATGAGGGCTTGGTGTGCAGGAACTTGGGTATTGAAGGGAAGAAGAGTCCAGTGTTTTAGAGGTTGAAGAAGCAGGTGGCTCGCCCACCCAGTTGCAGATGGAGAAAATGGAACTGAGTGGGGTCATGGCTGGGCCTTTCCTGGGAAGCAGGCACAGTCTGACCTAGTTGCCAGCTGGAAGCCTGATAACGTGGAGGAGGACTTCTGATCCCAAGGCACAGCGGTGCAGCCCAGAGGTAAACATGGCCCAGTGAATGTCCTGGGCTCTGACCAGTCAGATGAGTGACCTCTCCCACGGAAGGAGGTGATAGTAGCAGGGAGAAGGTAGGAGTTCTTTTTCCAGTTCTTCCCAGCATGAGGAGGGGAGGTAGAAGCCCCCTCTTTCTGAGCTGAGATGCTTAGACAACATTTAACTTGGATGGCATTTTGCCTTCGGAAGGAGATAATGGCAATGCTGGAATTCTTGCTCCCTAGATCTCTAGAGGTACTGGCTGTCTCTAGACCAGTGATGGGCAACCTTTTGAGCTTGGTGTGTCAAACTTCGCCAAAAAACTGAGCATAACTCGGGTAGTGTGTCACTTTGAGGAAAAAACATTATTTCGCAAATGTTTCATCCTCGGCATGCGGCCACCTCAGTGGCCGCATGTCATCAGAAATGGCTATGCGTGTCAGTGCTGACACGCGTGTCATAGGTTCGCCATCACTGCACTAGACTATCCATACTTTCCCCTATCTTCCTACTGTCATCATCTCAAAGTGACCCCAGGCTGAAAATTACCTAGACTCTGTGGGGCCTCGGCCTTCTTTACTTTCTCTGCTGACCAGAGTCTTATCTGGGGGTGCCTACTTCTTAAAGAGCTTTAAAAGTTTTTCTAAACAGCTGAATATTCTGAGTATTTTTGTCTTCCCGAAAAAAATCACTGTGCCAGATTTGGAAGACGGGGGAATATTTAAGGGAACACTGAGCGAGTTCCTTCATAGTGAAAAGCACGGGATGGACTCCTAGGCTTTCGTGATGGCTCTTGGGATTGCCGTTTTTCTCTGGGTCATGGTTTCTGCTTTTGGGGTGGGGGATGAGACTGGAATGGATTCTCAAGATCCATTCCGGATCACACATTCTGTAAGAGATAAAACAAATCGGGACTCCATCTCTTGTTTTTATTTTGACTTGTTTACAATTTTTCCTCCTGTCTGTCCTACTCCTTTAGATGACAGGCAATTTCTGTGTATGTGAGATTTAAAGATTACAAGTGAATTGTCAAAGAGCTGCCTGTGCTTTGCTTGGATGTTCTTTCATTCATTTATTCATTCATTCATCCAAGAAATTTTTACAGATATGTTATATCAGTGACATTGCCCACCTGTGCTGTGCCATGTGGCATAAAGTAAGAGCAATGGATACAGCCAAAAATACTGTGTGAAATTTGACTTTTGAATAGAGATATTTCCCCCTGAACAAGGTTAACCAGTTTTTGTAATGAACAAAAGACAATAGAACAGGTAATTTCAGTTTTACAGTTTGTTTGTTTTGAGAGTACACGAGAAGTTTGGCTTAAGAAATATGGCTATTCACAAAGCTCTTTAAAAACTCCAAGCCATGCCCTGGCTGGTTTGGCTCGGTGGATAGAGCGTCGGCCTGCAGACTGAAGGGTCCCAGGTTTGATTCTGGCCAAGGGCACATGCCCGGGTTGTGGGCTCGATCCCCAGTAGGGGGCGTGCAGGAAGCAGCCGATCAATGATTCTCTCTCATCATTGATGTTTCTATCTGTCTCTCCCTCTCCCTTCCTCTCTGAAATCAATAAAGGAATATATTTTAAAAAACGAACAAAACAAAACTCCAAGCTTTTATTATTTTGTAAATTACCAAAAAAAAAAAAAAAGGAACATAGATTTCTGGTTTTGATAACAAGGTCTGAACAGTTGAATACTCCCCTTGAATCTCAAACAATAGAAATACTGGATCAAATGTAACAATAAATTATTTTGATATATCAGAGGTTTAAATTAAAAAAAGGGAAATCCTCAGAAGGTAGGAATTAAGGAGGAGCTCAGAGCCAGAATTTTAAGTGTGTGAACTGTTGTCCCAGTGGCCCAGGGCTGGGGCTGGGGTTTATGCTGGTGTTGAGACAAAGGATATGACCTTAGACATATGTGATATGGGAGCTGGAACATGAACTTCTGCAAAAAACTTGAAACTTGGAAGGACTAACCTCTCCATGGAATAAGTACTAGGCATTTCACCTACAGGCTGGGGAAGCCTTATTTTGCATGGGACTCAGAGTGGAACAAAAGTTTCCCATGGCAAGCTGAAATCGCAAGCTGTACCGTATACAGACATGGTATCTCACTTTATATCATTTACAAGAAACGCAAGAAAATAAATTAATATGAAACTAGGCTCATTTTTCTTGAGATGCCTAGTAGAAGCACATGAAAAACTCTCATCTGGATCCTTCTACAATCCAATATGTACAGATGATAACTACTGAAGGTGAGCTCACAATTAAAAACTTGCAAACCACACAAGGAAATGAGGGCAAGTTAGGAGACAACAGGAAAATCAGTTCTTCAAGAACCTAAAATAGCAATCTGAAGAGACTATGAAGTGACTAAAGATATGAAAAAAGGACTAGCAACATTACAAAAGAATAAAACATCATGAAAAAATGATTATCAGATTAGAATAAAATTTCTAGAAATAAACATTTTAGTCATCAGAATTTTAAAAATTCAACTTATTTCTTTAAATACCAGATAAGACACAGTTGAATAGGAAACCAGTGATTTGAACCCCACCGGTATGGCTCAGTGGTTGAGCGTCGACCTATGAACCAGGAGGTCAGGTTTGATTCCTGGTCGGGGCACATGCCTGGGTTGTGGGCTCAATCCCTGGTGGGTGGTGTGCAGAAGGCAGCTGATCTCTGATTCTCTCTAATCATTGATGTTTCTATCTCTTTCCCTCTCCATTCTTATCTGAAATCAGTAAAAATATATTTTAGAAAAAGAAAAGAAAACCAGTGATTTGATAGAGCTGAAGAAATTGCCAGGAATGCAGCACAGAAATCTAGAGTTAGGAAATATGAAAGAGAGGGTAAGAGATAAAACAAAATTTCATGAGAAGGTCCAACATACATATAATTGTTGCTCTGGAAAAATAAAATAGAAAAATTTGTAGAACACAATTGTTGCAAGACATGTATCATTATGTTGAACAGGCATTCAAAATCCCAAGCAAGTTAAATAAAAATAAATTCAAGTCTAGGCAAAACTGTAGTGAAAGTGAACATCAGAGACAAAGAGAAAACTATCAAAACAATAAGAGAGAAAGTATAACTTTTAGATTGACAGGAACTTTTAAAACATCAACAGAAGCCAGAAGACACTAGAAAATATCTTCACATGTTAAGAGATAACAATTAACCTATACTCAGGTAAATGATCATTTAATAGTGAAGTTAAATAAAGACATTTTGAGACAAAAATGCAGAGAGTTTACTACTCACAGACTTGTGCTGAACAACTAAATAATGAACTCCAGTAAGAAGGCTGAGAGACTTCCAGTTTCAACTCTGACATATAAAGAAGTTGGAAGTTGTCAATCACATATTTACAATAGGAAATAAAGCTGAGCAAACTGAAAATCAACTTTTCTTGACCCTTCAGGGAAGTGATTGCAGGACAAACAGCTGCTGCAAAATCTGGAGAGACAGGAGAATACAAAGAGTAATAGCTGAGATCTGTCAGATGAATATAAAACCTCATACTAAAGGCCTATTTACCTTTGTTCCTATAATCCAATATATCATGTCCAGCTTTCAACAAAAAGTTAGGCAAGAAAAAGCACAGTCTAAAGAGACAAAGTAAGCATCAGAACCATACTCAGCTATGGCACAAATTTTAGAATTATTAAGCAGGGAATTTAAAATAACTTGATTGATATATGGCATGAAAGAACAGATGGCTAATGTAAGCAGAAATACGGAAACCTTAAGAAAATCAGAAGGAGATGCTAGAAATAAAAAGCACAGTAACAAAGTGACTTTGATGGATTCACCAGTAGATTATAGTCAAGTAAAGAATCAGTGAACTTGAAGGTATGTTCAATAGAAAGTTCCCAAATTAAAATGTAAATAGAAAAAAATAATGAAAAAACAAAATCAAAACCACTAGAACAGAATATTCAAGAATTGTGGGATAATTTTAAAAGGAGTAACATAGGCATAATTGAAACACCAGAAGGAGAAAACAGAATGAAGAAAAATATTTGAAAGAGCTGAGAACTTTTCAAAATTAATGACAGATACCAAGCCACAAACTCAGGGAACTCAGAGAATGTTACAGATGCAGGAGTTCAGGAAGTATCAAGATATTTGATATCTACATCTATGCTATTCAAACATCAGAAAACCAAAGACAGAGAAAATCTTGAAAAAAGCCAGAGGGGGAAAACCACCTTACTTTTAGAAGAACAAGGAGAAGAATCACAGTGGATTTCATGTCAGAAACCATGCAGACAAGAAGAGAGTGAAGTTGCCTGACTGGCGTGGCTCAGTTGTTGAGCGTCAACCAATGAACCAGGAAGTCACAGTTCGATTCCCAGTCAGGGCACATGGCCAGGTTGTGGGCTTGATTCCCTAGTGCGGGGCGTGCAGGTGGCAGCTGATTAATATTTCTATCTCTCTCTCCCTCTCCCTTCCTCTCTAAAATCAATAAAAATAAAAGAAACAAAAAAGAGAGTGAAGTGAAATACTTAAAGCATTGAAAGAAACACCCCCCACCCACCAACCTAGAATTCTACATCTTGAGAAATAATCCTCTAAATGTGAAGGAGAAATAAAGACTTTCTCAGTCAAACAAAAATGGAGTGAATTCATGACCAGCAAACTTGTCTTGCAATAAATGTTTAAAAATATAGTTCTTTAGGGAAAAGAAAAACAGTATGTCAGAAACATCTACAAAAAGAAAGGAGGGGAAACAGAGAAGGAATAAATGAAGGTAAAATAAATTCTTTGATTTTTCTTACTCTTAACTGATCTAAAATTATAATAGTAACACTGTATGGGCTGATTATAACATGTGGGTAAGTGAAATGAATGACAGCAATGCCACAAGGGGACGGAAGAGGCAGGAGACTTGGTTGTGGCAAGATAGTTTTATTCACTTGTAGCAAGTAGAGGAGACGGGATTCACAGCCAAAGCTCTGCTGCTGCCAAGGGAGGCTTAGCCATTGCTTATATACACTCTGTGGTCAATTACACATTGATTTCAGTTAGCTACACTTATCTGGGTTGGGTTTCTGTCAAGCTCATCCTGTTTGCAGCTGGTCTGCAAAATACTGTGCTACATTCTCACATTTAGCAAGAATAGCATTTACTAAGAATGGCCAAGACCTTGAGACTCTTGTCCTATCTAACACTTTTAGAAGACACAGACAATTCTAGGGTTGGGTTCATGGAATTGGTGATGCTGTTATTTCAGGCAACCAAGAAGGCAGGTAACTTCATCCCCCCTGCTGTAACTTATGGGGGTTCCTGGCAAGAGCCAGCCCATCAGCATGAAGGTGTGGAAGGAGGAGGATGAGAGGTTGTGCTCAGAAGGATCATAGGGGCTGGAGGTCCTAGAGGCAGACCCATTCTAAATGACAGGGTAAGTTCCTACGTGTGGCCATTCATGGGGAACTTTATTTTCAAACATTTTTTTTTTTTGCAAGACAGGTTTGCTGGGAAATGGAGATGAAGACGAATAGAGTCAAGGAGGTGTGCTCCGTGAGGTCCAGGGCAGGGGAAGATGACAGCGGGACGTCCCCAGGAAGGGGCGTCTGTCGGGAGGGAGAGTGGTAATTACTAACAGTATGGAGTTCTTAGGAGGAGACATCGTGGCAGAACGGTGTGGTTGACAGTGCCTGGAACTGGTGCTGGGGACAGTGAGTACACAGACCCTCCTGTCTATCCCAGAAAGCCACAGGGAGGCGAGGACGGCGTGCTTTCCACTGGAGCGGTCGTCCGGAACCAATGTCTAAAGGACTCCTGGAGGCAGTGCAGCATCATGGTTAGGAGCACAGGCTTCCAAAGCAGCCGCTTGTGACTTTGATGCCTGTTATGCTGCTTTTTAAAAATTGATTTCAGAGAGGAAGGGACAGGGAGAGAGAGAGAGAGAGAAACATCAATGATGAGAGAGAATCATTGATAGGCTGCCTCTTGCACGGCCCCTACTGGGGATCAAGCTGCAACCCGGGTATGTGCCCTTGACTGGAATGAAACTCGGGACCCTTCAGTCTGCAGGCCGACTATCCACTGAGCCAAACCGGCTAGAGCCCTGTTATGCTACTTTTGAGCCTCTTGGGAGCATATGGTAATAAGTGATTGCAAGCTTACCTCAGAGTCTGTGAGCTCCTACCTGCTTTCCTAGGGTTGAGCATGCCAGTCTCCATCACTTCCCAAACAAGCATTAGCTTTCCATCCTCTGTGTGTAAGGTTATTATTTTAAACCTACTTGGCTTTCCCACTGCTTTCACCTCAGTTTTCTCCGATGTAAAATGGGTTAATGACAGTTGCGTCATTTTGGAGGTACAGATTCAAAGAGGTGAACATAAAAGGGCTTAGACAACTGATAAATGTTACTTCTTTTGTTATTAGTATTATCACCAAGGAGCATTTTGCCACAGCAGAGCTCCCACAGCGTGGAGAGAGGAGGTCGTGGTGGGAAAGGGCCAGGGCTGGTTGGGCAGGACGGGGATCTGAGAGGAGGCAGAGAAGCTGGCATTGACGGAGGGAGGGAAGAGAGAGGGGCCAGAGGTGCTGTCTGACCTGCAGTGGTGGAACGTTTGAGCTGCGGAGTTGCTGGGAACTTTCTCTGATTTCACTGTTTGCCTGCCTACAGAGTACACAGGCAGATGAGCTCAGGCCGGAGGGGGAAATCCCATTAAAAAATCAAAACAACAATTTGAACCACTTTTGGAACTTGTGCCTGAGGAGCTAAGAAATCTCCGCAATAAATTATTAATTCTGGGTTGTATTACTAGAATTTCCCCCTACAAACAAGCAAGTTAATATTTCCATGTTGGTGCAGCACAGGAGAGGTATTCTCTGGTCTCCTAGATTTGTCTCGAAGGAAGAAGCAGGTATTCAAACCTAGACTCCCAGACTCCTGAGCCTGTGAATGCCCCTCCTGGGAGGAAGGCTGGGACAGCCAGAGCCGGTGACTGTGCTCTCAGGGACACCTGCCACTCCCTCTCCGACTCAGCCTGTCTGGGGACTCAGGTCACTCATGTTGGTCATATGTACGGTGGTTCAGAGCGAGGGCTGGCACCTGGTGCCTGCACCTATTGGCTTCGTGGTCTGACCAAGTTGCCCAGCCTCACTGAGCCTCAGTTTCCCCATCCTCAGTTGGAAGACGGGGATGCTAGTATGCCTGAATGGTGCAGACAAGGCTCCTGCCCCCACAGAGCTTAGACTCTGGGGGCTGTACAGGAAGTGGACAAGGACGAGGATGAATAAGGAGGTGGCGGGTGGAGAAGAGGAAGAGCAAAAGCATGTACAATCTGGGAAGGGGGAGAAGTTTCAGGTGGCCAGAGTGTGAGGGTTGATGACTCTGGAAAGCCTGTTGAAACACACACACACACACACACACACACACACACACACACACACTAAATACGATGCAATGTAACATAACAACATATAATGTAATAATAGAATATATAGACAGTGCATACAGTTAAGTATTTTATTTGTATTATTCATTTACTCCTCATTACAAACTCATCCAGGTTGGTGTTTATTTTTCTCATTAAAAGATGAGGAGCCCAGTCCTGGCTGGTGGCTCAGTGGTTAGAGCGTCGGCCCACGCACCAAAGGGTCACAGGGTTCCATTTGCGGTCAAGGGCTTGTACTTGGGTTGCAGGTTCGATACCCAGCCCTAATCAGGGCACCTGTGAGAGGCAACCAATCTATGTGTCCCTCTCACATCAATGTCTCTCTTTCTCTCTCTCTTCCTCCCTCCACATTTTCTAAAAATCAATGGAAAAAATATCCTCAGGTGAGGATTAACAAACAAAAAAAGAGAGAGAGAGAGAGAGAGAGAGAGAGAGAGAGAGAGAGAGAGAGAGAGAGAGAGATGAGTCTGGCCAGTGTGGCTTGGTGGATTGAACATTGTCCTGTGCACCAAGAAGTCATAGGTTCAATTCCTGGTCAGGGCACATGCCCAAGTTGCAGGCTCGATTCTTCTCACTCTCCCTTTCCCTTCCTCTCTCTCTAAAATCAGTAAAAACATATTTAAAAAAAGATGAGGAAACTGGGGGGATGATAGTTGATATCAAAAAAGGTTTAAATATTTTTATATTGATTTGAGAGAGAGAGGAAGAGAAAGAGAGAGAAACATTGATTTATTGCTCCACTTATTTATGCATTCAATAGAGGCCCGGTGCATGAAATTTGTGCACTGGGGGGGGGGGGGGTGTCTCTCAGCCTGGCCTGCGCCCTCTCACAGTCCAGGAGCCCTTGGGGGATGTCTGACTGCCGACTTAGGCCTGCTCCCCCTGGGGAGCCATCAGTTGGATATCCTTAGTGCTGCTGTGGAAGCAGGAGAGGCTCCCACCACCGCTGCTGCGCTCGCCAGCCGTGAGCCCAGCTTCTGGCTGAGCAGCACGCCCTCTGTGGGATCGGGCCAAAACTGGCTCTCTGACATCCCCTGAGGGGTCCCAGATTGCGAGAGGGCGCAGGCCAGGCTGAGGGACCCCCACCAGTGCACTATTGGGGCTGGAGAGAGATGCGGGAGGTTGGCCAGCCAGGGAGGGACCGCGGGAGGGCTCCAGGGCATGTCCAGCCTGTTTCACTCAGTCCCAATCGGCCAGACCCCAGCAGCAAGCTAACCTACTGGTCAGAGCGTCTGCCCCCTAGTGGTCAGTGCATGTCATAGCGACTGGTCGACCAGTTGACTGTCTCCCCACTGGTGGTCAGTGCATATCATAGCAAGTGGTTGAGCGGCCTTAGCATATCATTAGCATATTATGCTTTGATTGGTTGAACGGCCGACCAGACACTTAGCATATTAGGCTTTTAGTATATAGGACTAGAGGCCCAGTGATGAAAATTCATGCACTAAGGGGGGGTCCCTCAGCCTGACCTGTGCCCTCTCGCTGTCTGGGAGCCCTCAGGGGATGTCCTAAACTGCAGTCTGGCCTCTTTCTGCAGGAGGCGACTGGGAGGGCCAATCAGGGGACAGAGCCAGCCAGCAAGCAGACAGCCCTGCCTCCCCCCCGCCATCCTGCACCCCGATCCTCGTCTCCTCCCTCTGCCCGCTGGCATGTGCCTTGGCTGGCCTGGTGCCACCTGCTCGCTGGCCCTGCCCCCCGCTGACCAGTTGTTCCACCATTCGGTTGATTTGTATATTACACTTTTACTATGTAGGATTATGTGATTCTTGCATGTGCCCTGATGGGGTATCAAACCTGCAACTTTGGGGTATCGGGACGACTCTAACCCACTGAGCTACTTAGCCGGGTTGAAAATTTTTTACATTACATTTGGTGGGAAAGACACATGCAGTAGGTTTGTTAAACAGTGTGATCGTCATCATCTTTTAAACCTCAGTGCTCATCACTTTTGGTTGTTGGAGTGTGAGGATTGCGCCTGGAGCTATGGGAAGGGGAGCATGGCTTCCCTATGAGACACTCGTAGGAGCAGGTGTAGTAATTTATACAGATTGTTCTTACAAATCCATTTATGAACAGAGAACTGGGTGTCAAATTATAGCATATGGAATAAGACTGGAACGTCCTTTGCTGTCTGTGCCCTGGGGGCTACGCTATAGATTCTCCTGCTGCTAACCTTTCTCTGGGCTTCTGATCCTCTTTAGAATAGGTTTTTGGGATTTGGAAAAAGTAGCCACCTCCCTCCGGTTTTGGCTCCTCTATCTCATTCAAGATCTAGCCAGCTGATCCAATTTGCCAGAAAGGATGGCCCTGGGCCAAGTATTCTAAAACTTTAAAAATCTAAAAGAAGTTCCTGTTTTTAGGACCTGTGCTTTGGGAAGTTAGGAGCTAAGAATCAGAAAGTGGGCCGTAGGGCTTTCAAATTCTGTTGGGGACCTGCCTGTTGGTAAATAAGTCGCCTCAAGTGTCTCTGGGGGACGCCCGAGAGCTCGTTAGGGAGGGCCTAGGAGAACCTTGCCTGGCCCGAGAGTCGGTGGGAGAACCCATGAGTAATGGACCGTCTGCGTCTCACGGATTCTGAAGTAACGCATCAGGTTTCTCTTCTCCTAGCTTGTAGTGAGTTCATAAGCTTCATAAGCCCCTAGCCCTGACCTTGGCTTTGAGGGTGTGGAGAACATGGATTTGAGAGTGTGGGCTCTGGAGCCAGACGGCCTGGGCTAGGTCCCAATTCTACTGCCTACCAGCTGCGTGGGCTTGGGCTGGTTACTGGGCTCTGCTAAGCCTCAGTTCCTTCATCGACAAAACGGAGGTAATGAGTGTTTGCCTTACACGGTTGCTTGAGGTTTAAGTGAGGGTCTCTGTGCAGTACAAAGTCACGAAGCGTTTGAAACAGAGAAATGGAGCCTGTCCCGTTTCTCCGTTCAAATGCCAAGTGTCACTTTTTCTGAGACCTGAGCTCTGCCTGGAGCTGTGGGTCTGGCGTAGGAGGGTCTCAGTCCTTCCGCTGAGCTGAGGCGTGGGGCAGGGTCCTAGACAGGTGGTTAAATGAATTCATGCATCCAGCCGCTGAGCTCATTGCCTGGGCTACTCATGCCAGACAAGGTGGGTGATGCAGAACTACACAGGGCACCTCTCAAAACAAACGGGGTCCTGAGGGGCCCATGGGCGCAGCTATAGCCCTGTTCAAGTTCAGGCAGCATATGCTCATTGCCACTTACCTGAGCAACACTCTTATTTTTTATTCAAAAAATTTTAATAAGTAGTACATGCGAATGGTAAAAACCTTAGAGCAGGGGTCCTCAAACTTTTTAAACAGGGGGCCAGTTCACTGTCCCTCAGACCGTTGGAGGGCCGGACTATAGTTTTAAGAAAAACTATGAACAAATTCCTATGCACACTGCACATATCTTATTTTGAAGTAAAAAAACAAAACGGCAAAAACACCCCCATGTGGCCCGCGGGCCGTAGCTTGAGGACGCCTGCCTTAGACAATACCAAATGTATACAGTGAAAAGTAAGTCTCCTCCTTACTCCTTTCTCTCAGCCACCCAGTTCCCCTCCCAGGAGGCAACCGCCATGACCAGTTTCTTCGGTATTCTTTAGAGATTCACATGCAATACTTTGGTGAGGGCAAGGTATCTGTGTGCGAAGATGTATTTCTATATATACCTCCCCTCTTTGGGACACAAATGGTAGCATACGATATGCGTTGTTCTATTTTTTCTCTTTTCCGTTAATAGATATTTCTTGGTGATTGTTCCATATACCGGTAATTCTTTTTAACAGCTGCATAGCATTCCATTATATGGGGTATCAGAATAGGGAGGGGCTCAAGTCGCCTACTAGTTGCTTCCAATCTTTTTATTTTTCAAAAAAGGCTGCAGTGAGCATCCTTGTCCATGTTTATTTGTGCACACGTGGAGTTATACCTGCAGGATACATTCTCAGGAATGGAATGGCTGGATCAGGGTATATGCGTTATGAATTTTGAAAGGTAGACCCCTGCTCTCCAATGAGGTTCATCTCAGGAAGTGGCAAGACCTGGTTCCCCAGTCTGCCCACATAATGTGTTATTAATCTCTTGACTCGTTGCTGATCTGATAGATGAAAAAGAATACCTGGTGGCTTTAATTTGCTTTTCTCTTATATGAGTGAGGTCTGGCTTTTTTTTTTTTTTAACATACATTTTTTTATTTGGGAATAATATTAAATTTGCAGAAAAGTTGTAAAGATAGTACAGAGTTCCCCCATACCTCTCACTCAGTTTCCCCTATTGCTAACTGACGTCTTATGGAACCACTGTCCGTTTGTCAAAACTAAGGAACTGACATTGGTACAGTCCTAATAACTAAACCGCAGACTGTGTTTGGCTTTTGAGCGAAGTTTTCACATTTTGGGGAAAGGGAGGTCACGTGTAAGCTGAAGGTGGCATTGTAGGTGCCACAGCCTCCCGCGAGGTTGTGCGGGCCTGTGATTGACCTCATTGCCAGCACAGCACAGTCCTGATGGAGCGGTGATTGCTGTTTCTCTTCGTTCCTCCGGGAGAGAAACGCTGTTGCTGCTGGATCACGTACAGGCCCTTTATTGCTGATCCATCAGCATTTTCCTAGCCTTTGGTTTTCCAGTAGAAGGAAGAGCATGTGCCCGGGCACAGAGGTAGGAAGCTTCATCAACTTTAGACATCTTGGTGACACAAGTAGTGCTTCTCTCCTAGTAAAATGAACACATTACAGATACGTCTTCAAAGAACAATTCCAGTGCCGTCTCTTCTCCCTCCGAGGGGCAGCACTGTGGCTGCCAGGCCATTTCCTGGGAAGCACACGCTTTTCAGGGTGCAGCCAGAGTTAGGGAGTACTGGGCATTTTCACTGTCACTCTGCTCAGCGGCACCAGCGCTTCTGGGCCAGTCCTTGCCTCAATCCCCTTGGTCCGTGCTTCTGTCTGGCTCACCGTAACCTTCTTTCAGGCTCTTCTCATGCGCTCACCACCTGGGCTCCCCGGGTTCTCTCCTCTCTCTCATTTCTTTTAGGATATTTCCGGAGCCCGTAGGCTATTTCTGCTGGGTGCCAGGCACTGCTCTAGGGATAGCCGGGGATGGAGCAGACAGACATGGACGGTGGCTGTCCCTTGGGAGCCTCCATTCTCCTGGAACAAAGATGGTTTCTGACCTGAGGCCTGGGTGCTTCTCCAGGTCCGATTCTGCCTCTCCCTGTGCTGGCTCTGACCGTCCTGCCCTCTTGTTTGCTCGGCCAATACTGGTGTCTGTATGGCTTCCCCCTCAAGGCGGGCCCTCCTCCTGCGGTGGCCCCGGGGATGTCGCTGTGGGCTCAGGGCAGGCCCCGGGCGGCCCCTGGGGAACCTCCGCCTGCGTGATTTACCACGCCTCACCGTGCCACATGTCTTTAAAATTACAGTGCCCATTTCCCGCGGAAATAATTTCCACAAAGAGTGGCTCCTATTACCGCAAGAGGCGTGCAGACGTCATGATTTATTATTATTTATGGTCCCAAGGCCTTGTTTATGCAAGACGGGTTAGGTGCGTGCGATAGAAATGCCATTATGCAAATGACATTGAATGTCCTTACTGCGCCTAAATAATTTTTGTGTTGGACGATTAAACCTCATCTGTTATTGATATGGGCTGCAGTTGGGCTATTACAGAGTCCCAACAGTACTTACTCCCAGTAATGGGAAAATTGAGAGAGAGAGACCCGCACAATTGCCTCAAGTGGGCCGTGAGGGTCTGGAAGGAGTAGCACATCTCGGAGGCCCGCGTGGAGGGCGCCTGCGGACGCCCCTGGATAAATAAGGAAGGCAGCGCCGGGCAATAAATTAAGCCTCGGGTTTGAGTGGGTGCCTGGGAGGATTTGCGGCCTTCCAGCGTGTGATTTAGCTATTTGATTTAGTCCGGGGACTAGGCAGCCCCACCCTAAGTTCCAGGACGCCCCGTGCGGAGGGAGCTGCCAGCCGGGAGGGGAGGGCCTAGGGGAGAGGGGGTGGCCGCTGGCGACACTGGGCATCCAGTCTGCTGTGCCAACACCCCGGCCACCCACCGGCCCCTGTGCGCAGCCACCAGCCTGCACTCTCACCCTCGCTCCCCGTCTCTCTCTCCTTTGCTCTCTCGTTTTTTTGACACAGCTGTGAAGTCCCATTTTGATCAGTGTTGATAGCTTATGAATTCCAAAATTGACAAAATTTACAGAAAAATGAGGATAATCCATCTTCCTTAGCGGCCTGTCAGGAGCTGGCCATACTTCATAATCTCCAATTACAGATGCTATTTTCCGACATTTACATGCAGATATTAGGACCAAATGAAAATGAGAAACAAAGAGAGAATGGAAATGCAGCTATTTATATGTATAAAAGACAAACAGGTAAATTCGAAACATTTAGATTGGATTTGGGGTCCCTTTAGGAGGCTGGAAAGAGACAGCCTTTTGAGCATGCGGGTTTCAGAATAGAATGGTAAGACACATGGTCCCAACAGGCCTGGCAGTTTGGGTTAAAAAAGGGTCAACTCTGCTGTAACCGCTGGGGGGGGGGGGGGGAGGGGTGCTTGATTTGGGTGGGGGCATGTCGGGCATCTCCCAGGGTTTAGGGGTCGCTGGGGTGCTAAACCCTTAAGTCCATGCATATTTCACAAATGAATCCATTTAGAACCTTCAATATTCGTTTTTTGTGTGTTTTTTTTTTCCCAAATGAAGTATATGTGTCAGGGAGGCAGAAAACGCCACTGGAGTCAGCTCTCTCTCCAACGCACATTTCAAAAAGTTGACACCTTCTGGGGACCAGTGCCTGAACTGCCCCTGAGGAGGAGGTGTGGGAAGGTACCATGGCTTGTTGGAAGGGCTCTGACCAGGTGCACAGGGAATTGCACCAGTAAACGTTTAACATGGGATGTAAATAATATAATTAACGGGGAGAGTTCTGATACATGATCATCCGCTTCCTCCTCCAGGCTAACCTGGCTGGGCGAGGAGGGCCTGGGAGGAGGCTTTGTAATGAAAATGTTCTCCCCATAAAACTGAAGGGAGAACAGCCTTGCTGCCCTCGCAGCTGCGTGTGGCTCTGGCTTCTGGAAAGCCGGGGATATTAATTAGCACTGCTTTGGATTAAACTCTCCCAACCATGTCCGATGGTACGGTTTTTTTCTCTTTGTGAGCTTGACACGGGTGGCAAGGAGCAGTCTGCTTGGGTTTTTTCCAGCTTACTATTAGTACTGAACTTTTATTGGGGGATCACATCGCTTCCTCTCCTGGAAATGAAAATGAGATATTTCCGGGTGTTCTGGACAGTTGGGCAGAAAGAGGCTATATTGTTGGAGCAGGAGGAGGCAGTGGAAGTGGTTGGATGGGGAGATAGGAACTCCTCTGCCTTCGGTTTGAAAGCTTTTGTTTATTTGTGTGGAGTCTCTGTCCAGCAGGTTTATATTATTTGAGGTTTGATTTGTGGGAGGGAGCTGAAGGAAATAACACCAGGAGGCTCAATTTACCATGTGTGTATGGGAGAGAAAAGGGAATTATTAAAACTTGGGTGTTTGTTTACATGTCCAATCTTAAGGCCCAATGGCTTGCTTGTTTAAGTAAATTATAGGTGTTAGCACAAAGAATGATTATTATGCTTTGTTTCCAGGTACAAAATGCAAGATTCATGGAATGGACACATAACTGCAAAAACGCAAACCAATTTCCAGTAATTAAAAGCAAGGGCTCTTAAGTGAAACTTGATAAAACGGTGGTTAAACAGAAACACCGTTGTTACTGTGTTAGCTTTCTCGCTATTATTTACATTAGCTAAAATGGGAGCTTACAAATAATAGCTAAAACCCAACCCTAGGGTCTCCTTCCTTTCATTTCTGATCTTTTGAAAAGCCAGCATGCTATTCTCAGTATAGAACACAGTGCCTGAACCAAGCAAACAGTCTGATGCCTGAATTTTCCTTAACGATCTCACATGTTTTCATTTAATTTTTCTATTATTTTCCAGGAATGTTAAGATGAGTTACTAATGTTGACAAAAATGTGGGCACAGCTGTCCTCTGAACTGATCATACAGGCCATCCTCTGAGTCTAAGCGGGGGGAATAAAGGATAAAGTTGACCTCTGTGACTAAACCGTCTGTAAACATTTCCTACAGGAAGTTGTTCCTGAGCCAGGGGTGGGTAGACAAGGAAGGGAAAGGGCACTCAGAGTGGGGGAATGGCCTTGTCACGGGTCAGAGCAGGTAGGTGTCTGAAGAGATCACGAAGCACGAGAAGGTGCCCCTGGCCTAGCAGCTGCCATTCCTCACGCTGGGCCTGTGGGCCACGTTAGAATCACAGTGAAGAGCACGGCCTTTGGGATCAGATGATCCCTGAGTCTAACATCCCTCTCCACAGCTCACTCAGCTGCTCTGCCCTCAGTGTCCTCATCGCACTGGGGCGGGGTTAATGACTGTGGCAGAGAGCTGGTGTCGAAGACCTTGGACTTGGAGTCGAACTGCTGGGGGTGATTCGGACACATTGCTTTGGCCCCTTGTGCCTCATTTTCATCCCCTGTAAAAGGGGGATCATAATACTTACTTCACAGAGCTGTTGTAAGGATTAAATAAATTAGTGTGTTTTAGCACCTAGAACAGTTGCTGGTGTGAAGTAAGCATCTGGGAGGTGCAGGGGGTTCTGACTGCTATTCTGTATGTGAGCGTTAGGGTGAGAGCTGGCAGTCTTCTGAATGGCAAACCCAGGAGTCTGAATTAGCCAGAGGACGCCTGGCCTTCTCAGCCTTCTTGTCTGTACTTCCCTTGCACAGTTTCTGTTTGGCCCCAGCACACTTTGGTGACAAAGCAGGTACTCCCTCCCAAGACGGCCTGTTTGCCTTTGCAGAATATTGCCTGCTAGCAAGTTCTTTCTGACAGGGAGCTGAAAGGGCAGAGGAGTAGCCTTTGACCCGAGGGATGGGAGAGGGGGGTGGAGGGGAGGACACGTGTGCCACCACTCAACAGCAGCAGGATGGAGGATGGAGGTGGAGGTGGTGGTGAGGGGCAGCTAGGCCTACCTCTCTGCCCCCACCCCATTGATCTTACAGCACAGAGGGAAGTCTTTGCATGTATGGCCCAGGATAGCCTTTCTGTCCTCCTACGGCTGGGGAGTCTGTTCAGAAGGAAGTGAACTATGAGCATCCGGGTTAGGATGACGGGCCTCCCTTTGCATGCCCCCATTCAGGCCCCTTGGTAGCCAAGAGGGTTGCGTTCCTTTGGGGTAAGGGGCCTCCCTGTCCTACTCCTTTCCTCGCCCTGTAGCAGGGACCGCCAGGCCACACCATGCGCCTCCTGGAAGAAGCCTGTGGCATTTGGCTGCCCGAGACGTTGCTTTGTTTTGGAACTCCCCTCCTCTTCTCCACATCAGGATCTGCAGCTGCTCATCACACAAGCAGGCGGAGCCTGAGCAGACCCCGAACCCCCACACAGGGAGCCCTCCTCCCTCCCCGACACGACTTCCCCCACTGCATCTTCTTACCCTTCAGGAGCCTTGGCGGTCCGGCTCTCCTCTTCCTGACGCAGAGTTTTGTGCTCCAAGCCTTGCCATTTCTTCTCTTATATTTGGGAAAACAAGTGCAAGAGCTGGAATGCTCTGAGCCCAGGGCCTTCTTCTCTTCTCAAGGCCCAGAGCGGCCCAGAGTCCTTGGTTCCTTTCCTCTCTCCTTCGCCCAGCTCCCATCCAATAGGTCCCGCCCAGGCCTGCTGGTGGGACCTGGCTTCCAACCCGGTGGGGATGCTGCCCATGGGAGCCTCGTCATCTCAGAGGGAGAGCAGACACAGTGGCAAATGACCCGAATAAAGTGCATGGGACTGATGTCCTAAACAGTGTGGGGGAAATGCCATGGGAACTCACAGAAGGAAATGATTTATTTCAAACGAAGAAAGCATCCAGGAAGAGATGGCATTTGAACTGGGCCTTCGAGGACAGGGATTTAGACTGGGGTGAGGCTGGGAAAAGAGTGTGAGCAAAGGCTTTGCGTGGAGGGCCGTGTGTGCGTGCCATGGTTAAAGCAGAGGGCAGTGTTTGCACGTAGGGCAGGTCTGAGTTGAAGTGGGAAAAATAGGTTGGGGTTTGGACTGGGGCCTGTATGGCTCGGGTTGACATTACCCAAAGGCACAGAGCATTCTGGTTTGCAAATAGCACACTGGTTAGGGGTGGGAGAAAATGAATGCTTGAAAAAATCATGTGCCCAGCCGGTGTGTCTCAGTGGTTGAGCGTTGACCAATGAACCAGGAGGTCACGGTTTAATTTCCGGTCAGGGCACATGCCCGCAGGATGGAGTGTGCAAGAGGCAGCCAATCAATGATTCTCTTTCATCATTGATGTTTCTCTCTCTCTCTCTTCCTCTCTGAAATAAATATATATTTACCAAAAAAAAAAAAGTCATATGCAAAATCACTTTCCATTTCTAATGAACTTGTCGTGAGCTCTGCATTGACTGTGGGAACAGCATGAGTCAGCCAGGTGATGAGGTGCAAAAGCAGAAGCAAGCGTTTCATGCCCCAGCCAGGGAGTGCAGAATGAGGAGTGGAGGACTGGAGCCCTTGCCTTGGGTTCGGGTGGGGACAGCACTGACACTGTGGCCCAGGAGGACATTGGCTGGAACTGGATCCCAGAGAGCACACCCAAGACTAACACACAGAGTCCTAAAGAGGCAGACTCAGCACTTTCTCATGGCCAGAGCTGTGTGGCCATGGGGTGGCTGCCTCAGGAAGTAGGGAGCGCCCCATCACTGGTGGGTTTCAAGCTTCATGTAAAGATCAGCCTCCATCACCCCTGAGCTCCTTTGGGCCCTGAGATTTGGGGTCACAAAGATTCTCTAAGTGGCCAGGAGCAGGGTAGGGAGGGGGGAGGGGGCGGGCTCCTATTTAGTCATTGCTGGAAAAGTTTCTCCCAGACAGAAACCACAATACCTGATTTGAGTTTCCTCCCCGGGCTTCCCCTGCCATTGCCCACCACCTGGGAGTGTATTTGGGGCTGTGCTGGAGGGGAGCCTGGCAGGCCGTAAACAGAGCAGGGAGAGATGAGTCAGTTGAACTTTGCAGGTCTCTTCCTGGAAGCCCCCGGATTCCACTGTAAACCATCTGACTCAGGCCCGGGCACAGCTCTGGAGAGCCAGCTGAAAAAAGGGGATGTCTTTCATGCTGATGGTGCTTTCTGATGAATAAAGCACCCTGAGATCACTCATCCTCTCGGTGACCCTGGGAAGCACCTCGGGTGCTGTTGGCAGAGCCAGGCCATCGTACCTGTCCCAGTTCATTTGGTTCCACAGGCATGTATGTCAGATCTGTTCAGAGCTGAGCACTGGGCCAGGAGCTGCCGTCACAAAGGTGAGGGAGACACAGCCCCATCCTCGTGAAGTTCAAACTCCAGTTGGGGGATGAGGGCCCTAAACCATTAAGTGTACAATACACAGTGCCAGGCGCAGTGGTAGATAATATGTCCTCTTAGGTGTTCTGGGAGCACAGAGAGAGGAAATCAGGGAAGGCTTCCCGGAAGTGGGAGGCCGTTCAGAATCCTTGGCATTTTTTCTGCCCCGTTAATACTAACAGCAGCACTTTGTAGATTATGGAGTGCTTTTGCAAGCATCATTCATAGTCTCTATTCAACAAACATTTTTTTTTTCAAGTTAATCTTTATTAGGTTTAGTGGGGATGGAATGCTAACCTTTTGTACTCGGATGTCGAGTGTGACTCGACACAGTTAACATCGGTAGCAGCTCGTATGTCGAATTGTATTGAATGTATCAATACTTTGAAATATAAAAAAATCCAAATAAATAAGTTTGTATGAAAAGAAACTCCAGTTTTTTATCCTACTGCCGTAAAATCTCGGGTATTTAAAAAATTAAATCCCGAGTAGAATAAAGGAATCGAGAAAAAAGCAAGCGAGTGCAAAGGGCTAAAACCTTTTTTTTTTTTTTTACTCTTTTTAAAAATGAAACTTTTTATTTTGAGAGAATTGTAGATTCACACGCATTTGTTAGAAATAATACAGAGGAGTCCCATATACCCTTATCCAGTTTCCCCCAATGATAACATCTTTCAAAATTATAGTACAGCATCACACTTGAACCCTGTCCTCCTGGCCCAGGGCTGGTGAGCGTCCTCAGCCACACTCCTCCCCCGATGGCTACAGGTGCTTGGGTTCAGGGGCCTGGGTAAAATGGGCAACATCCTCCCCAACCACATCAGGCAGAAACCCGTTCCACACGGTGGGGACCCAGCTGGGTGGAGCACGGACCTGGTGAAGCCTCGGAACCAGAAGGACAATTCCGGTCCATCTCCCTTATTTGACAGATGGAGTCCCTGAGGCCTAGAGAGGAGCGGGGTCTGCCCAGGTCTCCAGGCTCCCTGCCAATCAGTACAATCCATTGTCACCAAGACAGAACTACCCCTTAACAGACGCTTGGCAGGTGCAGTTTTGTGTGGCCAGGTTTAAAAGGTGTGGGCTGCTTCTTCCTTCTTGCTTTAGATTCAGCGCTCCCTCCCTAGCTGGGGAGTCGAGTTCGGTCTGTGGCCAGAGAGCTTCATGGAGAGGATGTTCCCCTGTCAGTGTCTGAGCTTTACGCTCAGGGCTGGTGGGGAAGACTTCTCCAAATTCACTTCTGGGGCAACGGCCTGGCACTGAGCTTGGCGTTGGCACACCAAGGCTCCCGTCTCTGAGCTCTGCCTCTGTGTCTGCCACACCCCAGGATCCCCAAGGGTGTAATGGGCCTGCAGGGGCTTTGCAGACTGGAAAGCGCTCGGCAGATGAGAGTTATGCTTCTCGTGTTTGGAACCGGGAGTCCCTGAGATGGAGGGACAGTGGCCTTGAAAAGAGTAAATGCCCGGCTGTCTTCAGCCTCCTGGGTCCTCTCATTATTCCACAGGTGTTTGCTGGGCAGCTGGCGGATGCTGCTGGCAAGTGGTGCCATGAGTCAGATACATGCTGTTTGGATTTTGTTACTTTAATTATGGAGAATTTCAAAAGTAGACGGAATAGTCTAATCACCTTCTAAGCACCCTTACCCAGACTCAACAATTATTGACTCACGCTAGTATTGTTTCACTGATACTCCTACACTCCCCACACTCCGCTTTGTTTCAACAGTTTCATTAAAGTCTAATTAAAAAAAAATTTTATTGTTTTTTTACAGGGAGAAAGGGAGAAGGATAGAGAGTTAGAAACATCGATCAGCTGCCTCCTGCACACCCCCTATTGAGGATCGATCAGTTGCCTCCTGCACACCCCCTATTGGGGATGTGCCCGCAACCAAGGTTCATGCCCTTGACCGGAATCGAACCTGGGACCCTTCAGTCCGCAGGCTGATGCTCTATCCACTGAGCCAAACCAGTTAGGGCTAAAGTCTAATTTTTATACCATAAACTTCATTCATTCGAAGCTCACAAGTCAGTGATTTTTAGTAACTTACAGAGTTGTGCCACCAACAACACCACAGTCCAGTTTTAGCACAGTTCCATCCCTCCCAGAGATCCCTCGTGTGGCTTTATAGCTGGCTCTGCTCCCTCCCAGCTCCAGCCGACCCCTACTTGCTTTCTGTGTCTGTGGATTTGCCAGTTCTGGACATTCCGTTTCTATCTGACTTCTTCCACTTAACATGCTTCTGAGGTTCACCCAGGATGTAACATGTACCTTGTTCCTTTTTATTGTTGACTAGTATTCCATGGCATGGATATACCAGTTAAAAAAAAATTATTGGAGAAAGAGGGAGAGAAATACCAGTTGCGTGCCGTACATGCCCCGACTGGGGATCAAACCTGCAACTTGAGTATGTGCACTGCCTGGTGCATAGGACGATGCTCTAACCAACTGAGCCACACCAGCCAGGCTGATATACCACTTTTGTTAATCCCACTTTACTGTGAGGCCAACTCCAGACATCATATCACTTCATCTGCAAATATTTCAAAATGACTCTTTAAAAGACGAGGTCTTAAAAAGTATAACCAAAACCCTGTAAGGCCATCAGGTACCCAATCAATGTTTACATTTCCAAATGTTGCATTATACCATAAAATATATTTTTATGGCTGTATTTTTTACAGTTTGTTTGTTGGGATCAGGGTCCATATTGTGATTGATTGATGCGTCTCCAAGTTTTCTCTAACCTATAGGACCTTCTCTATCTCTCTTTCCTTGCCTGGGTATTCATCTGTTTAAGAGGGGATCTCTACTTTGTCATATGGCCCGTTACAGAGGCAGACAGCATCAACAATGGCAGGAGACTTAAGAGGTCAAGTGCAAGTCCTCAGACAGATGGGGAAGCAGAGGCCAGTGACGGGAGAGACCTGCCCACAGACCCTTGTCCACCCTGGCTGCCTCAGACATCCAGACCCCTCTGCCTCCTCAATCTCAGGTCCTCAGGCCAGGCCCTGGGGACATGCCTCTCCTACTCCAGCTTCTATCCTCCTCTGGGTAGGTGTGTAGACAGGCAGGTGTCTGGTCCCTCCAGATGGGAGTGGTGGGCCTGGCTCTGGCCCAGCTCCTGAGGACTACCTGAGGCCCAGCAGTGAGCTTGGAGGAACTCAGCAGGTGATGGGGAAGCCTCCTGGCCCAAGGTGGCCACCTGAGGTAGCCAGCCCTGCAGCCTCGTCCCCCTGCGCTGCCCTCCTTCATACTGCCCTCCTTCTCACGTGTCTGTGTTTCTTTTCTCCTCCATGCTATGGCAGTGGTGCCCCGTGCTGATGAGACAATACTTGGTGCAGCCCCAGGCAGTCCTTTTCCAGGTAATTTCCTAGGGACCCAAATGACATCCAGCATACACTTTCCTGAGGCACGCGCCTCCTTGAGTCCCTTCTAGGATTCTGTAAGCTTTAACGTTGCTTAGTTTCCAAGGTTCTATCCTTCTTTTTCTCCTTCGGATCCTCACAGTCACCCTGGCAAGCAGGCAGCAAGGGGTTAGACTTAAATCTCTCTTTTTTTTTTAAATGAGGAAATTGAGGCTCAGAGAGCTCACCTGGCTTGCATAAGGTCACACAGGTGACAAAGAGGTATAGCTGAGGCAAGAACCCCCTGGTATCACTCCTAGTTTACTGTTCTTTCTACCATGGGGTCAAAGGACTTAAAGGCTACAGATAAAATGAGCTAAGGAAGTCTATTCTCCCCTTGTACCTCAGTTTTTGTTGGTTGGGAAAGATGACCCTGAGTATCCTTCTAGCTCAGACATCTGGAACGCGGTGTCTGTGAGAAGGGTGTGCCTACCTGGTGGTCTTGACCTTGAGGTCTCACAGGAGTCTGTGGCCGTAGGCAGAGAAGTTTTATCCCAATTGGTTACACTGGAATAAACAGTATATTAATTGCGGCCTCAGTTTATTTCTCTTCCTGGGTCATAGTCCAGGACAGCAACAGGGGGCCCTGATGGGAAGGGAGCAGAAGCCCAAAATGACATCCTAAGAAAGAACTCCAAAAGCTCAGAGAAGCAGGGATGTGGAACATAGCTATTGCCTGTGACTGTCAATGGGGGTGTGTGTGTGTGGGGGGAGGGAGCTTTTTTCACAAGTGCATGGGTGCACCAACACACACATGTGTGCCCATGTGCATTCCAGGGTTTTCTGCACCCCACTGTTCAGCCCTTAACTTCCTGTAATCAGGAAAAAAAGGCACCAATAATGCCTTCTCTCTTCTCTTTCTCCTAATCTTTCTTTCTTTCTTTTCTGTTATTCTTTTTAGCTCTCCCACCCTCCACTTTCACAAAGGACTTGAGGTGTCTTGCAAAATAAACAATTACAGGTATCTAAGTTAAGGCTGAAAAAAAGTTAAGAAATTTTGTAGTGGAAAGGGGAAGATCATTGCACCAGGTGCCAGCAATGATGTAATTGAGCACTGAATCTGAGCTTCCCGGCAGCCAAGGCAAAGAGGGATTATGTAGTGGTTTCCAATGTTCCTGTTTTTCAACCAGAGACAAGTTAACCATTCATCAGGAGGAAAAAAGTTTTTTTCTGGTAATGAACTGTAGGAGGGATTGATATGGAATTTGAATATTCTAATGAGCATATGGGGTGGGGGCTAAAAAAAGAAAAAAAGAAGCGTTTGGTATGGCTGTTTCCTTTCATTGCCTCTGACCAATGTTGAATGCCTGATATGCAGTGAAGGTACTTGGCCTGGGCTTTAATGCTATACAAGGGACGTTGTTTTCCGGTCACCTGACTTGAGGAGACGTAGAGGCAGAAGGTTTGTGTATCCCTTGGAGCTGCTGTGGAATCACTCCCTAGTTAATTTTTTTACTGTTGTGGCTAATGTCATGCTAAGGGGCCGCACATTCATTCATTCAACAAGCACTTAGCCGGCTCTAGGGATGTTTCATGTTCCTCAAGGCACCCTAGAGGAAGATAGACAAACATTACCTATGGTGGGATAATGGAGATCTGGGCAAAACACAGTCAAGTCTGGAAGCACAGACAAGGGAGGTATGATTTCTTTGTGGGAGTGTGGGGCCCAGGAATGGCTTCGTGGAGGAAGTGGCATTTGAGCTGGGTCTTGTGGACAGTGTAGGAGTTCCGTGTCTGAGTGAGATGGGCCCTCCAGGCAGGGGTAGGACTGTGCCGGGGGCAGCTGGGGAGCAGTCTGTGTAGCGAAGTTTCAGGGAGCCCAGGAGACTGGGGAGAATGCAGTTGCCTTTAAAAGTCACAGGCAGCTCAGCGGGACAGACGCTGATGAGGACTTAGGGAATAATCACAGGCCCAAACGAAATGACAGCGTCCCCTGACTCCTGCAGGAGCCGAGGAAGAGCTGTGGGGTCCCACCAAAGAAGCGAGGCTGGGCTCTGGGCAGCCCTGCGAGGCGATAGTAGTGGGAGCCACGGACAGAAGAGGGCAGCGAGGGCTCCTGAGCCCCAAGTCCCGGCTCTCAGGGAAGCCCACCTTCCCTTCCGACAGCCGATGGGATTGTCGGACCTTCCGCCTCCTGTGTAACACAGACGGAAGACTTTGTATCTTGAAAAGATGATCCAAACTCAACTGTTGAAGTGACTGGAAAAACTTGGATAGTGAGATTGTTGACGAAAACAAAATTATTAAATAGCAAAAAGGCTCTTCCATGTGGACATTAAAGAAATGAAAAGGCAGGATGTCTCTAATGGCCACTCTCTTGTAATCTTCTCAAACCCGGGATGGCTCTGCTTTTTTGGGGGGAAATAGCAGCTTTCTCTTGCGGACCCAGATGTTCAGCCTGGAGTCAGGAAGGGGAAAAGTCGGCAGTGGGGTGGGGAGGGTGCAGGGTTGCTGACTGTTGGCTGCGATGCTGCCTGGCCCTCCAAAGACACCGTCGAGGAAAAGACCCTTTTCAGAGGCATTTTGATTTCCCGTCTTTGCACACAGCAATGAACTGAAAGAGCTGCTTCCGGCGAGCTTTACTTCCAAGATTCACCTTAGCAAACGAGGAAGCTCACGCCAAGACCAAGTCCCATCGTGTGTATGCAGGGAAAGTCTGCACAGCGACCTTTCTCCAACAGCTCCCTGCTGCATGGAATGAAGACTATGCTGGGTGTGACCTATAGCAAGAACTGTATTTTCACCTCCACCTGGTACATACATATCCACTTTGGTGTGAGACAAAGATTCACAAACAGAATCTATGGGTGAGACCCTTGGATATTTCCGGGTCCAGTCCATTCCGATTTCATGGGTTAAGCTGTTGGTATTAGCAAGGTGATTCCATATCTGTTAAAGGGTCAGGGCCTACTGTAGTGTGGAAATAATTAGGGCGATTGTCAGGACCTTAGAGTCAGGTGGACCTGCATTTGAATCCTGTCTCTGACACCTGGAAGCTGTGTGACTTTAGGCAAGCCACTTTCCCTCTGTAACAGAAGTCTCAGTTTCTTCATTTGTAAAATGGGTATGACATAGAAACTACTGCATGGAGTGATTGCAAGGATTAAATGGGACGACACAGGTCAAGATCCTGTAAGTAGTTGATAAATGTGAGCTTTTTACACGGTTATGAAGATTATGCCCTGGCACCACTTGTCGGGGTCAACAGAGCTCCCGCCTCTTGGGGAATGGTAGTCAGGAAGGACTTCCTGGCAGAGGAGGCATTGGAGTAGGGCAGCGAGATGATCGGGAGCCACTACTGTCCTCACAGTGACTGAGAACACTGTGTGAGCATCCCAGGGCCACATGTTTGTTTTTTTCATGAAGGACAGACTTGGTCCAAAGATTTTTGGCTGGACCTAGAGCTGACCACATTAGATGCTTTTGCCTTCCACATGTAGGTCTCTAATCCGCCTGGAATTGATTTTTGTGTCTGGTGTAAAGTAAAGATCCAATTTCGTTCCCCCTCCTTGTTTCTGAATGGATAGCGGCTACCCCGCACTGTTCACTAGACAGAGCATCCTTCCGCTGATGTGTGCCTCACCTCTCTCATATATCAGGGTTCCACATATGCACGGATCAGTTTCTGGACTCGCCTCTGTTTCATTGGTCTATTTAGCTGTCCCTGTGCCAATCCCCCACGGTCTTAATGATTCCTGATGTCGGGGATTCCTGATGTCGGGGGGCGTGTGATTCCTGATGTCGGGGGGCGTGTCCCTATCTTGTCCTTCTCCTTGAGAAGCACCCGGGCTGGCTTCAGGCCTCTGCTCCTCTCTGCGTGTCAGAATCAGCCTGTGCGGGAGATGACCCACGGACCCTGGGAGCACGGGACGAGCTGTCCTCAACGAGACTCCCCCTCAGGTGCTGTGCCTGCAGCACCTCCGGCACTCACAGCTGCCATCCTCCCTGCTTGGCCTGGGAGCTGCCCAGGAAGCACTTTCTAACTTATTTGCAGAGAAAAGCGCCAGGAATGTGACCGAGTCCGAGTCCCCGCTGCCGAGAGGCTCCTCCGTTCCCCTCCCTGTGGCTCAGTCTCGTTATCCTATCAGGGTCCTTTCCGAAGACTGCTTGCTGCCCTGCCCCTGTCTGCCAAGGACATAATTCTGGACAAACAGGGATGTGTCTTCCACTGACAATGCCAGGGTCGTGGGGGGAACTCCCCACACCAGGGCTTGGCATGCACAGCTAGATTCTTTGGCTTAGGTGTTTGCAAATATTTGCTTTACCTGAGAACAGGCTGGGGGTTGGGTGGAAGAGACCTGCCACTCATGCTTATAATTCAGTCCGCTCTTGAATGGGAAGACCCAGGTGGCATCCTTGCCGCCGCCTCTGGAGACCATTCTGACGGCGGCTTGGATGCCAAGGAAATGACTCATGGCCAGCTTGCCTTTCGTGACATGGCTTAAAGGCAGGAGCGTGACTCGTGGGCCAGATGCACATGGTTGGCCCGGACTTGGAAAATCAGATGCATGCACATCGCAGGTTTCAGCACACAGGTGTTGACAAGGCTCCCAGAATTCCCAAACACTCGCCAACTGTCAGCTGGTGTGATGTATTGAACTGGGGATGAGAGGTTATGGTGAACCATCCCCTGCCCTGGGACTCTGCCCTGTTGTCCTTGGGCAGAGCCCTCCTCCCCTTGGGCCTCGGTTTCCTCGTGTGAAATGAGGGCTTGGATGGGATGATGCCCCAAATTTGTTAACCTTTTTCCTGCGACTCTACATCTCAGAGCACAGAATCAGAAACCGCTCCTTCCAGCCTCTTGGCAACTTATTTCTGCCTTGTTTTTGGTGCTGATATCTCCCTCTCCACATCGATGATGGTTGTCTCTGGCGGCGGGGGCTGGGCGAGGGAAGCCTGCAGGCCACAGAGGAGCTGGGTTTGAATTCTTATGAAGCTGCACGGAGTCCTGCCCACTTCTTCATCTGGGCAGGATTGCTGATTCTGGATACGGTCTTGTTCTGTTGAGCCGAATTCGCCCTCTCAACACCCGGGCGTTCGTGAGTCCCCTGGAGGCCTTGGCGCTGGCATGGCAGCCCAGCTAGGTGGCTGAGCCCAGGATGTGGCAGTGGCATTTGGCTGGGGTGCTTGGAGTCTCGATGCTGAGTCGTCTCTGTTTTGTTATCTCTTTCAGACCCCTGAGTATTCAGCCATGGCCTCACTGGCTGGAGGGCTGGACGACATGAAGGCCAACCTGACCAGCCCCACCCCTGCCGATATCGGGAGCAGCGTGCCTGGGCCGCAGACCTACCCCATCGTGACAGGTGAGGACATCTGGGGTGTGTGTGGGGGCGGGGGAGAGGAGGTAGGAGGGTAAATGGTGGGGAGAAAGAGAGAGAGAAAGGGAGAGATGGAGAATGCCTGTGTGGTGGGAAGAATGGCTGCTTGGTGCTTCTGGACTTGACTGGGCATTTTTGTTTTAATGAGGTGATGAGGTCCTGGAAAGGGTCAGGCAGGAGACTGCTGGGGCCAGGGCCGTGGCTGTGATGAGACATGGCTGTAGACGGCTCGGATGAAGCCGGAGGAGAGAAAATGCCTCATGGACGGGGCTGGGAGGGGTGGCAGGGAAGCCTCGTGTCACGGGGCCTGGTGATTTCAGGATCCCCTGTGTGTGGGGGGCCGAGTGTTCAAAGGCCTGGGATGTATTCCCCTCGTGCGACGGGCAGCCCTGGTCGGCTCCAGCCTCGGGGATGAGTGGGCCTCCTGGCAGATCGTGGCTGGCATTTCAGAGTTCCAGGCAGAGGTCGAGTCAAGAAGGGCCGGAGGTTTAGGCTGAAGGTGCCTGGTGTATGCAAAGCAGCTGCCTTCCTGGCAGGCCCTGGGCCAGCCTCTGTAGCTGTCAGTGTGAAGATGAAGAGCTTGGGCCCTGGAGGCCCACTGCTGGGTGTGAACTTGTCATTGACTGGCTGTGTAAGTGTTGTGTAAATTATTTAAGAATTATGGGCTGTGTGTGTGTGTTTTAAATCTCTAAAATGGTGACAGTAGCTACCCCATAGGGTTGTAAGGATTAATGCATTAATACATATAAGGTGCTTAGACTTCATCTAGCATACAGCAAGCACCCAATACATGTCGTTATTATTATTTCTCATGGGGGCTGGTCACTGCTTGGGATTCCTGCTCAAAGGGGCTGGATAGGAGGGACCCACACAGACGCCTCTGCAGCACGGGGTCGGACTCAGCTGCCAGTTCTGGGAGGTTGTCCAGCCGGGCAGGCAGGAGGCAGTCTCGGATGCTGTACAGACAGACAGGATGGGGGCTGATGGTGGTGCTTGGGCCAGAGCCTTTGGGTCCAGCTGAGGTAGCAGGGTGCCCCTGTGGGCTGGTAGGCGGGACTCGGTGACTAGTGACAGAGACAGCCAAGAAAAAAAATAAATGATTCAGTTAATGGCGTTGGGACAAGTGGGCCTGTTGGATCCATACCACCCTTTCTATATCAAAATAAATTCCAAGTTGATCAAATTTTAAATGTAAAATAACAAAACCATAATAAAACTAAAGGATAAAAAAGGGAAATATTTTTGTAATCTTAGAGTGGGCAAGGCCTTTTAAAATCTGTTCCAAATACGAGACAAAGAAAAATAATATAAATGACTGTTTAAATAAATGTCTTCTGTATGTTTGGAAAAAGACAAAGAACAAAATTGTAGGGGGAAAAGTAGAACACAGATGAAAAAACACCAATTTCCTTAATATCTAGAGAGATTTTAGATATGAATAAGAGAAAAATCAGTGGAAAAAACAGATAAAGAATATAAATGCAAAGTTCATTGAAAAAAATGTGGATGCCCAATAGCATATCAAAAGACTAAAGGGCCCAGTGCATGAAATCGCGTGAGACCCAGCGTCCCACCACTGCCGTGGGACCCATCAATGCACCTCCTGGTGAGCGGTTGTTTGGTCATTCCAGCCACTGGCTTTTTATAATATAGACTAGAGGCCCGGTGCACGAAATTTGTGCATGGCGGGGGGGCGGGGGTGTCCCTCAGCCCAGCCTGCACACTCTCCAATCTGGGACCCCTCGAGGGATGTCCGACTGCCCATTTAGGCCTAAACTGCTTGCTTGCCTGCCTGCCTGATTGCCCTTAACCGCTTCTGCCTGCCAGCCTGATCACCCCTAACCACTCCCCTGTCAGCCTGATCAATGCCTAACTGCTCCCCTGCCAGCCTGGTTGCCCCCAACTGCCCTCCCCTGCAGGCCTGGTTGCCCCCAACAACCCTCCCCTGCTGGCCTGGTGACCCCTAACTGCCCTCCCCTGCTGGTCCAGTCACCCCTAACTTCCCTCCCTTGCCTCCCTGGTCATCCCTAACTGCCCTCCCCTGCAGGCCTGGTCACCCCCAGCTGCCCTCCCCTGCAGGCCTGGTCGCCCCCAAATGCCCTCCCCTGCAGGCCTGGTTGCCGCCAACTGCCCTCCCCTGCAGGCCTGGTCACCCCCAACTGCCCTCCCCTGCAGGCCTGGTTGCCGCCAACTGCCCTCCCCTGCAGGCGTGATCCCCCACAACTGCCCTCCCCTGCAGTCCTGGTCACCCCAACTGCCCTCCCCTGCAGGTCTGGTTGCCCCCAACTGCCCTCCCTTGCAGGCCCGGTCACTCCCAACTGCCCTCCCCTGCAGGCCTGATCACCCCTAACTGCCCTCCCCTGCAGGCCTGGTCACCCCCAACTGTCCTCCCCTGCAGGCCTGATCACCCCTAACTGCCCTCCCTTTCAGGCCTGGTCCCTCCCAACTGCTCTCCCCTGCTGGCCTGATCGCCCACAACTGCCCTCCCATGCTGGCCATCTTGTGGTGGCCATCTTGTGTCCATATGGGGGCAGCCATCTTTGACCACATGGGGGTGGCCATCTTGTGTGTTGGAGTGATGTTCAATTTGCATATTACCTCTTTATTAGATAGGATATGCACCTGACTCATAATTTTAAAACTGCAGCCCTGGCCAGTGTGATCAGTGGTTAGAGCACTGGCCCAGGCACCGAATGGTCCATGGGTTTCATTTCTGGTCAGGGTCACATACCTGAGTTGCAGGTTTGATCCCTGACCCCAGGGCTTGTGCAGGAGGCAACCAATCCATGTGTCTCTCTTACATCCATGTTTGTCTCTCTCTCTCACTCTCTCTCTCTCCCTCCTCCTCCCTCCCTTTCCCTCCCCCCCTCCCTTCCACACTTTTGAAAAATCAATGGAAAAAATATCCCCGAGTAAGGATTAACAAAAAATAACAATAAAATTGCAAATTAAGACAATCATGAGACATTTTTTTAAAATTTATGAGCTTATCCAAATTTGAAATGTTTCTTGAGGTCTAGTGTTAGAGAGAGTATGAGGAATAGATATTTTCAGACACTGTCATGGAGGGAAATTTGGCAATATCTATCAAAATTTGAAATTCCTACCCTCTTACCTAGAACTTTTATATGTACATTTAGGACTTTATCTCGCAGATTTATTTGCACAGATGCACAGTGATACCTACATCTGTTTATTCATTACACATTTATTTATAATGGCGAACAACACAATGTCTATCAATAGGAGCTGATTAAATAAATGATGACTCTTTCACAGAACAAAATACTATGAAACCATTAAAAAGAACTATGTGGGGTATGGGGTAGAGGGGGTCAATGGGAAAAAAGGGGGGGACATCTCTAATACCTTCAACAATATAGATATATTAAAAATGTCTGGGTCCCTCCTATCTCTCTCTCTCTCTCTCTCTCTTAGAAATATGTTTTTATTGATTTCAGAGAGGAAGGGAGAGGGAGAGAGAGATAGAAACATCAACGATGAGAGAGAATCATCGATTGGCTGCCTCCTGCATGCTCCCCACTGGGGACCAAGCCCACAACCTGGGCAAATGCCCTGACCGGGAATCGAACCATGACCTCCTGGTTCATAGGTTGACACCCAGCCACTGAGCCACGCCGGCCGGGCCCTCCTGTTCCTCTTGCTCCACGCCCAGAATCACCATGAATGCAACAGCCCTGAATGCAGACTTAGGCAGGAGTGTGGACGTAGGGACTCATACTGACTCAGACTGTGAACCTGACTTTGCCCATAGGTGAGCAGCCCTTGGCAAAGCTCCAGGTAAAACAAGGTACACGCTTTGGCCGGCTTACACAGTAGATGCCCTCCTAGAAAATTCAGTATACAGTAAGACCATGGAAATTGCAAGTTCACATTTATATGTAAATGAATTTCAGTTCTGGATTTAAATAATTACAAATAGATTTTCCACCTACATGAATGTTTGGCAAGACATGACAATAGTGTGGAATGAAGAAAAACTATTGTGTGGGAGTCTTCCACTGTGAACCAACAATGCCCCTCAATCATGTAAAAGCCCCCACAAATTTTCAGAACACCTTGTAGGGGACAGTTGCTGACCGCACTGCAAAATGTTAGAATGTCTTGAAGGAATGCCTCCACGAGCTATGAGGGTAGAGTGGACCTCCATGTCACCATAGGGCCTTAATTGAATTCCACCTGTGCTAGTGGATGTGCCGACCCAGTTCTGAACTCTTCAGGGAGAGCTTGAGTCTTCCTGCCCCAGGCCTTACCTTCTCCCAGCCCAGGAATCTAGCTGGGCCATGCCAGCCCAGGGTCTGGGGGAGGCGGTTGGACAGGTGCTACTCCATCCCAGCCCTCACACTCTGAGCTGACTAGGGAGGATCTCATTAGAGAACGAGTCTATTTCTCTCCATCGTTTATATGCCACATTAAATATTAAGTTAAACCAGCCAGGGCTACGGTTCAGAAACTGCTCACCATTTGCAGAGCGGTGACATGGCCAGCCGGTTCCTGCATTGTCAGCAGTTTGGGCCCATCCTGATTGGGACTGATTACCTGCAGGTGTGCCCTGCCTCCCAGGGAGGACGTGAAGGGCCTGGCAATCTTGCCCCCAGCTGTGCCCACCTGATCCTTCGCCTGAGAGAACAAAGGAGAGGGCAGCCCATGTCCTTGCAGGCCCCTCCCCTGAGGACCTACTCCGCATCAGCAGGTTGGAATGGCGGGAAGAGACTGGTCAAAAAGTTTGGGAAACACTGGCCTGGTGGATGCCCCAGGCCCTGGGGTCTGGGACTCCCCCTGGGCACTGCCCTCTCTAAGCAACAGGGACCACACATGGGCAGCAGGTGAACACCCACAAAGACAGACAGAATGACTGCCAGGTCTCTAAGACCACCAGCTCTGATTTGCTGTCTCTCTGAGGTTCGATGTTTGGAGCCTCATGACCCCAAACTTGAAAAGTCCGTCCTCTTCAGCTTTTTTGTCTAAGCAATAGCTGAGGGCTGGAGGAAAGGGCTCGGGACCAGGAGTCAGAGGAATGGGTTTAAGGCTGTTCCCCGCCACCTGAACTGACCTACCCTTCAGCAAATAGGTTGTCCTCTCTGAGTCTCAGTTTTCCTAACCATGAAATGGGCATGGCAATTTCTACCCCTCCGGACTCTTTTGGTCGTTTCGAGGCTGCGCTGAGGTAGTAGGGGAGAGGGTTTAGAGCCGCCAAGGGGGCACCTGAGTGTGTGGGCAGTTATGGGAGAAGGAAATCGGCAGGGGGTCCAGGACCTCGATGTTGGCACCTGCGATCACAGACAGGCAGGATGGGAGGGTCATGTGATCCATTGCTCACCTCACAGGTGGAGAAACCCAGGCCCAGAGAGGGCAGGTGACCTCAAGGGCGCATCAGGGAGTTAGAGCTGGAACTGGGGATAACCCTGCCTGGGCCCTGGCCCTCACAGCCTGCTGCTGTTATGTGGTCGGATGGACCGAGACATTCCCGGTGAAATGTCCAGAAGGCATTTCTTCTAGCATGTCATTGAGAATGTCAGCAGGAAATCCAGGCTGTCTGGTTGGAAACCAGCCTCACCATATTCTAGCTGGCTCACCTTGGGCAACACTAGCCTCCAGGCCCCAGTCCCCCATTTGCAAAATGGGGCCCACAGCCCAACTTCCTCCCAGACTGCCTCCGAAGATGACACGCGTGGTCCATGCTGGGTGTGAGCAGAGCCTGGCACTTGGTAAACCCTTAATAAACGGCAGTCAGTGCTGTGCTCTGAGCTCTTAGACCAGAGTCTGGCCAGGTGCCAGGTGCCCCGAACGGCTGTGTGTTCACCTCTCCCTGGGGACAGTTCCTCGGACCCGTTTTTATGACCCTTTTGGAGGCTCAGTCAGACCCAACGAAATAACTCTTCCCTCAGAGTGAAATCATGATGAATAATAAAACAAAAAGATAAGAAATGCCTTTATGTATCCAGGCAGCCAAAAGGTGCAGGGAAAAATGACAGTAATGCTACAATCAGCATAATACCCCAGACCCATGCTCCGTCAGGCAGCTTTCCTAGGAGCCCCGTGGCGGGGGCTGGGTGTCAGCGCTGTGGTGTGCACTGGGAAGGAAGCAGAGTATCAATAGTTACTGCTCAGTGGACCGTCACTCGGTGCCCGGCTGGGAGTAGATGGTGGCTGTGGTGGACAGTCTCTGCCCTCACTGGCTTCCCTGCTGGGGAGAGCCAGACAGCTCACAGCAAACACAGAAACAGTGGGCAGTGTAATTTTATGGTGGCGCGTGCTCTGAAGAAAACAAATTGGGGAGAAAGTAGAGAGAGACTGGGGTTGAGGGGTGGTGGCGAGTGGGATGGGGCGTTGAAGCAGAACCTCTCTAGAAAGGTGGCATTTGCCAGGCCGGCATGGCTCAGTGGTTGAGCGTCGACCTATGTGCCAGGAGGTCACAGTTCAATTCTCGGTCAGGGCACATGCCCGGATGGTGGGCTCAATCCCCAGTGGGGGGCATGCTGAGGCAGCTGATCAGTGATTCTCTCTCATCATTGATGTTTCTAGCCTTCTCCCTTCCTCCCTGAAATCAATTTAAAAAATGTTTTTAAAGAAAGAAAGGTGGCATTTGATCTATGACCCCACCATGAGAAGCCTCTAAAGATTTGGGGGGGGAGGGGAGGAGGGAGAGAAGCATTTCTGAAAGAAGACACAGCCTCAGAAAATGCCTTTTAAAGGTATGAATGAGTGAGCAAATTCGATGACGAGAGAGTAGGACCATTTCTCAGTTCTCTCTCCACTGCCAGTTGGGTCCAGCCCACACTCAGGCCCGGGGGACTCTCAAAATTAGTGGAAAGTAACTTCAGAGATCAGGTAGCCCCACCCTTCCCCCAGCCCTGGGATCTACGTACTCTACGTCAGGGCTTGGTCACCTCTGGGAATGGGGATTTCACTCCCTCAGAGGCAGAGAAGCTTTAGCAGGGTTTACCTGCAGCTGTTCTCCATCGACTCAGTTTCCTTTCCCACTGGCAACCCAGAAGCCAAAGTGTCTGCAAAGTCCAGGCCAGCAAGCTGTGAACGCAGACCTAGGTGCTGCCCAACGCTTTCCTCCACTGGCTTCGGTGTCCCCAAGATCCAGCCCAAAGGTGGTTTTGTCTGCTTCGTGTTTTTTAAACTTAAAATAACCCTAGCATTTTAAAGATGAGAGAAGAACCCAAACATCCACCAGTAGGGGACTGGTTAAATAAAGGATAGCTCATCCCTATGCTGGATTACTGTGCCGTGTAGGGGAGTTTGGGGAAGTTCTCTATGTCCTGATGGGGAGGGATCTTTGGGATACGTTATTCATGAAAAAGCCAGAGTAGTGTGTACAGATGCTACTTTTTGTGGAAAGAAGAGAGGGACAGTGGAATGCGCATCTGTGTTTGCGTGCACATGCATCAAGAAACTCTGGCCCTGGCTGGTTTGGCTCAGTGGATAGAGCGTCAGCCTACAGACTGAAGGGGCCCAGGTTCGATTCCGGTCAAGGGCACATGCCCGGGTTTCGGGCTTGATTCCCAGTAGGGGGCATGCAGGAAGCAGCCGATCAATGATTCTCTCTCATCACTGATGTTTCTCTCTCTCTCTCCCCCTCCCTTCCTCTCTAAAAACAATAAAAATATATATTTAAGAGAGGAAAAAAAAAAGAAACTCTGGAAGGATACTCAGGAACTTCATAACCATGTGAACTGAGTGTGGGAAGAGGACTTTTTATTGAATATCATTTTCATTTTTAACTCTTTGAACCTGCCAATATATCACTATCAAAAATTAAATTTAAAAGTGCCTTAAAACCAGGAGATTTAACATAAAGATTAAAATGTCCAACTTCCCTTGAGAAATGGGAAGATGTGTCCACCTTGTGCCCATGCCCATGTGGCCTCGCTCAGATGGAGCTGAGCAGTGGTCACCCTCTCTAGCTGAGCCATACGCTCCTTTTGCTCCAGATTCTGCCTGTCCAGCTTGTCTTTCTTACCTGGCCTGCTGGCCCTGTGGGCTTTTGAGTTCTTGACCCTGCTCCAGCCCCATCCTTCCTGGGTCCTCTTATTTCTACTCCTGCCCAACAGAAAACCCCCTTGTGAAGCCAGGAAGGGCTGCCTACAGGCTGTGCAACTGGCCTTGCCTGCCTCTGACTCCAGGTCTTTGCTCAGGCTGTTCCACCTGCTTGGAACAGCTTTCCCCAAATATCAGCTCAGGGTGTACGCTATGCAGCGGGGAGGGCCTGGGGCACTGAGTGCCAAGGTCTCCAGAAGAACGCAGCATTTTATTCCAGTGCAGTGATGTCACACTCTCTCCAAACTAAATGTTGTTGCCCTGCTTCAGGGGACCTCAACCCAGAGAGGAAACTTAATCTCTGAGATTAGAACTTTCCCAGATAGAGAAGGCTATTTTCGGGCCAGAAAGATTCAAAGGGAATCTGATTGGGGCTTCAAGCATTTGGTTTTGGATCATTAAATAGACTCACAGTTATAGGTTCGATAGAAACCTAGAATTTGGGAATCTTAGTGTTTGGAAAGATACTCAGAGGGTCAGAGAAGCTGGAGATGTGACCGTTGGGAAGCCAAATGAAATTCAAGCATCGCTGTAACTAAAATGCACATCAAAGGGAAGTATGACTTGCTTTCAGGTTAGCACAGCGTTCCCAAGAACTATCTGCTGAATACATGAATTAATATTTGTGTAAAGTGCAGTGTCCATTAAAAGAAATAATTCCAGCAGAAAGTACTTGAGCAGGTTGTTTCTGACCTTGTATTTTGTAGGCTGAAAATAAACAAAGCTGGATGGCCGTCCTGGTAACGCTCTCATAGATTTTTTTACACTGGTGGGCAGCTCGGAAGCCGACCTTTCCAAATAGCCTGCGGGCAGGTTTCTGGGCCTCCAGCTTCCCAGCCCACCCTGCTGCGATCCATCTTCCTAAAATAGCGATTTCATTATTTGGAAATGGCTTGCTCTCCTAGTCAGAGATCTCCACTGCCTTGCCATTATCAAGAATCGAAAATGCACCAAACTGTAGTGCCTGGCAGTTAGCAGAGCTGCCGCCATTCATCATTCATTCATTCATTCATTCACTCATCTCTCCATCAAAACCCAGCTCCTCCTTCATGTCAAACCATAGCCTCGGCTGGATCTTGAGGACTGTAGGCTCCTGTCCTCAACATACTCATAGTCTGAATGGGGAGGCAAAAGTGGGTAAATGTGCAAAACAAAACAAAAAAAACAAATAAGAAAAAGAAAGATTAAAATCCTGCGAGAAGCCAAGAGCTTTTGCAGGCATGGAGGCGGGAGCGATTGCTTCTCTTAGACTGTAGGGTTTGGGGAACATTTTGTGGAGGATGCCATGTCTGAGCTGCTCTGGGGGAGACACACTCTCATGGCTTCTCTGCTCTGAAGCTTGCTTCAGTCTCACTCAACCTGCCTTTTAGCATTCCTTTTTAATCGAAAATTAATACAGGCTCATCTATAATAATAAAAGCATAATATGCTAATTAGACCAGATGTCCTTCTGGACGACCTTCCGGATGAAGCCGGGACTGCAAGGGAAGCCCGGTGGGTGCCTGCCAGTGGCTGGAGGGAAGCCGGGGTCCCGGGTGCCAGAGGGAAGCTGGTGCTGGTAGCCGGGGGAAGGAAGGCCTACTCTTGCACGAATTTCATGCGTCGGGCCTCTAGTTGTAAAATAAATTCAAATGGTTGGGAAATATGTACAGCAACCCATGACTGTACCTCCTCACCCTACTCCTAACCCATTCTGCTGAGGTCGTTAGAGTTGACAGTTTGATATTATGTCCTTCCAGAACCTTTTCTATGATAAAAATGTAGGTTTTTACTCTTCATTCGGTCTTTCCATTTTTAAATGTGTGTTGCATGTTTTATGGGCACCCAGTAGGTACAGAACTCCCATCCTCTCCAATCTCCTGGATGAGCCATCCCGGACTGTTCTCAAGCAAAAAAAAAAAAAAAAAGAATGGTCACTGCCCTTGTACATAGACTTCCTTACACTTTCTCTGGTCAAGCACAGGTGGAAGCGTCGTGCCATTTAAGTCCTGGTTCTCTGCAGGAACAAGTCAGCTGAAGTCCCCAGCTCTTCCCACCACACCCAATCAGCTGCCTGCTTTCTCATCCGTTATCGCCCTGCTCGCCTGAGAGGGGGGAAAGATGCCAAGCAACAGTCCAGGCGGTCAAGGGTGGGAGCCTTGGCAGGCACGGGAGGACACACATGGGAGCGGGCTGGGGCGGGAGGACTCGCCTCATCAAAGGGGGCCTTGTGGTGTGTCTCCTCCTCTCTTGGATCCCTGGCTTCCATTATAGTCAAGGTGGATGGAGAGCATCCAGAGGGCCCAGGGGCGGGGCAAGGGTGGCAGAAGGTGTACTTACCGGCTCTGGGCAGTGACTCTTTCCCAGATGGCCTGGCAGTCTTGCAATACTTTTCACAACCCGTAGTCTGTCTGATGGCACAAATAGCCATCTATGCCAATATAGGGGTATATTCCAAAAGGACACCTGTGGTTTTCTTATTATCTTTAAATCTCTTTTGTCCTAAGGAGGCTGGTGAAGTGAAAGACTCCTACAGAACCCATTCTGGGCCACAGGGCCCAGGGTAGGGCTCTCTGTCTGCCCACACTCCCTCCTCTGGTCCCACAGCCCATTTCCGCTCCTACCCCAGGCTCACAGGGCTTGTGCTGGTCTGGGCTGCCTGGAGCACACCCCGCAACTGCCCAGTTTCCCTGTGGGCTGAGCACACCGATCGGCCCTGCCCGTGGCACCCCCGCCCCCTAGAGGCATCCCTGCTTTGACCTTTGTAATTATTCCTGTTCAATCTTCCTTCGTGTTTTTCTCCTCTCCCCTTTGCGAGGTGCTCGACTCCTGCACTCTCTCCAGTGTATTAAGGATGTGAGTGAAATTGATGACTGGGATGTCTCAGGTCTTTATGATGATGAATGACTTTCACTGACAAAGCTTTTATTGTCTGTGATTTGGGAAGAAGGGGGAACTGATATATCAAGGCTGCCTGTCACACCATTTAATACAGTTATAAATCCTGACGTCACTAACTGGTGGCCGGGAGCTGGAGAATTCCTCCCGCCCCCGCGTGGCCGAGCCTTTATGGATTTTCCCCCACTCGCCTTTCTTGGCTTCACTGTCACAGTTGTGTTTTGGGAGGGGGGATGGAACAGCTGGATGGTGACTTTAGAAATCGCAGGGGCACGCCGAAACCGGTTTGGCTCAGTGGATAGAGCGGCGGCCTGCGGACTGAAGGGTCCCAGGGTCGATTCCGGTCAAGGGCATGTAGCTTGGTTGCGGGCACATCCCCAGTGGGGGGTGTGCAGGAGGCAGCTGATCGATGTTTCTCTCTCATCAATGTTTCTGGCTCTATCCCTCTCCCTTCCTCTCTGTAAAAAATCAATAAAATATATTTTAAAAAAATTGCAGGGGCAGCCTGGGCCAGGGAGGAACGTAGGAGCCCCCCTCCCCCCCACTCTAAGGAAAGGACCAGATGGCGGGCCTCTGAGTCTAAGGTGGGCAAGGAAAGTGTTCCGTGAAACCAGTCCTGAAAGGACGCTAACACCGTCGTGCACGTGCCCCGCCCTTTACAGTTTACCGAGTGGTTTTATAGCTGTCATTTTCCAGATCTCCCTTCCCTTCCTGTGGGGGAGAGTGGCAGGGAGAGACGTGGTCCTCCTTGTACAGATGAGGAAACTTGGTGAAGTGGGCTGGCCAAGGTCATGCCACACAGGGGCACATGCAGAGGATGACTTCTCCGGCAGCCACGGCCTCACCATGAGGAGTTCTGGGCGTGGAGTCAGAGAGCCCTGGGCTCCCATCCTGGACTCCTCACTGTCCGGCTGTGGATCTCGGGAGGGTCACTGCAACTTTCTGAACCTCGATTTTCTCATCCAGGAATGGGAATAACACCCTCCTCAGAGGGTTGTTATGAGGATTAAATGCGATAATGCACGTAAATTCTTAGCAGGGTTCCTGCCCCATCAAGAGTGCTTGATAAATGTTCTTAAGCTGGGAGAAGCAGGTGGTAGATGTCACAGGAGCAAGAGGAGGGCCACCGTGCCTTCCCGAGGTTGAGTGGGGGAGGTGGCCAAGGAAAGCTTCCTGTGGCTGGTGACACTGCTGAGTGGAACGAGTAGGAATGGGTGAGAAAGGATATACCAGGCAGAGGGAACGTCAGGATAAAGGCAAACAGCACAGGCTGAGCGAGGAAATACAAACAACTCCAGGAGCAGGGAGATGTGCAGCCGGAGATGAGGGAGGGGGTCAGACTGAGGAGGCTCCCAGGGACCTAGGATCACAATCTCCAGATGCTGGGAGCCTTGGAGAGCGGTAAGTGGGGAGAGGCATCTTCAACATCATCTCTGGGGTGTTGACAGAGGGCGGATGTAATGAGGATGAGACTCAGCAAGAAGACCCAGCGTATTGAAGGTGGCTGTAAAAGTCCAGGAGAGAAAGAATGAGGACCTGGACCCAGGCAGCGGAGATGAGGATAGAGGAATAGAATTGACCAAATACAGGATGAGGTGAAATGCGGAAGTCAGGGATGGCTCCCTTGGTTGGAGTTTGGGGCCCTGGGTAGAAAATGGAGCCACCAGCGGAGATAGAGACAACAGGAAGAGGAGCTGGCTTGGAGACTTGGACTTGATGGTGCCCCAGGGATGCCCAAGTGGAAATGTCCAGAGGGCAGTGGGGGAGGGGGTCAGGCTGAGGATATGGACTAGGAAGTCATGGGCATGGAGGAGATGGGTCACTCACTGAAGATGTAGAGACAGCAGAGTTGAGAGGAGCAGAGATCTAGGAAGGGACTCTGGGGGACAAAGGTGGGTGGAGAGAGGAAGCCATGGAGAAATCCGGGAAGAGCTGATTGACGAAGGACAAAGCACACCACCGCCCTGGAGCCTGGAGCAGTCACAGCTCTTGGTTGAGAACAACAGAATTCTCTCTGGCTGCTGAAGGAGAAAAGAAATTTTCTAAAGTGTATTAGGACCCTCAAGAGGACCGCAGAGCCGGGCTTGGAGACCTCACAGCCAGGAACCACACCTGAACCACAGCTAAGCCACACCCAAACCCCTGACCCACACAGCAGGACTGTTCCCGTGGAGATGCCACATAGAGACGCCACATAGGCCCATGGACACGGAGCCCCCAGCTTGTGCTGCTATCCCTGGGCACCAGAGGTCACCACTAGGACCTCTGTCTTGGCAGCTGGGCCCACAGATGTCCGCTTCTTGTGCCACCACCTTCTGAGCTAACGGCTCACATATGTGTGTGTGCTTGGTGGAGCCAGCAGGTGCCTGCGCCCTAGCTGCAAAAGAGTCTGGGAGCTCAAGCTCCTGACCTCTGCCTTGAGGAGCCTGAACGCTTACGGTGGAAATTTCCCAACACAAACAAAAAAGGTGTCCAATGGTGTAGGGTGACCAAAAATGTTTGAAGAATTAAGGAGTGAGTGAAGAGATCCAGGACAACAAGGGCTGAAGAATCGGTTGGTTTTGGCAGTTGCGAGGGCCTTGTTCACTTACCAACTCGAGTCAACTCCTTCCCATAGGATTTGAAGCGTCATTAAATTCAAACCCAAGGACAGCTGCACAGGACACCACTGTGAGGAAGGGGGAAACAGCTGTACTGGACTCCAGGGAAGCCTTAGTGAGGAGAGGAGTCTGGACCAGAAGCCTCCGTGGTTGGGCTATGTTTCCAGGATTTGGGTGATTTTTCGTGCGACTGGCCTGGGGGAAGAAGCAAGCGAGGATCCTGTGGCAAAGTCCCACCTTGGGAGGTTGTGGGGGTGTCTGGGAGCTTTTCCCCTTTGCTAGAACTTGGGTGGCTGCTGAGCTTTGGCTGGTGGCTTTTCTCCAGCGGGGAGGATAGGAAGTGCTGCCTATTGGGCTCTTATTATTATTATTATTTTTTTTTTTATTAAGGTATTACATATGTGTCCTTATCCTCCCCCCATTAGCTTCCCATCCCTCCCACTCATGCCCCCCCCCCCTGTTGTCTTGTCCATTGGGTTAGGCTTATATGCATGCATACAAGTCCAGTCTAAAAAAGCAATCCCATTTATCATTGCACCAAAAAAAATTAAGATACCTAGGAATAAACTTAACTAAGGAGGTAAAATACCTATACGCAGAAAACTACAGGACACTGAAAAAAGAGATAGAGGAAGACATAAACAGATGATGGGCTCCTGATCTTAAGGGCACAGAATGCCCAACAGTGGGCACAGCACTGGCCCAGAAGAGTGGATTGGGAAAGGTTTTCTGAGCAAATGAGTGAACAAACCAGGAAGCATTTGTTTGGCCCCGGCTGTATGCCAAGCATTGTGCCGGCACCACAGGGAAACAGATCAATAGGACGTGGTCCCGGCCACGGAAGGGTCCAGTCTAGTGTCTCTACCAACAGCCAACAAACGCTGTGCCGTGGAGCTGGGCACAGGGGCTCTGAGGGCACCGAGGAGGGAAGGCAGAGCTGTGGGTGGGCAGGGCAGGGTGGGGCCTCTTGGGAATGTTTTCCCCAGGAGGTGACATAGATGGCTTTTGCTGAGTGCTGTCGGGGGCACGGCAGCAACATTTGTTCACGCCTGGGGCAAGGTTAAGGCAGCAGAGTGGGGTGGGGGCCTGGAGCCTACACTACTCCAGTAAGAATGGGGGTCAGCGAGAGGTTCGGACTAGATCCGGAGGCTGTGGGGGGCCATTCAGGGGGGGAGCTGAGGAGTGCAGGTCCTTCTGTAGAGGGGACTGCCTATTGGAGGAGGCTGGGCCCAGCCAGGAGACAGGTGAGGGTGGGTGGCGATGGCAGTCTGAGCTGTGGCCAGAGTTGGCTGTGGATGTAAAGGGGCTGTAACTTGATGATACCCCCAACCTCCACTCCAGGGGCGTTGGTGGGAGAAGCTGGGCCTGTGGGTGCCAGGATGTCCAGGCCAGGCCTTCTTGCCCAGGGGCACCCTGGAGCCTGCTGGGCGCCCTCATTATGCCACTCATGGGCGAGGAGAGACGCGAGCAGCAATTGAGACGCCTCCTGCTGGTGTGCGGAGTGCAAACCACATGAGATCCCATCTTGCGCATAATGTGCATCCGAGGACAAAATTAGATTGAGAAGTAAATGAAGCCGAAAATTTCCAAAGCATTTCCCGTCAAGAAGCTGTTTGATTGCGTGCTTTAATTCTCTGAGCCGTCCTGCCCAGTAGGTTCATTTTGGTGGGGATGGCTTGAGCAGAAGGTGATGGGAGGGGACCTGGGGCCGGGCCCGAGGGGAGACAAGAGGTCTTTACTGCGCCACGGCCATGAGTCCCGGCTCCATGTGGCTCCGTCTCCTGGGTGGCCTGGCTCAGACCTCAAGACGCCCTGTGAATTGGGTGTTATTGTTCCCCTTTTGTAGACAAGGAAACGGAGGGCACAGATCACGCGGTAACCTGTCAAGGTCACATAAACAGTAGGCAGTTGGCTGGGGTGGCAAGCACTGGCCTGTCGGACTTTAAAACTCAAGCTGATGCACATTTGAATGTTTCCAACCTTTAACCAAAAGGCTCTGCCTTCTTCCTTCTTCTCCTTCTCCTTCTCTCCCCCTCTCCAAAGCCCAGGAACCCTGGGAGGCAGTGCAAGGAGTATGTTCCCATTTTGTAGATTTGGGAAGTGAGGCTCAGTGAGGTACCGTCATGTGTTGGTAGCATGGTAGCTGGAAGCCAGTGGCAAATTCCGTGGAATCTGATTCTTGTGTGTGGTCCCCCTACCTTCCTGGACCAACAGGGACAATAAATACAAAGATGTGACCAACTCAATCAGCCTCTTTCTTTCTTTCTCTCTCTCTCTCTCTCTCTCTCTCTCTCTCTCTCTCTCTCTCTCTCTCACACACACACACACACACACACACACACACACACACACACACGGCAAGTTTGGAACCGGCTCCTGGCAGGAACCCAGTGCCCTTGCCCCCCTGGCTCCAGGTCACTCTGGGCACCTGCTCCCTGACAAGGGCTGAGCCCTCTCCCGCTCCAGAGCCCCTGCGGACCTCAGCCAGGCCTGCGGAGCCCGAGGGTGCGGAGCCTGCACCCTTAGGTCGGCTCACAGGGGACACTGCTCTTTCTGCTTCATCAGGAACATCCGAGCCCTGGGCTACTGGAAGAAAAATAACCGAGAGTCAGTTTCTTGAACTTGAGGGGTGTTCGGTGGAGGCAGGAAAGGGATAGAAAAGCGAGGAAAGGGCATTTGGATTGAGAGCCATGGTGGTTCTAGGGCCCAGGCCCGGCTGGGCACGCTCTCTGGGCAAGGCCTGGCCCTCGCAGGGGCTTCTTCACTCACCGGCAGTCTGGACAATCAGAGATTTTCCAACAATTGCTAAATTGTTACACTTGCTTTGTCAAGAAAACTTTTATTCAGGTAAGACCTTCCTGGGCAGCCCTTCATTTATGTAAACCAGTCAGAATCGAGGTTCATTGGTTTGGGGGGTGCCAGTCCCCCAGGAGGTCCAGAGGAACACAGCTGGAACCCCTGCCCCGGCTGACCTTGAGTGTCCTTTGGGCTCAGGTGCTCCCCGATTCGAAAGTGGTTTTCAGGCCACTGTGAAGCCCGCTCACAGAACATGTATTTCCTCTGCTCAGCCTGGCCCTCAGTTCCCACCTCTGAAACCCCAGTTCTGACACCTTACGCCCCAGTGTTCCACCTGCCTCACCCCAACCTCGGCCACTGGCGGAGGAAGCTTAGACCAAGGCCCAAGCACACCACCTGCTGCGGCTCGTCAGCTGGTGTGAGGGACCCACTGTACTGGCCATCCTGCCCCGACTGCCCAGCCCCGCTCCCCATCCTTCTGAGGAGCGCTGCCTACTGAGACCTGACTGCTGGTGTGGAACCGTAGGTCTGCTCTTTGCTAATTGTGTGGTCTTGGCCAGGACATGTCTTCTCTCTGAGCCTCAGTTTCCCCAGCTGAAATGGTGAATAAGCGGCAAGTTGAACCCAGGCCTGACTGACTCCTGCTCAGTAGAACCCCCACCCTGGGTGTTCTCTCCTGCGATCCCATCTGGGGCTCCCGATGGCCCGTGAGGGAGGCGGGGCAGGGGTGATCCCATAGCTGGCAGAGCCCGAGCTACATTGGGTGTCTCAGAAGCTCCTATACACGTCTTGGCCCCTCTGGGAGGGGAGAGAAAGGGAGGGACAGGCCGGCGATTGGGCAGCCCACAGAGCCAGCCAGCAGGGCGATTTAACGCGTGTTCTCTGCTGCACATTAATGTGCCAGGCACCCTGGGAGGTGCCTCTGTGGGGTAGCTTGGTTTTCCCTGGCAAAGCGCACCTGCCCAGCCTGCCTTCCATGTGGGCCCCTGGGCAGTTAGCAGCCGGGGCCTCGCTGCGTGGTTTGGGGAAATGATCAGAGGCGTGGCTGGGCTGTCTTGGTTCCAAGTCGGGCTCTCCGTGACATCACTGCCGTGTTGCCCTCTGGGCCAAAAGTGGACCAGCTGAGCCTCTGGTTTGGGGTTTGTGAAGAGGTCAGAAGCCTGGCCGAGGCTTTTCTGGCTTAGATTTTACTTGTTGACGATTTCTTAAATAAACGGGCCGTCAGCTAGACAGATGTGGTAGGCAGAGAACTGAGTAATATATGCTATCTTCATGTCTCTAGCATGTCTGGTTCTTAAGATAAAGTTAATTTTAAATCAAAAAGTTAATTTCAAATAAAAAGTAATACATGCATGTAGTTAAATATTCAAACCATGGAGAAAAAAATAGGCACCTGTCATCTGTCACTTCTCCTCATGTCAAGTTGCCCGGCTCTAGAAAGCTCTCTCCTTCTTATTTTATTGTTTTCAAGCTGCTGGGGCTGGAAAACCAAGCCACTGAGCTCCCTGGAACCGTGTGCCAATGATGAGTGGGCCCCCAGAGCTGGTGCCCGGAGGGGCTCTAGGGCAGGCTTTGTGCCCACCTTTTGCCAATCACAACCAGATTGTCGGGGCTGAGATGACCCGATGGCGCATTTTGGATCGGCGGGATATCACTGTATTTACTGCCCTTGTCAGGGCTGGATGCTGACGTGGCGGAGGCCTGGGGGACCACGGGCTGTGAATCTGTGACTTGACCAAGGTGCTCCTGGCATCATGACGCTGCCCTTGAAAGCAAGCGGTCCCCGCTGTGACAGCTCTGGCCCGAGAGCTGCAGAGGTGGGAGCAGGGGGCAGGGAGGAGCCGTGCTCTCCGAGCATCTTGGATGACCTGGGATTAAGACTCTGGTACACAGATGAGAATGTTCAGGGCGGGGAGGGGACCTGTCTGAAGGCACAATAAAAAGGCACAGAGCTTTCTGACCCCGAGTCCAGGGCTGGCTGGGCCTCATGGACCTTCACACTCGGTCTTCCAGCCCTGACCTTACCCTCGAGCTTGAAAGGTTCAGTAGACCCCGCCTACCACGCTTGACTTCATTCCCAACCCTTCCTAGATGTATAACCTGGTGGTCAGGACCTTAGGCGGCCTGGGTATCCAGTCCTCCTCCACCCCACCCCATTTTCTGCCTGTGCAACCTTGGGCGAGTTATCTCACCTCTCTCAGCCTCAGTCGCCTCCTCTGAATATTGGAAGTAATACCACAGCGAACTTGGGGGAGCCCTTTGGGCCAGGCACCTCTCTTAAGTGCTTTATATATCCTAACTTTTTAATCCTTTTGAACAGTCTCGAGAAGGTGATATTATCATCAGCCCCACTTTATAGATGAGGAAACTGTGTCATAATTGTGTCCAAAGTTACAAAAACAACTAGTAAGTAGCAGAGCTGGGATTTGAACCCGGGCAGTCTGCTCCCAGAGCCTTTGCTCTGAACCACTAGGCTCATTCAGCCTTCCAATAACCACCACCACCGCCACCACTGCAGCAGCAACGACAATAACTTCTGCCCGTAGATTGCTCTGATGATTCCATGAGATACTGTGCACAAGGCACATAGAAGAGTGCCTGGCAAAGAGAAATTGCTCAACAGGGCCAGCTACTATCATTACCCATCGCACGCAGATTCGGTGGTACTGTGGGCACACATAGTGGTGGGTGGCATTACTGACTGTCCTCTCTGTGCCCAGCCCGGTGCCAGGAGCTTTACATGCATTCGTTCGTTTAACCCGTGCAACAGCTCTACAAGGCAGATAGGATTCTCTTTATTCAGAGATGAGAAGACAGACGCAGAGAGGCTACGCCACTCACTCAAGATCACACTTCCAGCAAGTGTGGAGCCAGGGGCCGGATGGAGGCTGCCAGCCTGGGGCGCTTGTCTCTGTCTTGCCATACTGCCCCCCTTTTACAAAGATGCAACGTCCCCCAACCTGGAAGGCCGCTTCAGGGGAACGGGACGCTTTCTGTGTGTTCATGTCCTCCTTCCGTTTCCACTTGGGAGTCACCCATCACCCAGTTTATGTCGACTCCAACTCCCGGGAAGGAGGACTTTCCGAACCGTCAGGTTTGGGAAGTGTGTTCTGCATTAGCGACCTGGAGGTGGGCAAATGGGATGCAATACTGTTGGCCCGGAGTTGGGGAGGGGATTGCGGGACTGTTTAATCTCCACGTTTCACTCTGGCCATGGGACTTCAGGATTCTGAAACATCGTGGGGCAAAGAGACGTTTTCGGTACCCTCCAGCCAGCGGGGGAGCATACGGTAGCGAGGAGTGGAGGCATGGAGGGTCTCCATCAGCAGTCTAATCTCCGGGCGACCTTTGCTGTTGCCCCGCACTGTACGAGGGTTCTCCAGGGACACATCCTGGACCAGATGGACAACTGAGCTCTTCTCCACCTGCTACTTATGATTATATGGGTCCCAGCCACCTCTCAAAACACTGGTTTGTCCTATCAGTTTCTCGCATAACGGATACACATCATTATGCTGGAGTGACATAAGTCCACCTCCTCCCATGACAGCACCCAGCGTCATCTCTGTGGCATGACTGAGCCTGGCCAGATACAGAGGTCTGCAAGCAGGCGGCTTGCCCTTCCACCCCAGACGGCTGAGGTTGGGATACCTTAAGTCTGATTATATTGTTTCCCTGTCTCCATCCTTGCTGTTCACCTGTCTTCTGTCACTTCTCCTCATGTCAAGTTGCCTGGCTCTAGAAAGCTCTCTCTTTCTTATTTTATTGTTTTCAAGCTGCTGGGGCTGGAAAACCAAGCCAGTGAGCTCCCTGGAACCGTGTGCCAATGATGAGTGGGTCCCCAGAGGTGGTGCCCAGAGGGGCTCTAGGGCAGGCTTTGTGCCCACCTTTTGCCAATCACAGCCAGATTGTCGGGGCTGAGGTAGCCCGATGGCGCGTTTTGGATCGGCGGGGTATCACTGTATTTACTGCCCTTGTCAGGGCTGGATGCTGACGTGGCGGAGGCCTGGGGGACCACGGGCTGTGAATCTGTGACTTGACCAAGGTGCTCCTGGCATCATGATGCTGCCCTTGAAAGCAAGCGGTCCCCGCTGTGACAGCTCTGGCCCGAGAGCTGCAGAGGTGGGAGCAGGGGGCAGGGAGGAGCCGTGCTCTCCGAGCACCTTGGATTCATTATTATCTCCCCTTGGAGCCTGTGAGCGAGCCCCTCGGGGGCACAGACACTGTCTGGTTCTTAAGATAAAGTTAATTTTAAATCAAAAAGTTAATTTCAAATAAAAAGTAATACATGCATGTAGTTAAATATTCAAACCATACGAAAAAATAGGCAATGGAAAGGAACTCTCCTTCCCCCAACCTCAGTCCTGCCATTCCTAGTCCCCCGCCCCAAAGGGAACAATGTCTTGTGTCACATTTTTAGACATCTATCAGCACATAGATTTTATCTATCTTTTAGTAGCACAAGTGGAATCCTACTCTACTTAGTGTTCTTCTGCCCTTTGTTTTATTCACTCAGTAATGGATCTTGGTGCTCTTTCCACAATCCACACATTCAGATCGACCTCACTGTTTTTCAAACTGTGTGTTATTCCATCATAGGGAAGTGTCATAATTTATTTAACCCTGCCATTATGGTAGAATCTGGGATTGTCTCCTTCCCTCCCTCCCTCCTATTCTTCCTCCCTCCCTCCATCCCTCCCTCCCTCCCTCCCTCCCTCCGTCCCTCCCTCCCTTTCTCCCTCCTTCCCTTGCTCTCATAAAATGTAAAACTTGGGCGTAGTTTTCTGTGTATTTCCATAGGTAAAGTCCTAGAATTAGAATTGCTGGTCAAAGGGGAGGTGTGTTCTGTATTTTGCAGTTCACCCACTAAAGCAGAGCAGTGCAGGGAGGTGGGTGGTAAAGGCACGACTCTGGCATCAGGTGGCCTCAGTTTGCATCCACCTCCACCTCTTTCTAGCTGGGCATCTTATCTGCAAATTGGGGATTATAAAGATTTATCTCTCCCAGGGTGGCTATGATACTTAAATGAGATGATACACACAAAACACTTAGAATGGTGCCTGGCACATGGCAAGAGCTGAACAAACGCTAATTGTTACCGTTGTGGACATTACTGTTACTATTACCATCATCTCCCAGGTCCTCCGGAGCACTCAGGAAGGTGCTTAGAGCTTAGTGGTAGGTACCAGACAATGCATGCGTGTGTGAGCGAAGACATGAGCTAGCCCCCAGTTGGCCCCAGCGTTCCCCTGCTGAAATACTGGCTCCCCTCGCCTCTGGAGCAGTGCCTGTCCTGGCAGGAGGCCCGGGGCCCGGAGAGGCAGCGCTCTGCAGCCTTGCTCGTTAGAACCCTGCCTTTGTCGGTTTAGTGGGTCGAACCAACATTGCTAGTTCGAGGACGATCAGGTCGTAACTGTGCATGGAAATATTGACTGGGCCCCAGTGTGTGCTCTAAAACGCCAGGCAGGTGAAATTCAAACACCCTCGGAACTGAAATACAGGGTCGGAGCCTGGAAGTTTCCAGTGACTCCAGGGAAGTGGCCGAGGTTGGTCTAAATGAAGGACTCGGGAGAGTAGAGACTGTAAAGTAAACAGTGCCCTGATGAATGAGTCGTCAGAGTTGCCTTCCCCACTCTCCGATTCCAGGTTAGATCTTTAGCCAGGACAATTAAAGGGAGGCCAGTCAGAGTTAGTTACAGGTGGGGATAAAGTAATTTTGAGAAAAGAAATTTAGGGTTATTTTTTCTAAGTAAATAACACCACCTCCACAAATGGCTCATATACCTGTCATTAGCAGCCAGCCAGGTCCACTGTAATGACACCATACGGCTCATCAGCAGTGAGCATGTCCATTGTGCCCAGGCGAGTTGGGGTGTAACATCACTGCCAGCCTTTCCCTCTACGTGTGATACCCACCGTGCACCTCCCGGCTCAGGCCACTCTTTTTTAAAATATATATATATTTTATTGATTTTTTACAGAGAGGAAGGGAGAGGGATAGAGAATTAGAAACACCGATTAGAGGGAAACATCGATCAGCTGCCTCCTGCAACACCCCCTACTGAGGATGTGCCCACTACCAAGGTACATGCCCTTGACCAGAATTGAACCTGGGACCCTTCAGTCCGCAGGCCGATGCTCTATCCACTGAGCCAAACCGTTTAGGGCTCAGCCCACTCTTCACTCATGGCAAGTCTGGACAAAGGGAGATGTCAGAGCAGCCCCTGTTCCAATTGTCACACGTTTCAAACGCCAGCTGGGAGGAAGGAGCCCAGTGGTGTACACACTACGTGTACACATACACCGGGGTTTTTGTGGCAGGACCGACCCCTCCCTGTGTCCCGTGTGCTGGGCTGTTTCTTTCCCTCTCCCCTCAGGTGACAGGACCCTGTCATCTGCTTTGGTGTTGGTTGAAAATCTCAGCGCATGTCACTCAAGCACGGTTGACTTTTTTTCTATAACAAGCGTCAAAGTATAGTTTTTAAAAGTTAAGAACATAACCCATGTGTTATGTAGAGGGAACACCTGTGAAGATTTCATTCAGCTCACTAGAGGCCCAGTGCATGAAATTCGTGCATTCGGCGGCGGGCAGGGGGCGAGCAGGCCTAAGCCGGCAGTCAGACATCCTTAGCGCTGCCGCAGAGGTGGGAGAGGCTCCTGCCACCGCCACTGTGCTTGCCAGCCATGAGCCAGGCTTCTGAGTGGCGCTCCCCCTGTGGGAGTGCACTGACCACCAGGGGGCAGCTCCTGCGTTGAGCGTCTGCCCCCTGGTGGTCAGTGCACATCATAGCAACCAGTCATATTGCTGTTCGGTTGATTTGCATATTAGCCTTTTATTATATAGGATAAGTTAATGAGGGAACCTATAAAAAGATAAAAGTGGTTCCAAGAGTATTTCAGAAACTAGGGTTTATATTGTCCAGCGGGAATGGCATTTGAAAAAAAAGTTCAATAAAATTGCTAGATTAGATACAAACTTGGGTAATATCCTATGGGTTAACTTTTGGGTCATCTTTTCTGCCTGATAGAAATCTTCTAACTTCCCCGTGTCTGGGCTCTAATCAAATAGTAAAGAATCGTCAAACACAGGTACATTCTCTTAGAGGCATGAGTCTTGGGTGTGCCTGTTACATTGAAGGCTGTGCTTCCCACCTTTAGGACCTGTTTTTGAAAGTTTTAATAATGTTTCTTTACACCCAAAAAAGGTTTCGCATGGCTCCGTGACTCTGAGGAAAGGCTTTCTGGGAAAATGTCCTAGAAGTGCCTGCCGGTTCCGGTGAAATGGTTGCACTGAGACAGAACCGGAGCTTTGGCTTTGGAGCCCCCACTGAGTTCCTGCATGGCTCCACTTTGTCCTGCAGGGCGAGCTGAGTGGTTCCGTGGCTGGGCGCTGGGAGAGGAGCCCTGATAGGAAGTCCAGTCCACAGCGTGGAGCCTGGAGCCTGGAGCCTGGAGCCTGGGAGGAGGTTGGAAGGAAACAGGGGAAAGGGAAGAGCCAGCTGACCTGGGAAGATCAGGACCACAGAGAGGGCACCGGGGAATGGCGAGTCGGGAGGGGCTTGGGGACTGACTGGACATGAGGGAGGAGGGTGTCTTTGAAGCTGGCATGGCTGGGAGGCTGGTGCTGTCGCCCACAAAAAAAAAAGGGAGATGGCAAGACTTGAGGGCTTTGGGGGATGGATAAAGGTTGAAAATTGACAGTCTGAGGGCTACACATGGCCCTTGTTCAAGTTTTCTTTGGCCTTCCTGTATATTTCAAAAACTGGATTAGCGCCAGCATCCACACAGACAGGAGATTCCCAAATGAAATGAAACCTGACTTCTAGCTTCTTTTGCAAACTAGCCAGAGCTGAGGAGAGGCAAGGTGGGCAGGCACTACCCAGCTCTACAGCAGCCAGCACCAGCCTCCAGTGCCATCACCACGGCAGTCAAGTGATGCCTCTGACTTAGGGAATGTTGGAGCAGGAAACCCCTGAGAGACCATCTGTTCTCTCTGCTTGAGCATTCCGGTGGGAAAACCAAGGCCCAGAGAGAGGTGGAACTTACCTGAGGTCACCCAGCAAGTTACCGATGCCCCTTCCTGGAATGTGCAGGCTTCCTGGGCATTAAAAGTCCCCAGTGGATTTGATCGCCATTTTGTGAGAGCATTTGCCTCTGCCAACCAGCTCCGCCTGGGCCTTGTCTGTGGAGATGGCCCTCCTCTGGGCAGAACCCCCAGCCCAGGGCCGTCGAGGCCGGCAGACCTTCTCTGGGCATCGAGCCACCGCCAGCATCCTGCCCCCACCTCCCATGTTGTTCACAATAACTCATGGCTTCTCAGTGGCTTTCTCTCTTCTTCCCCTCGCTCACACACAGTCAGGTGGGCAGAGGGGGGAGTTCGGCTGGTGCCCTGTGGTATTCAAAGTGAAGGGCTTTCACACTGTCAGGGTAATGAATTCTGTAAGGGTTTGAAGAGGGGCTGGGAGGATCTCCATGTCATGTGTCTGGGAGTGACAACCCCCAGTGGTTAATTACTGCCACACGATGAGAACCGAGCTGGTAGCAAAATGAGATAAGTTCATTATGAGCTAAATGTGAAGTTAATTGGATTCACATTTCCCCCCATTAGTGCACATAGAGAGAGCCTACCTAGAAACGGGCTGTATGAAAGAGAAAAAGTTGCATCTAAGCAGAATCAGATAAATCAGGCCTGTTTATTTTGTGGCGTTCGTGACAAAGGGCTTTCTGAGATGTTGGTGAGACAGGAACCAAAGTTGCTTTCAGAGGGTAGAACCAATGTCTGATTAATTTCACCTCAGCAGCGTACAGCCATACCACCCTGAACGCGCCCCGTCTCCTCCAATTTCATCTTGGCAGGTATTTCTGAGCACCTACTGTGTGCCAGCCAGTGCAGGGGCCTTGTGCTGACTGGTCGTTGAGCATCCCCAGCCTTGGTGACGTGCCTGAGACATGTTAGAGGAGGGACTGAGAAGGTGAACGTGCCCATACACTCCAAGGTCACAGAACCCCCAGCTCACTGCCGAGAGCGTCCTCACAGGCCATCAGAACAAATTTGAGGCTTCACTCCACGCTGGGTTTTCCCACCGGGGTGTCCAGCCTCGACTCAGATTTGGATAGGTGTCCTTAGGAAGTCCCAGGCAGCATGATGAAAACAAGAGCGGGTGACATTTAGGACGTCCTGTATCAATCAGCTATTGCCACAGCACCGATGCTTAGCAGACCACCCCAAAGCTCAGGACTTAACACCACCATGGTCTCTTCCTGCTCCTGCTCCTGGGGGTTGGCTGATCTGGGCTGGGCTTGACGGCAGTTGTAGGTTGGGTCCATCTCTGCTCCACAAGTCGCCCTTCCTCCTTGTAGTGGCTGGCCAGGGCCTGCTGTCACGGCGAGGGGAGAGGTACAGAGAGGCACACCCAGCAGCACAAGCATGTGACAAGCTTCTGCTCGCCGAATGCCTGTCACGTCCCACTGGCCAAAGCCAGCACATGGCCGAGCCCAAAGGGAAGGGGCGGAGAAGCAAGCTGCCTCCAGGAGGAGGAACTGCAAAGGGTTTCTTTTTAGGTTTTCATAAAACTAAATTAATTTGGTTTTACTTATTTTTAAATGATTATTTTTAATTTATCTGGTTTTTAAAAGTTTAATATTATATTTTCCCTACATTTTTTTTTTTAGTCCAATTACCACTTATTTTTCAAGATGATGTTATAAGGATGGGGTTAAGGGTTGCAGCCAATAAGCCAGTCTCCCACAAGGCTCAGGGCTGGCACTGTGCCACGTGTTTACATGCTTCTCGCTGACCCCCAGAATGCCCCACGGAAGAGGCATGTTTTGTTCTTGCTGCCAAGGTGGCACAGCACGGGCTGCAGCATGCAGGTTTGCCAGCCAGACTGCCTGGGTTTGAAACCTGCCTTTCTTCCTTACCATCTGTGTGACTGTGAGCAGGTTACTTAAACTTTCTGTGCCTTAGTTTCCCCACAGCAGAATAGGGATAATAGTAGCTCTCTAATAGGGCTATTGAAGGAATAAGTGGATAATAGTTTTCTCTCTGTGTTAGCTGTTGTTTGCGCTAGATTAATGTTGGCTATTATTAGCCTCATTTTACAGACGAGGAAACCGAGGCTCAGAATGAGGGAGGAACTCTCTCAGGACCACGTGGCCATGAGCGGTAGAGCCAGGAGTGGAGCCTGGCAGAGGGGACGCTCCTCATTGCTGTGTTCTGCTGCCTTCCTGTCCTTTCTGAGCTGCGGGTCAGCGCCCTGTGATTTTCCCCTCCCGGTCTCATGAAGTTGACTGGGGATTTTACAAGCCATGAGGATTAAGTGGAATAATGTCTATGAACTGCCTACCCCTGTGCCTGGCACCGAGGTGGGAGGGGCTCGGGTACCCAGAGACGACACAGATGCCAGTTGCTCCCTTCTTTGCCCACCACACCACAGGTGATAACGCAGACTCTGCTTTGGTGGCCAGTCCAAGGAAGGGACGTGCAGCCTCAGGCGGCAGCCTCTGGGCCTCGGGACATACGCTGGGTGGAACTGGAGCCGTGGACAGTACAGGGGAGCCCCCAGTGACGGGACTCGGAGGCAGAGTTATTTGTCAGATTCATGCGGCCAATTGTCAGGTCCTCACTGTGCTCAGGGAGGAGGGACGGGGGATGGAATGAGTTCCCAGCCGGATGGCCAAGTCCTGAACCGCTGCTGGAGCTGACACCAGGCCCCGCCGAGGCTGGAAGCGCGGAGCACAGCCTGCCCCTGTCCAAGGAGACATCGGAGCCCTCCAGGCAGCCGCTCACAGTGCAGGGTTGATTGTGGAGGCTCCAGAGCTGCGGGCGCTTAAAGTCGAACTTTAAGGTAGAAAAATCTACTCACAGTCAAATTATCCTTCGTGTGTATGCACACACAGACCAGTATGGGCTCCTGGCTATCACTGAGCTCAGAGCTCTTGTTGAAAATTGGGAAAGGCTGGTGACCAGAGCAAAAGGCTTGCCCAGTGTCCCACAGCCGTTCAGTAGCAAAACTGGGGCTCGGATCAGTAAAGAGGCCTTGGATGGCGAAGTTATGAGCACTTGCTGTGTGCCCGGGGCTGTGCAGGCCTGCCCCCGTGGAGACTAAATACTGATGAGTTCATTCCCAATGGACACCCACCTTCTGATCTGGCTTCTGACAGCCCATCTTCGACCACACCCTCTTTCCTGCTTTAATCTGCCCATCCTTTCCAGCTAACCTCTAGTTCTCAGCCTTCCTTATTGGCTTTTCTCCCACCCACCCTCACCCCCACCCCCACCCAAGAAGCTCAGGCTGGAGCTCCCCAACCTGGGGTCAAATCTCCGCTCTCTTTCCTACCAGCTGTGTGACCTTAGGCAAGTGACTTCACGTCTTCCTTCCGCAGTTCCCTTTTTTATAAAGTGGGCATGATCACTGCTCAGCCCTCAGAGAGTGGTTAGGATGATAAAGTGAGTTAGTGTGTAGAAAGGAGTAAGCACTAGTGCCGGGCACTGGTCAGTGCTGTCCTATCATTACTGACATCATCACCTCCATCTGTTAGTGCCGGTGCCCCCTTTGCCCTGGGAGGATTGGGGTGGAGAGCAGGGGGACCTTCAGAAGAGGCAAATACTTAAAGGGCCTTGAAAAACTTCAGAGGAGCTGGCTCTTGAGGGTGGCATTTGAAGACTGGATGAAGGCTTAGTTGGTGGGAATGAAAGAAGAGCAGGTAGAAAGGGAGCGTCATGAGCAGAGGCGTGGGGGCAGGAAAGAAGTACGGGGCAGGTGGGGAATGGCTGGGGCAGTCAGAGTGGATGAGGCTGGAAAGGTCACAGGTGGGGGACACAGGTGGAGGGGGGCCTTGGAAGCCAAACTGAAAAATCTGTACCTCATTGAGTAGGCAGCAGGGAGCTAGTGAATCTAGAACGGTGCTGGTTCCCGGCACCCGTGACCTGGCTATCTCAGCAAACGTGTTTTTTTTTAAATAAATAAATATTTTTTATTAATTTTAGAGAGGAAGGGAGAAGGAGAGCGAGATAGAAACATCAATGATGAGAGAGAATCATTGATTGGCTGCCTCCTACACGCCCCCTACTGGGGATTGAGCCCATAACCCAGGCATGTGCCCTTGGCTGGAGTCAAACCTGGGACCCTTCAGTCCGCAGGCTGATGCTCTATCCATTGAGCCAAACCAACCAGGGCTCAGCAAACGTTTTTATTGGTTCTCGTAAATGAGCTGATTTGCTTGTGATTTTTCCAGATGGAAGGTATAGCCAACTAATGATAATTTTGATGTTCCCCACCCCACAATGTTTATGTCTCTATCTTGCCTTCTTGTACTGGCTAACACTTTCAGAACAATTTTCAGTAATGACAGGTTTCCTTGACATGTTCTTGACTTTAATAAGAAGGCTTCAAGTATTTCACCAATTTGGTATGATGTTGACTCTAGATTTAAGATCAATATCAGATCAAAGCAGCATACTCCAATTCTTTTTTACTAGGAGGTATTGTGAGGAATTAGTATTGAGTTTCAGCCAATGTCTTTTCCATAGCTTTGATAGAATCATATGTTTCTCCTCCTTTGATACATTCAAATGCTTTCCCAACCAATGCTTTAATATCGATCATCCTTGTATACCCCAAATAAGCCTTTTTTGGTCATGGTATACTATTCTTTTTCTAATATTACTTGATCAGTGAGATTGATTTTTTTTGCATGTATATTGATAAATTAACAGAAATATGTGTCCCTTGAAGATATGTAATACTTTAAACAATAAAATAAGACTTAAAAAGAAGATCTTGCTCAAAACAAAAAACTTGTTCAAGAAGCTAAATGAATGAGGCATCTTATTTTTAAAGATAATTTAAAAAAACTTTTAATGTTTCTTCTAAGGTTATTAGGCTATTCATGTTTTCTACCTCTTCTTGAGTTAATTTTGATCATTCATGTTTTTCTAGAAAATTCTACTTCAGTTGAGATTTCCACATTTATTAGTGCGGAGCAGCCATGCATTTTTAAGTGGTTTTTAGCATCATCTCTTCCATATCTCTGGTTGTATCTCCTCCGTATTCCTAGGTTCATCTATCTTATTGGTCTTTTCAAATAACAATTCTTGGTTGTATTTATTGTTCTGTCTGCTTTTCTGTTTCCTAATTTGTTATTTCCTGCTTTTTCCTGATCAATTCCTTCCTCCTCCTTTCCTTAGGTTCATTTTATTGCTTTTTTTAGCCGGCTTCTTGAGCTGAGTGAAGCTTTGGTGAGGCACTGATTTTTCAATCCCTTGCTTTTGGAATCAAGGTTTTAAAGCATGTGTAACAGTGGCAGAAATTATTGGGGTTCTGTCCCCGTTGAAGAAAGAACCCCATCCCAAGAGCTGAAGAGCTGGATTCCAGTACCAGCCTTACCTCAAATTAGCTGAGGACCCTTTCTCTCTCAGGACCCTCTCTCAGGACCCTCTCATCCATCTCAGGCAGGCAGGCGAGCTCCCCTGCACCAAGCCGCCTCTTATCTGGACAACACCCTCCGTCCCCCAGGAGGCAGATATGGCTTCCTCTGATGTGCTCCTGGCTCTCATCCCAACACACATAGCCACAAAAGCTGCGCAGTTGAATTTCATTCTCATGATGGAGCCAATGAGCAGTGGGGACAGTGTGGCTGGAAGGCAAGGCTCAGCCTGGGTGTCCCCGCTGAGACCCGTGGGGCCTCTGGACATGGGGTCAGAGGCACGGCCAGGTGTACGTGCAAGGCAGTGGCGTGGAGTGGCTAACCATGTGGACTTTGGCCTTTCCATGTCTAGCATCCTGTAAAATGGAGGTAGTATCAGTACCTTACCTCAAAGAGTTGCTGAGGGTTAATCGAGTTAATAATTTAAAATACTAAGAACAGACCTGGTGTCTTGTCATTTCTATGTTAGCATTTTTGGTTTGTCGTTGTCATTAATACATGGAGGCAGGTTGTGTGGGCGGTGAATGAGGAGTCACCCTGCTCTCCAGAACCCCGCAGCCTGCAGAGGTGGACACGCTCTTGCCAGTGCCTGCCTCCCGGCCCCAGTGCCCAGCACAGTATCTGGTATCAGGAGGCGCTTCCTGTGCCTTCATTGAATGAGTGACTGGCTCAGGCCAAAGGCAGAAGAATTCCGTGAGGACCAGAGCTGTGGGCGTTCGAGGCGGAGGGAGGCGTCTGAGCTGGTCTCTGAAGGCGGTGACGTTGGGCCGGTGCAGCAGGAGCAGAGGGCACAACAGAGCAAAGGGGTGGCGGTGCCGAAGCCCAAGTTCTACTGGGGGCAGAGGGCAAGGTGAGCCGCTGGAGCGCCGGTGTCCCAGGGACACAGCAGAGCCATCCTGTTCCTCTGTTCCTGCTGCGTGGAGCCAGGGTGGCTGGAGGCGTGCGTGCGTGTGTGTGTGTGCGTGTGTGTGTGTGTGTGTGTGTGTCCATGCGAGTGACGTGAGGAGCTGGGGGCATGTTGGTGTTCAGCGCCCAGACGTGACAAATGTGCAGATGTCCGGGGAGCTGTGGACACGAGCAGCTGGCTGCGGAGACGCTCACCCTGTGATTTGTTGCTTTGATTCCTCAGGCCGAGACTTGGCGAGCACGACCCTCCCCGGGTACCCTCCGCACGTCCCCCCCGCCGGACAGGGCAGCTACTCAGCACCGACGCTGACAGGGATGGTGCCTGGTGAGTCTGCATCGTTGGCGTCTCCACAGCAGGCAGCGGGTGGGGTTTCGGGGGGGCATCTCCCAGAGCAGCCCTTGTGACCTCTATGCTTCTGAGAAGTGGACCTGAATAAATCAGGCGGAGGTCCGCACTCTCGGCCAGCCAATGGCGGCACCCGGGGGGACATCAGAGAGAGGGGGGCTATTGGCTGTCACTCAAACAGCCCTCATTGGCCACCTGGGAAGTCTGAACACAGAGGGGTGCAGGACCTGGTCGCGGGTCGCCCAGCCTGGGGAGTGAGGGCCCGCCCCCCCATCCTCTCCTCCCACCTCCCTTCCCCGTCCGATCCATGTGGCGTGAACACAGGAGAACCCCGAGGAGCTCCCCCGGCCTCACGCGTTGGGACTGAGGACCGTGGGCTCAGGACAGACAGGAGGCTGCCTGGTGGGTTTGTCACTTGATTCTAAACCGAACACCCCGTGGCCCTTGAAACCTGCTCCCCCCGGGCCGGCAACGTGTCAGTTTCTTTCAAGACAGGGGAAGGGAGGCCACCACGTGCCCCTCCATGCACAGCACAGCAACGGTACTGTCCGCGGGCTAAGGGCATGAGCGCAGCAGGGGTACCCCAAGTATCCGTTTGTTAAAAGAAATGATCGGGGGGAAGTCAGGTTGAAGTGTTGTTACACTTCCTTTCAGGGTTCGTGTGGTCCCGTGTTTTGAGTCACTTACAGGGGCCACACGGCTTACTCTGCGCTGGGGCTCCAGGGGCGCTCCTCTCCCCGCACACACTGCTGGCTCTCTCGGGGCGTGTGGGAAGCCAGCTGGTATTTCTCCCCTTTCCCACCCCATGGACTTCTCTTTGGAGCCTCACAACAGCTCTGAGAAGTAGGAGGCTGGATCGTTCACCTGCTTTCTTGTTGAGGAAATTGAGCCCAGAAAGGGGTTGGGACGGGCCCAAGTCAACCAGCAAGTAGGAGTCCTGAGCAGTGTGAACCCCCCTGAGACCCAGGCAAGAGGAACCTACTCTGGCCTTATAGGCCCCTCCCCCTGATGGACCATGGAGAGTCTGCAGGGCCGAGGGGATCTGTCCACCTAGTACCCGAGCCCCTCCTTCGAGCCCACCCTCGGGGCCCTGTCCAGATAGCACCAAGACGCTTCCAGCATCTTCCCTGACTTACATCACAGGCATGTGCACCCCACGACTGAGGACTGGCTCTCCGCGGGGGTGTGGACGGAGCTTGTGTGTGAGTGGGTTTGGGGAAGGGAAGCAGGCAGGTCCTAGCTCAGGTGGCTCTCCCATGCAGCCAGGTCCTGGCACAGATGCCCAGGGGTCCCGGAATTCTAAATTCACTCCTGCTTTCCAGGTTATTACAAAGATGTGTTTAACAAGGTAGGAGGACGGAGCATGTTTCATTTAACGGTTTGTTAGCTTGATTTATGGCTTTTAAATATGAGACATATGGGAAGTGGCCTCCGTGTGTACTCCCGCCCTGGGCCGTGCCAATGCCGGGGAGGCCTGCCAAGGTCACACCTGCGAAGCCTTTGCCTTTTCTGCTACAAGGATAGGCCCGTGCAGAGCACAGGGAACGCGCAGGCGTAAGGCAAACAGGTGGCGGGACACACCCCACCCCCACTCGTCCCAACCGTGAGCAGGTTAGGGCAGCCTCGGGAGATGGATCCCAAGCCATCTCCGTTAATGGCCCCTCGAATTTATGCAGCATTTGAATGAATGCAAAGTGCTTTCCTGGGAGCCCTCTGATGGTGCCACCCCACGAGGTGGGCTGGTCTGGGGTGTAGCCCCCCGTTTTCCAACAGGGGAAGCTGAGGCTCAGAGCAGTTAGGGGGTTTTCCAAGGCTGCACAGCTCGTGCCTGGGTCTTCGCCGGTCAGTTCCGCACTCCTCCCTCTGTCTGTGCTGCCGTGCGTGCTCTGGCTCATCAAGGCGAGCTTCTCAGCGACGCCAGAGGGTAGGCGGCAGCATTTTGGCAGCTGAGGCCACCAGCTGCCCTGCTGCCTCCCCACTGCCAACGCCAAAGAGGCCACGTTCAGAGAGCAGCCGAACTTTCCCGAGCTGATCCAAACAGAGCCTGCCCTCCGGCCCCCATCATCACTCCAGCCCTAATTACACGTGGCCATGGGCCTGGCCGAGCCCCCGGGGGAGCTGATGGCAGCTCCTTGCCCGTTTGTGGTGGCAGCAGCTAGGCAGGGGCTGCTGCAGGGTTGGCTCAGGGCGTGGTCCCTGAGATGGTTTCCAAAGTAGAGGCGGGGTGAGTACACAGTGTCCTCTTGTGCATGTCTCTCCCCTCCCTTTCTCTTTTCTCCCTTTCTCGTTTTCTCTTCTCACTGTCAGGGCTGGGAATCCCTACGAGGTGGGCCCGGTGCTTGGTTCCTGTTCCTCAGGGTCCACATCACAGTCACGGCTTTGGGACTGTCTCCAACATGGTTTCCAAATGTGCCTCTTGGACGGCTTCAGGGACATCGCGGGCTCGTACGCATGCAGGGTCTTTGCAGGAACTGCCCCAGGGTTGGCTCGCAGCAAAGATGGCCCGCCTTTCCACAGCGCGGGTCCTTGGCCTGCCATTCAGGCATCTCCATGGTCTGGCCTCAGCTTGCCTTTCTGGCCTCCTTTCCCAGCCTGTCCCCAGCCCTGACCGCTCCTGGTTCCCAGCACAACTCACTCTTCCCGGTCAGTGTCCCTCTTGATTCTGTGCCCTCAGCTTAGACCACTTCCTACTACGGCCTGTGAGGATCCATTGTCACTCTTCAGGGCTGAACATGCATCTCACCTGCCCCATGAAGCCTTCTGGCGTGGCCTCCTCTGGGGATAGAGGCTTACACTTGGCTTTGTTGTGCCACATGGCACACTGTGTTGGTGGCCCAGCTAGCTATGCCACTGGGAGGTGACCTCATTGAGGACCAGGCCCTCTGCCTTACTTGTCTTCTGCACCCTTCATGGACCTTAGCACATAGTAGGTCCTTTTGTGGGTGTTTGCTAAGGGAGGGAGGCCCCCCAGGGCTGTAACAGACAAGATGCTATTTGACAGGAGGCCCGAGGAGTATGGTGGGTCCCTCCAGTCCTGGCACTCTACTTGCCATGGATTGGGACACATCATTTCCAGGGGCCTTTCAATTACATTGCTCAGTTAACTGACGGCTTTTATTTTCTTGGACAGTAGGAGGTGAGGGTGAGGGTGAGGGTGGGGCAGGAGCTTGGGCCAGTGAGGAGGTCTGGAACAGCAGCAAGAGGCGAGCAGAGGCAGGCCCGCTGCTCCCTGGCGGGAGGAAGGAGGGACAGGTGTGAGTCCCTCTGCTTCCAGGGCGCATCCCCGCCCCGCTGCTCCCATGTGACTGGCCCAGCCTGCCCTGCCCCCCTCATCCCTGTGGGTTTCACCTCCTCAGAGGGGTCTTCCCTTTGACCCAAAATGTATTCGTTTCCTATCGCTGCTGAAGTGAGTTGCCACAAACAAGTGGCTTAAAACAAGGTAAATCTACCACCTTTCAGTCCTGGAGGTCAGGGTCTCACCGGGCGAAGGCCCAGGTGCAGGCAGGGCTGTGTTCCTTCTCCAGCGTGTAGATACTGCCCAGATCGCTTGCTTCGAGGCCCCATCTTCATCGTCATCTTCAAAACTGTCACTGGGCTGAGTCTTTGTCCTCAGCCCACTGTTGCCGCTGGTTCTCTCTCCGGCCTCCCTCTTCCACGCATAAGGCTCCTTGGGGCTTTATCGGATCCACCTGGGTAATCCAGGATAATCTCCTTATCTCCAGGTCAGCTCATTAGTAACCTTAATTCCCCTTTGCCACATACCCTCCCATGCTCACAGGTCCCAGGGTTAGGACGTAGACATCTGTGTTGGGGGGCTGTTATTCCGCCTACCACACCGTCTAAGCCAGGACCCCCACCACTCCTCTCCTACAGTGTCCCGTTCTTTCCACTCGTGATCCTAAGCACAAGGGAAGGAATTTCAATCAGTGCTTGACTCCTTCCTCGGGTGCCTTCCCCTCGGGTCTGTGCGGTCCACAGGGTTGCACAGTCCCAGGCTATGTCTGCTTGTTCACCGCCGTGCCCCAGTTCCTGGCTGAGTGCCTGGCCCAGTTGAAATAAGAAGGGGGGCTTTGGGCGGGGCTGCAGCGAGAGCTCAGCCCAGTGCTGGCACGGCAGCGAGGATGCTGGGCAGCGGCCTGGTGACACAGGGAGGCTGGGTGGTTAGGAGCATGGGCTCTGCCTGGTTCTGAATCCCCGCCTGCTTCTCACCAGCTGTGCGACGTGGGGCACGTTATGTAACTTCTCTGTGCCCTAGTTTCCTCCTCATCGATGAAATGGGGATGATGGTAATAAGAGTGAGCATGCAATGATGTAAAAATCTGTAAGAAGCCTTAGAACTTTGCCTGGCACATATTAAGTGCCATGTAGGTGTCCATTACAATGATGCTGCTGATGGTGTATATAGGGGACTGAGCTGGGTGTAGCGGTGAGAAGGCAAGCCTAGCTGGCATGCCTAAAGCTGGCCTGGCCGAGTTGGCGTTAAACTGAGGGCTGCCCAGCAGAGCTCATACCCCATGGATCAGTGGGAGCGGCAATTAGAGAACCCAGTCACAAACAAGAGTGTTTCAGGCAGGAGCGGGGCAGACGCTGAATGCTGCAGGTCTGAGAAAACAGAGAGGCGCCTGGGGTTGGTCCGATTGAGAAAGGCCTCTTGGAGAAGGGGGCGGGGGACCTTAAGCTAGGCTGTGACAGGTGTCCTTGGCCATCTGAAGAGGAGGCCGTGGCTGGAATGGGTTCGCACGGGTGGGGGCATGGCCGCCAGCCCAGGCTGGGTGAATGGGGTTGGCCCGAAGGGGACCTGATTGAGGAAGAGGCTGGTGGTCAGCACGATTAGGTTTTGGACTTGTCACCTTTTGGAGGCCAAGCAGACATCCGGGTGAGGTCCCTCTGCAGACAATTGGCAAAGCAGGTCAGGAGTGCAGGGGAGGGTCTGGCCCAGAGAGAGGGAGAGCTGTGGAGTTGCCCCAGGAGAAGTGGGGGGTACCGTGGAAGGCGTGTGGCTTCACCACTGCTTAGCTGTGTGACTTTGTACAAGCTCCAAGACCTCTCTGAGCCTGCCTTGCCTGCAGTAACTGAGGTCCCCGCCCTGTGAGGCAGGGCGGGCTCTGAGGTCTGAAGAGGAGGAGATGTGGGTTTCCTTTGTCCACCTTAAGCCCCTCCCCATGCAGGCTTGGGGGCTAGGGCCTCAGCTGGGAAGGGAAAGACTGGGAAGGGAAAGACTGGATTGTGGCCAAGCTCAGCCAGAACCCCAATGTATGATCTGACTTGTCATTTCCACTCTGAGCCTCCTTGGGCCGGTGGACCAGGGGTAGTGCAGAGGTCGCCTACCTGTTGATCATTTCTGACTCTTTGCTGCCCTCTAGTGGCCTCCAGTCACTCTGCCACATCAGGAACATGGAATTGACCCCAGGAATGCCAGGCGCGGCTAGGATGAAACGGCAGGTGGCTGTTCATTTGTTCGTTCATTCATCCTTCAAACATTTCCTCAGAGACACTGGATGCTAGTTCTGAGCTAGGAGTGGTGTTACAGACACAGCTCCTGCCCTCAGGGAGCTCACAGTCTAATTGGGGAAACATAAAAAATCAACCTTACATGGGCATCAGGGTGTGACCAGAGCCTTGGGTGGTGACAGGGACGAGCAGGAAGGCAGGCTGGGCCTCCTCCAGCACTGAAGCCTGAACCCCTGGAAACCTCTGGGGCCTGAGGCGGTACAAACTGCAGCCTTGACAGGTGGCAGGCTCTGCTGCGGATCTGGATGGGGTCAGAGGTGAGGCTGCTGTGCCTCCCAGGATGGAGCACAAGGGCCTGGAATGGTCCGATCTGGACAGTCTATGTGACCGGCTCCGGGAACCCTGAATTGAAGTGACTCTGGGACTGGAGGGACTCTGATGAGACGTTTGCTGCCTTGGGAAGAAACCAGTTGCAAAAGCAACGACTTCGAGATGGAAAGCATGCTGGAAGCATGAAGGTTCCACTGGAGGGTTGCCGGGGGACATGGCCTTGGAACCTCCTGCTCTCTCTTAAAACAGGAGGCAGGAGCTCGGGGAGATGGGATTAGGTGCTCCATAGGGGGCCTTCTGGTCCTGGCATTCGAGGGCTTCTCAGTCTGTGACGTCCCTGCCTGCTGGTGTCACCTCCTGGCAGACTGGAGGGCTCCCTGCCACCTCTGTTCTAAGTGGGCGGCAAATGGTTTCAGGTTCCCTTCAAGTCTGGGCTGTGACGAGGGCAGTGACGCGGGGGCAGGTTGGCCTGGTGCAGAGAGAAGGGTGCAGGTGCGGAGTGTGTGTGTCCTGAGGAGAACGGGTGACCTTGCTGGGCATCGGGCCCTAAGTCCTGACGGCCAAGCCAGCTTCCAGGAGATAAACCCTCAGGACTGGCCACGGGCTGCAGCCCAGGTGTGCACCGCCTTACAGAGCAGCTGCAGGGGCGCCGTCCCCAGCACCGGCCACACAGAAAACGGCGGAGCAGCCTGACCCCGAGCCCCCGGGGTTTGGGGGCTCTCTTCTGCATTGCTCCCGAGTACTTCTTGCCAGAGGGCCTTCCAAGACTGCTGGTGGCCTCTCTCCCTGGTTATGGGGTTGAGTCCTGGTTAGGGCCCTGGGAGGAGACAGCGCCCTGCAGGGTCCAGGGCTCAGGCCACCTGCCCAGGTCCTGCAAACAGCAGGCGCTCAGTGCATGTAGGTGGCGCTTATTTGAATGTGAGCATGCCCCTCCCTCCCTGCCCAGTGCCGAGCCGAGGCCCAGAGTCCAGCTGTGCAGTAAACAGGCTTCAGCCGACTTCCACGCCCCCGCTCGCTCCTCCAATATTTGCTCGGGCTCCTCTGGAAGACGCCGAGACAATGGCCCTTGTTACCCTCTGTTTGAGTTATTTATTTTTTTCACTTTTCCCTCCTTCCCCTCTCGGGGGACTCGCCTCTCGCCCTCATCCCTCATGTTCTCCCTTTCACTTGACTGTCATTCTCATTGTCCTCCCGGGGCCGGGAACGCAGGGTGACAGGCAAGGGGAGCCCAACCGGGCCGGGAGGCTGGAAATATAGTCATTAACGGGACCCGGGAAGCCCAGATGTCCTCCCTGAATGCGGGTAATTTGTTTTTAATGAAAAACCACGCGGTGACCCTGAACAAATGAATTTTCTTTATAAGGAGTCTATGTGCAACGGCACAAATAAAGGGCCCGGATCGGGGAGACGCAGGTCCAGGGTGGAAGAAAGAGAGAAAGGAAGAGGGAAGGAGTGGAGTCGAGAGGAGCAAGAGGGATACAGGAGGGAGGAAAGGACATGTTACAATGACAACGGTGCTATCTTGTCCTTTTGTCTAAAGAGCGCGCTCGGGTCACGGGTGCCGTGGGCACGGTCCTGCCCGGGCAGGATGCTCGACAGGGATGGCCACTCTGAGGCCCTGTTCACAGCGATGCGAAGCATAGGAACCACCCTCCGGACAGATCTCTGCTGGGTGCAGGCCTCTGCGGCGTGTGACCTCAGAGGGTCCCCACGGCAGTGTTCGGAGGGCATGGCTACTAGTCCCACTTCCCAGAGATGGAAACTGAGGCTTAGGGAGAGTGATTTGGTGAAGGTCACCCAGCCAGCGAGTGGTCGAATGCAGATGGCAAGGGGGGGGGGGGGCTTTGCCACATTGGAGCTTGGCTCTCAGAAACACCGTGCTAACTTCTAGAGGTTGCTTTCTCGGTGTGACGCAAGAGAAGCGGCCGCACGGCCAGCGCGGAGGCCCGGGAGGCACCGGGTCTGTACTGAGGAGCCTCAAATCGCAGCCGATCCCCACGGTCCCCGGAACTTCCTTTCCACCGGGGCTTTGAGAACATGCAGACTTTCTGGGAACACTTGGGTGGGGAATTCCTGGAAAGGGAACTCCCCAACAAGGAGCCAGAGACAGAAAAAAAAAAAAAAAAAAGGCTGCAAGGGCATTGGAAGCTGGAGACCAGACATGGGCCACTCACAGCACAGGATGTTTTGGGGGGGGCGGGGGGATGTAGAGCAGGTAATGGGACAGCAGCAAAGGCAGGGTCTCAGCCGAGGTCCAGGCTGAGGGCCTTGCCCTTGGCTTTGGGGGAATCTGCCTGAAGGAGAGGCACTGAAGACCTAGCTTGGGGTGCATCTGTGTGGTGTGCGGGGGGGTCTGTTCTAACTCGCACCTCACAGGGGACTGACTCCACAGCCACTCCTCCTTCCGTCATGGGTGGACAGGGCTGGACACTGCCGCTGTTTAGAACTCAGCCTGGGAGCGGACGGATGAGGTCAAGGAAAGGACTTGTTCCAGGTCCCACGGCATGTCAGAGGAAGAGCCAGGCTGGGCCTCTTGCTGTGGTGGCGGCCTGCCCTGCTGTCCCCTCTGGGCTCGTGGGAAATATCAATGCCCCCCCCCCCGCCCCCCCCCCCGACCCCTGCTCTCTCGTGTGCTTCTGGGACCTGGCCAGCTGCAATGCATCTCCTGGGATGCAGGAGGGTCTACCCCAGCACCCGCCAGAGGTTCTGCCCGGGACCCACAGGCCATGCCAAGGCCCAGGTCCTCTGCTCTCGGCTGCTCCCCAGAGTCAGGCAGCTAGACAAGAAGGGACGAGTGTTTTCTTTCCCTGGGTTCAGTTTCCCTCTGGAAGGTGTGACCCAATTAGAACATCAGACAAACAGGAAAAGCTGCCCGTGGCCCGGCTGAGGTTCTGCAGCCTCGGCTGGCGCTCAGGTCTCCTTCCCGTGCCAGTCTGTGAGCTCAGGCTTCCTCTGCCGCCTGGAGCAGGCCTTCCCTGGCGCTGTGCTTCTCCGTAATTGATGGTTTATTCCCCAACGACTTCCAAAATGATTTGAGGCCGCTTCCTGACCTTTTAATAACATCAGCCCCAACCTGAAACCCCTGTCATCAAATAGGGGGCCTGCCGATGGGTCGCACCGAGCGGCCCAGGGGGGCTGCTGGCCCCGCCCCCGAGGGAACTGGCTGCGAACAGGTTCCCACCTCCGGGCCCCGGCTCTGAGAGGGCCCTGTGCCTGGAACTACCCACGCGTCCCTGCGGGGGGCAGCTCACATTCCTGGAAATCGTTTCTGCCTGGGTATATTCCAGAGCACACTTCCAAAAACATACTTTTAATCAAAAAGGTCACCAGAAAAGCTGGGAGAAATCGTGATTTTGACAGAGGACAGTTACAGACTCCAGAGGGCGTCGCCAGGGGCCAAATGAACGCCTCTGGTTAGGTCTTGGATCAGTTACACCACCAGAGAGCTGACCAGGCGGTGCCTCTTAATTGCCCTCATTTGTGGGATGAGTCTGGCCTTCCTCCCTCCCTCCCTCCCTCCCTTTCTTCCCCCTCTCCCTCTTTAGTACTCTCCCCCTCCCTCCCTTATTCACCTCTCTCTTTCCTCCCTCTCTTCTTCCTTCACTCATTCATCCAGTCAGTCATCAGACAGTCCCCGAGCTCCTCCTGAGTGCTGAGCGCAGAAATAATTGAATTTCGCAAGACCCAGGAGTATCTACGGGGAGAATCGCCCAAGTTACCTGCTCAGAATGGAAAGAAACCAGCTTGAATGTGGTGGCTTGTGGGATTTCTAGGCCCAGGACTCCGGGGGAGGGGGGGGGCAGCAGAGGGTGAGGTTTGTGGGGTGCAGGAGCCAAGAGTCCGATTGCTGACCAGAAGGGATGCTCTGGCCTGTGGCCAGCTCACCCTGGGTCTCCCCGGGAGGCTCCCAGGGACGCCTGGCCCCCGCAGATCGCCATCCCTGGAACGGGTGCCAGGCCCCTGTGTACAAACAGGGGGCTCAGTATTTAGGAGCGGGGAGGAGCAGGGAGCTGCCCTGAATGGCTGCCTGCTTTGGAAATTTCTATGCATTTGTAATAACAAAATTACCATAATTTGCTCGTTAACGCAGCTAGATCAGTCAAGCATTGTTCCGTCGCGGGTGGGGAGGCCACTGCGCCGCTCTCTGTACACTCCACACACCCAGCCAGCACGCCAGCCCGTTAGAGCGCTGGAAATTAGCATGCAAATGGTCCTAATTCGGTGGGCGAGCTGTCAGGCAGCGCCTCTCTGGCCTTGTCTCTGTGAAGGCCCTGACAGCCCAGCTCCAGCACCGGCCCACCCTCCTCGCTCCAGCCAGGAGGGGCTCCGAGGGGCACCTCCAGACTGACAGCTTGGCGGCCTCCCTCCCTCCGTCAGCGCCATCAGGCCTGGCGGCAGCCTCCCCGGGGAGCAGGCAGGGCCTGCCACCATGCTGGCCAGACGGAGGAGGCAGGCGGGCGCGTGGGCTGGCGGGGGAGGCTGGCCGGGGCTCGGGTCCACCAGCCCTGGCTGGACTGAGGCAATGGGGCAGTGAGGGTGGAGGGCTGGCCTCCACCTCGGGGCCTGGCTGGGGCACAGGGGTCCTGTGGGCGGTGGGTTCTGAGAGTGTCCCCGTGGGAACTCTGGGGTACCTTCTCCCACCTGCACGTCCATAAGGAGCACGTTCAAGTCCTGCCTTGCTCCCCTTCTTTGTAGTCCAGGGTTGACCCTAACCTACCCCTGCTCTCCTTCCCGCGTACCTGGAACATCGCTGCCAAGTCTGTGCCAGGATCCCTCCAGCTGTAAAGGAGAACTGGGGAGGCTGGGAAGGTGTGTGCTGCAGGCAGGGCACCTGGGCCCAGGACTCAGCACCTCGGTTTGGGTCTCAGTCTTCCTCCAGGTTTACTAGCCTTTGGGGAAGTCACCTTGCCCCCCTCTGGACCTCAGTCTCTGAACTTATATGGTGGAGGCATCTTCATGGTCTTCCTCCAGAGCCGGCCAGAATAGGAGGGCGGGAGAGGCCCGGGAACGGACATCGAGAGGGAACTTCTGTAAGGCAGGCCCGGTGCCAACTGCCTTTCGTTTCCCAAGCTGCTTGCTCTTCACAGTAACCCCACCGAGCCCGTGGGTGCTACCCCGTTTCACAGAGCCAGAGGCTGAGGCCTCAGCTCACACAGGGTAACAGAGTCCAGTCTTGCTCGCCCCAGAGCCCTTCCAACAAGAGGAGACCAGGCCCCCGAGAGCCAGCTCATGCTTCCTCCCTGACCGGGACAGGCAGTCTGTGCCTCTTTCCGTGCCCAGCACATCCTCAGGGCTAAAGGAATGAGAGCCCAGGTGGGCCCAGGTCTGACTGCCTTTGGGGACCCACTGTCTCCATCCTTACGTCCCCCTGATGTGGGACAGCAAAGTGAAGAAAGGCCTGTGGGAGAAAGGCGAAGCCACGGGGCCTAACCAAGGTTTCCGGAGGCTCTTTCTTGGGACCTTGCTCCCTCCCCCCAGGAGGGGACGCAGCCACGCCAGGGCTCAGGGCTGGGGAGTGGGGAGCAGGCTGGATCTCAGCCCCGCACGCCCACAGCTGGTGGTCCTTCTGCGGTGAACAACCTGCTCTCCCCTACACGGCGGCCCCGCCCCCGCTGCCTGTTTTAAGGGAATCTTTCGGGGTCTTTTTGGCTTTCAGATAAGTGGAGAGATGAGAGAGACCCGCTGGCTCCTGGCTGCCTGGGGAGCAGAGGGGGCTCCTGAGTCCGAGGCTCCGCTGCACCACAGCACCACCCGCCCCAGCACAGAGCCGGGCACGGGGCAGATGCTCCGTGAAGGCTGGAGAAGCCACACTGAGTAACGTGTGGACCAAGAGGGAAAATAAACACCACACACACACATTCACATTTACACACACATTCACACACACATACACAGATACACAGACACACACACATTCATACAAACACACACAGAGACATACACAGACACACACAGACATACACACACACATTCACATACCCACACATTCACACACACATATACAGACACACACACATTCACACAAACATACACACAGACATACACAGACACACATACATACATTCACACAAATATATACACACACACACACACACTCACACATTCACACAAATATATACACACACTCACACAAACATACACACACACACACACCTTCACACACACAGACACACACACATTCATACAAACACACACAGAGACATACACAGACATACACACACACACATTCACATACCCACACATTCACACACACATATACAGACACACACACATTCACACAAACATACACAGACACACATACATAGACATATACACAGACACACACAAGCACAGATACACAGACGCACACACGCACACACACACACACAGACAGACATACACAGACACAGAAGTGCAGGAATGAACTAAAAGCCATCCAGCCTGCCTGCTTCAGACCAAACGCCTTGAGCCAGGGGTCACTTTCACTTCCGTGTGGCTTTTCCTTCTCACCTGCTCTTCGGTTTGTTTATCTGGGACCCCTGGCATGAGCCTGATGGAACTTCAGGTCTCCATGTACCAACCTCTCAACAGCTGCCGTCGGCTGTTCAGAGCGTCTCTTGGAGGGTAGGTCCTGCCAACACCGATCCAGGCAGACACTCTGAGCACAGCTCAGGGACACATCCATTCCCACCCCAGAGGGCCGTGCAGGGGACTTCTGACATTCCCTGGATGAGGCCCGACTGGGGCCTGCAAACTGCATTTCTGCTCCAGGAAGAATCGCCCTGGCTCCCCCTAGTGGAGAGATGGGATGCATCTCCCTCCGGCATTCCTGGTGTGAGGCAGGACAAGACAGGACCTCTTCCTGCTGCCACACCCTTCTCAGTTTACACGCAGTTGGTACATCCATGCTGTCATGGAATCCTCACCACAACCTAGGAGGCACCTTGGTGTTCACTTCTGTTATAGGCTCAGGGGGAAGAAGGGCATGTCCCGAGGTCACGCAGAGCCAGGACTAGAACCCAAGGCACTTTCCCCTCCACCCAACAGCCCCCATCTGACCTCACTCTGTGAGTGTCCTTGGCTTTGGCCAGCAGACCATCTGCTTGCAAGGCCACACAGCTGGCCCTTCCCAGCCTCGAGGCATTAGGCTCCAATGGCCAGAGGTGCTCACTCTTGGGTAGGTCAGTCTTTCAATAAATATTTGCAGTAGCTTCCCCACTGGTCTCCCGACTACCACGCTTGTCCCTTTTAGTACCTTCTCAGCATAGCAGCCAGGGTGAGCCTGTTAAAATCTGAGTCAGGTCATGTCCCTCTTTGCTCACTCAGAGGAGAGGCCAATACATGGTCTCCGCCTTTATACTCCTCTCCTTGACCTCATCTTCTACCTCTCCACCCCTCACCTCTCTCCAGCCAACAGACCGCCTCATCCACCTCCTCGCTCCTCCGACACACCACCCACACTCCTGCCTCAGGGCCTTTGCACGTGCTGCCCCCTCTGTTTAGAGTGCTCTTCTGACAGATATTCACATACTCACTCTCACTTCCTTCATCTCTGTATTCAAAAGTCACCTTTTCAGTGAAGCCATCCCTAGTCACTCTACCTAACATGTTACTGCTTTATGTTTTCTCCTTACCACATACTGTATGCTTTATTTTTATTTACGTGTCTTGTTTGTTGTCTATACCATTAACATACAAGCTCTATGAGGGCAGGAACCTTGTCTGGTTTGTGTCTGCAACAATGCCCGGTACTCAGTGAGTATCTTGGGAAATGAACAGGTGGGTGAAATACTGACTGCTGTGTGCCTTGCCTGGAGGTCTCCCCAGCACCCCTGTGGGCTCTTTCACCTAGCCCTGCATTTGCTCCTGGAGGAGGCTTCTCCACGCTTCCTTTCTTGGCCCCCAAAGATATCACACCCCCTCTCCTCCCAGGTCCCTCCCTACAAAGCCACCTCTCAGCCAGATCTGTGGGCCGGTCCCAGAAAACACAGATGGAAGTTCGGTTTAGGAAAGGAGAGATCTCCATCAGCATAGCCAACTTCAGGGCTGGCCTACTCAGTGCACTCCTGGGGAAACTGAGGCCTGGACTGGGGAAGGGCCTTGTCCCCATAACTTTGTGGTGCAGGTGGGACTTCATCGGGGCCCTTGCCTCCGGGTCCAGCCTTGGCAGTTGTGAGGACCGGCCTGAGGGGTGGCCCTGGCTCAGCTCCCTCCACAGAACATGTGCCTTCTCAAGCTTGCTGGGTAATGGTGGTGGCTGCCCCAGGGAAGCAGCTCAGACGTTTGGACAAATACTGATCCCTGACCCCAGCCAGAGATGCTGATTTTACTCGTTTTTTAATGAAATGATCTTCATTAAAAAAACAAGCCCCAGCCCTGTCTGGTGTGGCTCAGTGAGTTGGGTGTCAATCCGTGCACTGAATGGTTGCAGGTTCCATCCCTCGTCCGGGTGTGTGGGAGGCAACTGATCAATGTTCTCTCTCTCTCCCCCTTTCTTCCCCTCTCTCCCCCCTCCCCCCACCTTCCCCTTTCTCTAAAATCAATACACATGTCCTCAGGTGAGGATTTGAGAAAGCAGTAAGCCCCAGTGCATTTCCAGCAGCCACACAGATCTTGTGCTGTGTGCCAAGGACTGAGTTAAGCGCCCGATAGTCCTCACACGTTTTGATTCACAGAGGTGTGGCCTGGTCTTCTGGATTTTTTAAGCTCCTCAGATGATCCTAATGGGCAGCAAGGTTTGAGAACCACCGGCCTGGGTCACTGCACGTTACTCCTGCCCGCCGTGGGAGAACAGCACAACTTAAACAGAAAGGGGTTGTTGACCTGGTGACGGACGGTGAGGAGCTGGGAGGCTACATCTCCTCCAAGGCAGCCTCCGGAGAGGGCACCCCAAGGACTAAAGGGGGTGCAGGTCCTGAAGGAGAGGGGGCTGCTGAGACCCTGAGGCCAGCAGCCGGGAGGGGGGAGCCCTCGGAGCCCTTCCAGGCCGAGGAGCGGGCAGCAGAGCGGGAGCTGCCAGATGGCCCAGCAGAGCAACCTCTTTGGCCCCGTTCTTGACCCTGGCTGTGATGGAGAAATAACTTCCCAGCCCTCCGCTGCCCAGGCTGCCTCTCCTACCTGCATCCTCGGCCCGGCCCCCAGCCACCGGGGATCCGAGTAATTTATGTACGGGTTGTCCCCTCCCGCAGACTGCGGGCTCGGTGGGCAGGAACCGTGTCTGATTCATCTCCGCCTCCCCCAAGCCCGGTGCGCCGCGGGCAGGAGAGGTGTGTGGGATGGGGTGCGTTCCGCGGGGCGCACTGGGGCTCGGGGCCTCTGTGCTGCCGAGCTCCCAGGGCACAGCAAAGCCCGTGCATCGGGGTGGTAATTGTGGAGGTAAATCTTGTCTGGTCTCCTCACAAACACTGGGGGAGGCATTCCATAAACATGTCAGCAGCAGCATTAAAATTTGATGGCAGGCGGCACAGGTCGGGACTAGCACCGTGACTTCCCAGCAAGGTGTGACACCATCACCTCCCTTTCATTAGTCAGCGGTGGGGACGCGCCGGACTCCTTGCCGAGCCGGGCCCAGCCGGGGCAGGGTGGGGGGAGGCGATTTCTTCAGAGGACGGCCCCTGGCTGCTCTGAGGGACAGGCCAAGGTCTAGGCCACAGAAAAGTAACTCCGCTTTGGGCTGACATGGGGCTGAGAGGAGGCCCCGAGGCTCGGGGAGCGGGCGGGAGGTTGGAGGGCCTCAGAGCTGGAGGGGGCTGGGGCTGAGAATGGGAGCTGGGGGCTTGTTTCAGCTTTATAGGCAGCCAGGTGGGAACTGTCCATTTGCCCACAAAAGGCCTCATAGAACACGCTAAAGGAGCGTTGGGTTGGTCTCATGTAAGCCAGCAAAGGGTCACGTGGGCAGGAGGGAAGGAGAAAAGGTATTCCTAGTGGCTAAAAGATTGGAACCCAATCTTGTCTACTTCCCACCCCGCCAGGTCCAGGGCCCCCACCGGCAATCCGGGCCTCCTGTAACACAGTGACCGCAGCAAGGTCCGCTCCCTCCAACAGAGCAAAGAGGCTGTTTCGTTTCGTTCTGTTTTGTTTTTTAAAGCAAACACCGCTGGTAATTCGAGCTCAAAGAGAGTAGGTCCAGACTGCATTCCGTGGGCTGCAGGGACACGCTCACGGCCACAGTTGCGGGGACCGATAGTTTAAGACTTTCCCTACAATCAAGAATTTGGAGCACTTGTTGAAAAAAAAAACGGGGGGGGGGGGGAAATAACTTTCATTAACAAACAAGCCCCAGCCCTGTCTGGGCTCAGTTGGTTGGGGTGTCAATCTGTGCACTGAAAGGATGCAGGTTCGATCCCCGTTGGGGGTGTGTGTGGGAGGCAACTGATGGATGTTTCTCCCTCTCTCCCTCTCTCTCTCTCTCTCTTTCTGCCCCCCCCCCTTCCCTTCTCTCTAAAACCAATAAGCATGTCCTCAGGTGAGGATTTAAAGAAAGAAACAACAAGCCCCAGTGCATCCATTGTTTCCCACAGTCACGCAGAGCACGTGCTGCGTGCCAAGGACTGAGTGAAGCATCAAACAGTCCCTCACGCTTTTGATTCACAAAAGACTTTGGAATATCGTGGTATGACTTAGCCCTGTGCGTGCTGACCTGCCACACTGCCAACAGTAACTCAGGCTCAGAGGTGAAGTGATGCCTCAAGGTCATCACTCAGCTAAATGGCGGAGGGGCTCTGACAGGGACTGGCCTACCATCTCCTGTCACCTCAGTGGTCAGCACAGAGTGGCAGCCACTGCTGCCCTCCGTGCCTGTGCGGAGTATCGGCCTTTTTACAAGTACTTACAAAAATCATGATGCGGCTCGGAGCTGTCCAGGGGGTTATCAGCCAGTGCCCATTAGCCGTTGCCGCGTCGGGGAGTTGGGAGAGGAGAGTCGGGCCTCGGTGGCTTGTTCTAGTCTAGGGCACACTGTGTCCTGCGGAACGGCCTCCTGTTCTTGAGGAGCCGGAGACTGGCCTCGCCCCCAGGCTCCTCTCCATGGGGACAGGGACAGGGCACTTTGACGTCTCAGAATGCAGCCGGGACTGGTGAGAGGTGCCTGGGGACGGAGTGCGGTAACCCGCTAACGGATACAGCTTCAATGTCCTTCAAGGCCCAGATCACAGCCCCTTCCTACAGGAAGCCTTCCGGGATACCCCAGCCAGGGCAAACGATAACTTCGGGTCTGTTCATGCACCTGCCTTGCCCTTTGCTGCGACCGAATGTCTAGCTCTGGGTCTAAGAATCCCCGTAGATGCAGGGAGTTTCCTGAGGCCCGGGGGCCCAGCACCGAGCTCTGCATGGAGGAGGCGAGTTTATTAGACATCCATCACAGATGTGGGAGTTGGATGTTCTCGGGAATACAGTTCAGTGTTACTCCAACGGAAATCTCGGGACCTGCCGCCTGGCAGCTTGGACTGCAGGCTGGCGGCGTCTGGCCTCGCTCTGGTCACTGGGAGAAAGTCTTCAGGTTTCTGGACTGAGCATCTTCCCATGGCCAAGCGAGTACTAAGGAGAAGCCTTCCCAGGGTGTCAGCCCAGCTGCATAGCCCACGGAATGCAGTCTGGACCTACTCTCTTTGAGCTCGAATTATCAGCGGTGTTTGCTTTAGAAAACAAAACAGAACAAAACGAAACAGCCTCTTTGCTCTTTTGGAGGGAGCTGACCTTGCTGCGGTCACTATGTTACAGGAGGCCCAGAGAGCCGGTAGGGGCCCTGGTCCCTGGGGCGAGCACCCATTCAGGGTCCCTTTCCACCCGTGGGGCCTGCACCCTGGGCTCTGCAGGGAACACAGCCCACTTCTCCTTCCTGTGTGTTTGCCGCCTTCCTCTGTCTCTCTGTCTCTGTCTCGTGCTCCAGGACCAGGGTTCCGCGACTACTTTCTCGCACCTGTTTCCGTCTGACGGTGAGAGGGGCCGGCTCAGGGAGCACCTGTCGGCACAGGCAGCGCTCACTCAGCGGCATTTGTGCTGTGGCAGGGCCCTGTGCGGGGGGCGGGGGGGGGGGGCAGGGGCTGCTGGTCAGTCCTGGTTCCTCCCACAGACTCACCAAAAGGGGAAGGGAGCGAGTCACAGCCACCTGAGTCCGGGCAGGGGTGGACGAGGGCTCGGGCTCAGGGGTCAGTGAGAGAGTGCTCTTTCTCAGCTGGAAAAATCAATCCAGAAAGGCTTCCTAGAGGAGGCAGTATCGGAGCTGGGTCCTGACAAGCCAGGGGATTAGACCCGAGGCAGGGGAGGAAGGCGGCATTTCAGATGAAGGAAACAACGTGCGCGGGTGGAGATGGGCCCATGGGGCATGAGAGGAACGGCCTGGAGCAGGGGGCGATGTGGGGCCCTGGGCAGCATGGCTGGGGAACTCCTAGAGAACCAGACCCTGCAAGGCCTGGAATGCCACCACGGGGCTTCAGGCCGCACTCACAGGCCTGTCCTAGAGCAGGTGTGTGGCAGGGCGCTGCACGCTGCCGGTGAGGTGGTTTCCCTTGAGTCCCCTGACGGGCCTTGCGTTCGGGTCTTTGTGTACAGGCAGCAGGGAGGGTGCTGAAGGCACAACAGCCTCCTCTTGTCAGACGACCAAACTGAGGCCCGGAACCGTCACGCAGCCGCCCCATGGCTGCTCGGTGCAGCGCTGGGCTCAGCCTGGTCTCCAGCCCGTCTCGCTGTGGCCGCCCAGCACCGCCGTCCGACTGCCAAGTCCGCGTCTCTCCCGGAGAGACAGGCACGAGACCATTCTGCATTCCCCCCGCACTCTCGCCCTCTCACTCGGTTTTTCTCCTCTCGGTGTTTTTCTGAAGGCCTTCGAGCCTGGCCCGAGCGGGTGGGAGAAGAGGTTTTTCCCAGGAACGGATCGATGCTCTGTGTGCGGGCGGCCCACGCTGACAGGCCTGACCTTTCCTGGGTTCGCTCTGGTTCTCCTTTCCCTGCTGGGAGCCTGGGAGGCCTTGCTCTGGAGAGAGAGGGGGGTTGGGGAGCCTTGGCCCCCAAGGGGCCGGGCTAGGGCTGGGTGCAGTGCAGACAGAACAGGGGGGAGTCTTAGCGCTGAGAGCACTTTGAGGTCAGTTATTTAAATCTCTCCCAGACGCACCACTTTTACAGATGGGAAAACCGAGGCTTGGTGAGAAGGAACTTGATCAAGGTCGCTCAGAGAGCTTTGACAGAGCCTCAGAGTCCAGGGTGTGTGTATGTGTGTGTGGGGTGTGTGTGGTGTGTACGCATATCCATATACAGGGTGGGGCAAAAGTAGGGTTACAGTTGTATGTGAAATAGGTGATTCTTGTAGTATTATTTATTAATTCTTGTGTTATTTTCCATCTGAACAACTGTAACCCTACTTTTGCCCCGCCCTGTATACACGAGTGAATAAGTATATGCATGTGTGATACAAGTTATTATACTATACATACACATAATGTAGTAACATATTTACGCTATTATATATAATATATATACAATATTCATATTTGAAAGGCTGACTGCCTGCGTGGGGCAGTTCTACAAAACCACGGGGAGGAGCTGGAGAGAGCTCATGGTCCTTTTCAAATCTTTTCTTCTTCCTCCTCCTCCTCCTTTGCAAACAGTTTCAGTTTCACCCCTTCAGAAAGAGGACTTGGCTGTGAAGTCACTTTGAAAGACTTTCCGTATGTTAATTACAGCCGGGCAAGGTCTCGAGCAGAGGTGGGAGCCCACCATCTGCAGATGGGGTTGGCCCCCAGCGTGCTCTGCAAATCCCCATCATCTGGCAGGTGTCGTGTTGGGTTAATTAAGAGCTACACTGTGCCGGTTTACCTGTCACTTCTGAGAATTTTAGGAATCTCCGGCTTTCTTGCCATCTCTGAGTGTTCAGTGAAGGGGAGACTGGGAGCACCTCTGGCTTGGATGACTCTTCTGGCCCCGTGTCCTCCAGGACAGCCACATCACGTGCATCCTTTGTGGGCCCCTGTCCACTTCCATTTCAATCAGTCCTTTCTAGTTACCTCGTGGAGTTTTTTATATGTTTTTATTGATTTTTGAGAGAGAGGAAGGGGGAGGGAGAGAGAGAGAGAGAGAGAGAGAGAGAAAGAAAGAGAGAGAGAAACATCCATCATTGTGTCCGGCACATCCCCGCCCCTGAAACCTGGGCATGTGGGCATGTGCCTGGACTGGGAATTGAAACAGTGACCTTTTGGTGAAGAGTCGACGCTCAAGCAACTGAGCCACACCGGCCGGGGCACGGCTTTTACAGCTGGCTCATCTCTGTTTGGAGCCATTTTCTGTCGCCTCCTGCAGGGGAGGCAGCTGTGGGCAGGAGTGGGGGATGGAGCACACCTGTGGGTGTGACCCTGGCCATGAGCCTGAGAGGGGACCAACCCTCTGTTCTTGGTCCTGGGGAGTCAGTCCCAAGTGTCCTGGGGTTCCATCCTGTACCATCTGCCTAGCCCCACCTCCTGCTTTTACTCCTGCAGTATCCCTCCGACCCGAGACCCCTTTACCCTACTCATGCCCTTCTGACCCCCCACCCCTTTACCCTCACTCAGTGCCCCTCCGACCCCCCCACCCCTTTACCCTACTCATGCCCTTCTGACCCCCCACCCCTTTACCCTCAGGCAGTGCCCCTCCCACCCTCACCCCTTTACCCTCAGGCAGTGCCCCTCCCACCCTCACCCCTTTACCCTCAGGCAGTGCCCCTCCCACCCCCACCCCTTTACCCTCACTCAGTGCCCTCCCACCCCCACCCCTTTACCCTCAGGCAGTGCCCCTCCAACCCCCCACCCCTTTACCCTCAGGCAGTGCCCCTCCGACCCCGCACCCCTTTACTCTGGGCAAAGGTACAACAAGGTTGGCTGGCTTCTCCTGGCACCTGGACAAGACGAGCTTGACTCAAACCCTCACTCCCATGTCCTGCCAGGCTTTCTAGGACGTTTCCAGGGGAAACGGGCTCACTGGCTGCTCCCCTGTCTCCTGGTGCCTGACGTCACGGCATTTCTGGGCTCTGGTCTATGTTGCTTTTGGGGCCCATTCTTTCATCCCAGCCCCACTGATCCCCAAGGTGGCACCTGGCCTCTCCCCTCGATTTCCACGTGCGGAAAACACCACCCCAGCTGTGCAAGGCGTCCTGGTGGAGCTCAGGTGGAGAAGGTTCTACTAACGGTCTGGGCGGCGGGAGGAGGAGGGTTTAGCCCCCAGTGCAGGTGACTCAGTAGGAAGAGGTGAGGGGCCTGGGTGTTCTCAGTAGGAAGAGGTGAGGTGAGCTGGGCAGTCGTCAGAGAAGGTGCTCATGCTGTGATCTTTGTGTTGGGTCAGCTGCACCTCTAGGGGCCCCTCTCTCCAGCTCCTGGCGGAGGTGGCCCTGGAGCTGGGCCCGGCAGGCAGGCGCGATGCTGTCAGATGAAGATGGAGGGCTGGCCTGTGCGTGTGGCCGGTGCCCGGGCCCAGCTGCAGCGCTGTCAGGAAGTGCCTCTGATGGGGCAGCTTCTCAGGCGCCCGGAGCCTGGAGGAGAGGGCAGTTGTCCCCCTTCTCCCGGCTGCTCGGTCTCTGCTCCCCCTCCCCGCCCCCAAGGAGGAGGAGGGGGAGGCGCTGTGGCGCTGATGGATATGCCGGGGCTGGGCGGCTGCAGCCCCGCACTGTCACCATGCTCTCCCTCAGTATGCCGGAACCTGACACCCTGACCACTGAGGCATAAAAAACAGAGAATTGGAAGGCTCGGCCTGTCAGGCTGGGAGTGGCCCCCAGAGAGGTCTGGGGAGGAGTGCACGTGGTGTGTGTGTGTGTGTGTGTGTGTGTGTGTGCGTGCATGTGCATGTGCATGTGTGTGTGTGTGTGCGTGCGTGCACGCGCTCACGCCTGTGGTTGCCTGTGGAAGTGGGAGGTGGAGAGGAAGCCGGCTGGGCTCGGGGTGGGAGCAGCTGGCCCCTCAGGCCTGCTTCATGGTTCTGGCCACACCTGGCCATGTCCCACGGGCCCTGCATTTGGGCCTCGGCCGCCAGGGCCAGAGCAGCGCTCCCGTTCTGACATCGGGCTGGTCCGTCTGAGGGCTCCTGCCCTTCGGCCCTTTGGCATCCTTAAGAAGCATCTGTGGGAGCTTGTTTGGGCAGAGGGTGGTCCCGGGGGCTGTGTTACTCCTGTCACCACTGCCAGGGAAGGGCCACGTGCTCTGTAACCAGTGGCATAAGAAGCCACTCAGCCGCCAGCTTCCCACACAGCGTGGGCCAGGCACTGGGGGACTCTGCGACGCGTCAGGCCCCAACCCTGCCCCCTGGGAGCCCCCAGCCGCAGGGAGCAGACAGGCAGCAGGTTGTAAGGGAAGGAAATCTGGACGCCCCTCCCCGTGACGCCTGGTGGGGAGGAGGCTCTCCTGGGGCCGGAGGCGAGAGCACGGGGAATGCAGACACAAGGTCCCTGCTCCGTGGGCCGCTGGGCGAGAGGGGACACCCTCAGGTCCCACCGTGCCTCCTCACGCTCCCCGTGGTGTCCGCCTGCCTGAGCGTGCCCAGGGCAGCAAACCGCTGTCCCCTACCCCGGGCCCCGGGGCCCACCTGCTGCCTCTTCCGTGCTCCCTAGACTTCGGCTTCTCTCTTCCTCGCAGCAAAGTGCCCTCTGCCTCCTCCTGGCGGGGGGGCTCGACTTCATGTCTCACCTTCCCCGTTGGCGGAGGCCGGGGTGCAGCCACCTCTGCGTGCTCAGCACGGAAGGCCAGGCTAGAGTGGAGGTTACCTTTGCCTTCTCCGTGCAGAGCCACGCAGGAAACACGTGGGAAGTGGGACTAAAGCCACACTGGCGTCCTGGGGTGGCTGAGAACCGGGCTTAGGACTTGGTGGGTGTGCTGAGGCCATTTTGTGAGAGAATCCAGGCATCGGTCTCCTCACCTGCAAAACGGGCCAGTCACTGCAGGGAACAGCGGCGCAGGGTAGCTTCACGGCACACATGTGAGAGGCTGGTATTCCCTTCCCCTAGCGGAAAAGGGGGAAATCCAGATAACGCCAACGACAGCTGTCCACTCAATGAGGGTGTGCGCTGGACTGGACGTTGTTGGCTACGAAAGTACCTGCAATTGATGTAAGAGGCAAATGCCATGGGCACGTTCCGAACTTGCTTTGACACTCGGTTCCTGTTTCTCTCCCTCCCACCACCTGCAGGGAGTGAGTTTTCCGGGAGCCCCTACAGCCACCCTCAGTATCCCTCCTACAACGACTCCTGGAGGTTCCCCAACCCGGGGCTGCTCGGTGAGTACTGGCCGAGGTCACGCCGCAAGCAGATGGCGGAATGCGGACCCACGCTCGGGTCACCCTGACGCATATTCGTAACCCGTGTGTGATGGGGTTGCTCTCCCTGACCCATTCAGTTTGAACAGGACTGCAGCCAGGGAGAGAGGCCTCCTCTCTCCACAGGAAGGAGCCTGGAGAATTCTAAACGCTCAGACCACGCATGTGGTGAGAACAGCCCTGGCCTGTTTTTTGAAAGCCAGGTGATTGTAGGTATCTGTCAGGCTTTCAGTCGCAAACAACAGAATCCACTTTGGCTGGTGTAAGCAGAAAACAAATCTACTAAGGGATTGGAGGGGGGGGGTGCGGGCTCCTGGAACCTCTGGGAGGACCCGTGGCACCGGCATGGTATGCACAGCCAGGAACAACGCCTAGCCACGCCACCACGGCTGCTCTAGCGTCAACACTCCTGCTGCTGCCAGTTGGCACCCCAAGCTGCCCGCTCTACACTCCTGCTGCTTCAGCCAGGGTGCTGGAGAGCTCTGTCCTGCCAACTGCCCGGAGCCCGGAGCCCGGAGCCTCTGCCACCCCCTCCCAGCTTGGGGTCTCTCAGCCCATTTCCCCAGGTTGCTCCTGCCCAATCGAGGTCATAGGCAAGACAGCCTATCCGACAGGCGACACACCTGTGCACTCGCAGCAAGGGAGGCTGGGAGGACGAGTTCTGGCTTCCAACCCAAAGAGGCGGGCCTCATGCTCCAGGCAAAACAGGAAAAGAAATGGTCCCTGTGCTGCCCAAGTCTATAACCTGGGGCATCACGGCCAGGTCACCAAGCAAGCAGGGCCTCGGGTGTGAAATGAGGGTAGTCACACCGGCAGCTTCATTCAGAAAGGAGCTAGAAACCCTGCTCTCTGGAGGCTCACTGTCCTGAAGATGAGTGAGCTGCCAGGCTCACTCTACCATAGTCTGGCAAAGAAGTGCCAGGCCCGTCACACCCACCAGCCTGGCTTTCCCACAGGTGTCTCCAGGCTCTGTCTGGAAGAGTCCCACGGAACAGGGGACGTAGCCTGACTTCTGCAGTCTGGGGAGGGTGCAGGGTGTGGGAACCTGCTCGGAGGCTCCTGCTAGGTCAGTAGAAGCTGTGGAAACAGGTGAGAACCTCCACGTACGCACTCCCGGGTGCTCACACCCTCACGCACTCTGCCACCCTCGGCTGGCGGGTTGAAGCCTCCTTCACAGAAACACCGGCAGAGTGAGGATGAGCAATGCCACCGAATGACGCTGCACGCTCCCTTCTCAGAACTTCCCTCCCCGCCGGGCCTCCTCCCCAGGAGCTGCCTGCCCAGCCAGGGCAACATGACCCAGCACCAGGGGCCCCCAAGCGGACTAGGACTAGGCGGGGGTAGGGGGAGCCAAAGGGAGGCTAAGGGGGAGCTAAGGGGGAGAAATGGCGGGGGCCGTCAGGGCAGGAGGTGGGAAGAAAGGCAGCAGTGGTCAATTAGGATTAGAATGGGAGTGCCTGTGGCCGCTTTAAAGGGATTAGAGAGTGAGTGGGAGCCGGGAATGACTGTGTCAAGAAGTAAATTGATGATAATGTGAATTAGAGAGGAAAAATGACATGAGAAAGGACAAGTTTATTTTAGATGACGGTCTAATGGGCACCAGGAAGACAGAGTGCTTTGTGAGGTGATGTTTTCATCTTTCACGGTAAATGCAAGCGATTTTGATTTTGCCGTGGAACCCTCGTGCGGAGGCCACTGGACAGCGCAGCCAAGAGATTAGGCTTTGAGAGGGGAGTGAGTCGGAGCCGAGGGCGAGAGGTGGTAGGTGGGTGGGGGACTCCGGGGGCTCAGCCAGGGTCCTCTGCACAGGCTTACTTCCATTTCTTGTCCCCCGAGGCCCGTTTGTGGGGGCAGCCCCTGCCGTTTTCCTGCTCCTGGGCCATGGCCCGGCCCGCAGGGACAGCACACATGTCCTAACAGTCCCCATCCCACCAAACACAGAAGGCGAGAGAGCAGGGCCAGCTGACAGGTGTCCCGTCAGGGCTCTGACCAGGGAGGTGACCGAAGAAGCAGCATTCTCCATCCCTGGGAACCCTCAAGCACAGGGTTGGTGGCCTTGCCTTCGGGAACAGCTCGGCCAGGCGCTGCCGCTCCGCCCCTCCGCCCCGTCACTGCTGCCTCCCCGGGGCCCAGCGAGGGAGAAGGGTGTGTCTGCTCATCGGGGCTGGGCTTGGAGGGGCGGTGGCACGTGCTGAAGTGCCACCAGCTGTGTGACTTGGGCAAGCTGCTTCCTCTCTCAGTCCCTCAGTTTCCTCCTCTGCTGCACGGGGACAGCACTAGTTCCTACCTGAGAGGCTTGTTGTGGAAAGTAAAAGAGTTCCTGAGTCCATATGTGTCACCTCCCCTGGGGAATGAAGACGCTTACTGTTCCCACCCCAGCAGACACGTGGTCCAGGATGGCTCCCAGGGCCCCAGCTGCCGCCCCCCTGGACAAACACACCCTCCAGCGCAGGGGGGAGCAGTCCTGAGCCAGGGGCAGACACCCGCATTCCAGGCTGGGCTCTGGCACCGAGAGGCTCTGTGGCTTTGGGCACATGACTTTGGTTTGTTGAGCCTCGGTTTCCCTACCCGTAGAAGGAGGAGATGGCCCAGCACCTCTAACCTCAGTGGTTCTAAGACTCCGCTGGGCTCCCAGAGCCCCTCGTGCTTTTTCCTCCCTGGGAAGGAGTTAGAACACAAAGCGGGGCTCCGAGAGGCCTCAGCCAAAGCAGGGAGTCAAACAAAGCTGCCCGGGGAGGTGGGAGGAGCCCAGAAAGGGGACAGGCCCTCACCCTGGCCCCGTCTTCGGGTCACAGGAGGCAGGCTGCTGCCTGCTCTGCTCCACGTACGCACACACCCAGTCTCCCCGTGTCCACGTCTCCTCGACCCCCAGCCTGACCCGCCTCCTCCAGGAAGCCGGGCCCTGCCAGAATAACAGCGTGTTCCCCAGAGCTCTTTGCTCCGAGCCCCTCCCTTCCTCTGAACATCTGCCTGAGGTGAGGGGCTGCAGGCACCACGCGGCCCTCCAACCTCCACGCCGTCTTCCCTCTCTTCCAGGCTCCCCCTACTATTACAGCGCGGCCGCCCGAGGAGCTGCCCCGCCTGCGGCCGCCACTGCCTACGACCGGCACTGACCCTCGGAGCCAGGCAGACGCCAGCACTGATGACACATATCACTGAGGGCGATCGCCTCCCAGCCCCTTCAGAGACAGCCGGAGGGGCCCAACGAGAGCATCCCCCAGCACCCTGCCCCCCCCCTCATTTGAAACTCTGCCCACCTTTTCCTGTCAGGGACTCTGGGGTTCTATGGTACGACTGCCGGACTTCTGGACACCTGTCCCTTTCTAAGAGTCGATCGATGAGCCCCTCCCAACGGTGACGGGGTCTCCACGCATCAACAGACCGTTCCGCAGGGAACTGCAGCCCCAGCCCAGCCTGCCAGTCCCCCGTCTGTCTGCCCGTCTTCAGGCCCCGGGCCTGGGGAGAAGAGCTTGCCTTGGGCATTTCAGCAGCAGCACCTGTGTAAATACCTTCTTGCTTTTCTTGTGGGCCCAAAGGTCCAACTGAGCAGACTGCCAGCCGTTATGCATTCAGCTCTCCCAGTGCATCACAGACCTGAGTGCAGAGCATCCCCTCTGCCCTGGGTGCCCCCCCCATCCCCCCCCACCCCCGCAGTGGGGAGCTGTCCATGGGACTGAGGATGCCCGACTCGGGCCCCGGCCTCCTGGTCATTGCTACTTCTTTAGCATCTTGACTAGGAGTCTCACTAAACTGGTTATACTCCAAGCCTCCCGTGCCGAGACTCTTCCCCAAGAGAAACACACTTTGGGGAGATACCCTGGCTTCCTGCCTCCATTACCCTGGGCCCGATGCAGTGCAAACAGCTCTTTTCCGTATATCAAATGACTCAAAGAACTGCCAACTGCTGTTCTAAAGTACAATGTCCCAGGTGCTGATTGCACTGTGGACTTGGAACATTACACCTGGATGGGACCCAGGAGATCATGGTCCAAGGCGGGGCCTGAGGTCCTCCTGACCCGCCAGCCCCTGGAACCGCTGACCTGAACGGGGGTGTGTTTTCTGAGGCATTCCCAGGCTCCGATCACTATGGACACCCACCATGGACACTGCCCTCGCCCTCCAGGACCCCCGTGAGTGGATTCTGTTCTGCCATGTAGACAGTGGTTAACAAAGAGGACTTTGCCTGCACTGAAGACCACACGCACCTGCAGCGTCTCCAGCACTTCCTGAGCAGCTCTCTGGTCCTGGTGGAGCCTAGCATGCCGCTGGGAATGGAGGTGCCAGGTGGGGCAGATGCCCAACTTCCAATAGTGGGTATCTACCTGTTGATATGAGGGGCCGTCATGGTCAGGGCCATGGCCAAGGGCTACAGGAGCTTGGAGAGGGCCTTGTAGAACTCACTTGGGGCTGGAGTAGTCCGTAAAAGCCAGTTGGGAGGGTTTGGGGGACAGAGGAAGGCCTCCTGAGAGGGACAGGACAGGCAGGGAGGAACTGGCGGGTGAACTGGGAATGGTTTTGAGGTGGGGTTGCCGGGAACCACCATATCTTTGCCTACGGCCTCAATTCCTTGCATAGTCTCTCTTGCCAACTCAGAACAGCCCGGTGGAAGCTCTGTCCAACTCTGGGCTGAATTATAGCAAGGACAGTGGACTTTGCCATTTCATGTGACAGTATCCCCGATGTCTGCATGTCACCAGGTTGGCAGAGAGCTGGGGAGGTTATGGGCCCTGGGAGGTCTTGTCCTGGCCGTACCTCTGCCTTGCTCTGGGACCTCAGACAAGACCCTTCACCGCTCTGAGCCTCGGTTGCCTTGGTACTGCAGGGTCATCTGACAGCTCTCTCCTTCCTTCTTCTCTCACAGGGAGTGGGGACAGGCCCTCCACTGCTGAGAAAGCATGCAGAGGGGGGCACCTGAGCCCCACTAATATTCAGACCACGTGGGGAGTAAGAACACCCAGAGGGGTGGAAATCAGTCTTGAGGAAGACCTAGTCCAGCTCCCCTCCAGGGAAACTGAGGCCCCGCTGGGGGAAGCCCTGAACATGCAGGGAGAGAGAGCAGAACTCCTTTGGCCACGACCAGGCATTTTTGCCCCCAATACCACTGCAAGGTGGTGGGACAGACAAGAAACTGAGGCTCAGCAAAGTGCAGTCCCCAGACAGTGACTGGCAGGGGGAGGCTGGGACTTGGCACCGGACCCCTGGCACATGGTGATCCCCCCATCCCTGGGGAGGGAAGTTGATGGTGAGGTGAGGGCAGCAGATGGTTCTCAGCCCACTGCCCCACATGGAGTGTCCCAGCGCTGTTAGAGCTGCTGAGGAAGCCTCGTCTCCCAGGGCGGAGGTGGAGCCCATGAGCTCCCTGCAGGCACACCCACTCCCCTGGAATCTGCTGGTTGGAACAGTCCCAGCCTCCACCTGCCAGGCAAGGTAGAAGAAAGTGTGTTAGGAAGTGATGGGGCCAGGAGTCCGCTGCACAGACCTCTTGCACCCTTAGATCCTGGTCTCTCCTGTGGTCTCAGGCTGTTGGTAGGAGGTCAGCCTTCCCAGAACTGGCTGCCTAAGGCACAACCATCCTTCCTCCCCAAAGCCCACCTGGCCCCACGAGCACCCCTCTGCCCACCCTGTTCTCCCTCAGCCCTACGGTGCGCTCCCTCCACGCCTTTCCTCTCTCCTGAGGCTCTGCCGGTCCTCAGATGCATTTGTACTTAGGAGACAGCCACTGGATTATGGGGCTGCCAGGCAGAAGCACAAGAGCACCCGATGCACACATGTTCTTACCCTCAGAGCTGCTCTCCCCCGCTGCGTTCCCACCGCTCTGCGGAGCTGCCCGGGAGCTGGGAGAGGCGGGTTCCAAAGGACACGTCACTGATGCCAGAGAATTCTGAACGGAAAACACAAGGCAGGAGCTTTCACCAGAGCTTGGTGGCAAGAGGCCTACGTGCTCCTCTGTGGGCCTTCAGCTCCACGGTCTAGCTCTGGCTTTTTGAAAAGGACATGGTGGATTTTATGAACATTTTTTTTTTTTTTTACCGTTGTCTAACTCCACCCTAGAAAAATTTGATGACATATCAAACCCAACATCCCTTTCCCAAGGCGCCTTAGTTAGGGTTGGCCCGTTCATAACCGATGTTTGCATGGTGCTTTGCAATCTTTGACCATCCACCGGGGCAATCACAGTGCTCATTTTACAGATGGGAAGTTTAAGATTTGGGGCTCACAGGGCAAGAGAGAGGTGAAGTGAATTCTTAGATATCCCTGGGCCTCGTTCTCTCTCAGTAGAATGGTGCTCCTGTCGAGGAGAGTGTGGCTTAGAGACACTCTTCAACCCCAATGAGGAAAGAAAGAACAGGAAGCCAGAGTCTGGCTTGACCAAGAAGCCTGGGTGTTGGTGGTGTTGATGGTCCACCAACTAGATTCTCATTAACACCAAAACCAACCCAAAAGTCTGCCTAGATTCACACCAACCCTCTGACTCATCCAGACTCCTTTCTTGCTGTACCCTGAGGCTCCCGGGGGATGGAGTAGAGCTTGTCCGAGGCCACACCACGAGGCCTGACAGGGCCTGGACATGGGCCCAGCTCTGACTCCCAGGGTCTAGGGCCCCAGTTTCATGAGATGTCCCCTCACTCTTTTCTTTATTCTTTCTGCCGTGGGTCAGCCTGCAGGCCTGGCTGTGATAATATTCAGGAGTCACCGAGCAGAGTCATTGGGGCATCAGGGTGCCCACAGGCCTGGGAAACACAGATCACAATCTCAAAGGCCCTGAACTCATTGCTTCCCAGACCAGGCAGGCGGAGTAACCTTGCAACTCCGGAAGGGCACGAGGCAGCATGGATGGTGGGACGTGAGACCAAAAAAAAAAATTTTTTTTTATATATGCCTATGAGCCCCTGGCCACCAGCTTGTGACCCCCGCCCAATCTTGGTCCAGTGCTCCCTTTCTTCTCCACCTCCTTGCCCTTCATTGTAAATTTGGGGGAGATGGGAGCCCAGATTGATGAGCTTCAGGTTGCCTAGCCCCTGGACCCTGCCCCCCTTCCTCCCCGTCCCGGGCTCTTGCAGACGGTTTGGCTTTGAAAGTCGTGAGCTTGAACGTCGGAGGTGGAGCGGTGAGGGCACTGCTGGCGTTGAGAGCAGATCAGTGCTGCTGGGCCTTTCACGTGTGCAGGGCAAAGCCCCAGATGTGACCACAGGGCACTGAGGGGTGAAATCCCTTTATGAGCAGTCACATCCCAGAGTAACTGCCCTGCCTTTGGCAGCCCCTGGCAGCAGCCACCCCTTCTGGATGACATTTCAGCGAGAATTTAGCTCCTAGCCATGGGGAGCAAATCTTAAACACAAACGGAGCACTCCTGACAAATACAGTGGAACCTCAGTTCTCGAACTTAATTCATTGCAGAAGGCTGTTGGAGAAGCGATTTGTTAAAAAAAAAAACGAATCATTTTTCCCCATTAGAGATAATGTAAATTGAATTAATCCATTCCAGACCCCCAAATGACTCTCTGTTTTAACCTGTTTGTTTACATTTTAAGTGGTGTTTCAGAGGTGTTTGAAAGGTGTGCTAAGCGTTGATTTCGCCACGCCATACTCGGTAGCCAGATCAGACATGCAAACACCTTTATCATACTTTTCAGTTGTTTCTTTTTAAAGCTCTATCGTTGTCTTCACAACTTTCCTTTTCACTTTGCTGCTATCACTGCCTTCTTAGAACCCTGGTGACTTGCTGTACATATTTAATAACAATAGCAGCAACAAAAGCAAAAAAAAAAAAAAACCCCACAAAAATATTCACAGCACAATTTCCTGAGATGTTAACAACAAGAGGTTTAGTGGTAAACTGACTCATACTCGTGCATTCTCTCCTTTGTTTGTTTGTTGCCCGAGAGACGTGTGGCTGCTCATACAGGTATCAGCATGAAAGGGTTGTGGGGGTGAGAACTAAAGTTTTGTTCAACAACCGAGACATTTTTTCCGTGAACAACTTGGTCGAGAAATGAATTGCTTAAGATGGGAGACATTTGAGAACAGAGGTCTGGCTGTACCTGGGAACAAGATATGTCTGAGACACAGCTGCCTCGAGGGTAGAATCCAGGCCCCTGAACAGGCCAGGCCCAGGCTGGAGGGGGGTAGGTCCCACCACACTCTGAGCTGGACCAGCTCCTGGGCGCCTGCTGAGAGGCCGGCTCTGCAGTCTTGGGCTTGTCACCATCAGGAGCCTGCCTCTGATGGTTTCCGGGCATGCACACCAGTGCTCCTGGAGAAGTTTTCCCCTTAGTTCTTTTGGCCTCGGAGAGGTCCAAGGCCAATGCTTCTCTTGAAAGGTAACAAAATACGTGATTGGGAAGCTGGACAGTCAGGCCGTGACTCCTGGCGGCAGTCTGTCCACCTCCCGGCAGCCCCTTCAGCCCCTTGTCCCCTTATGTCCCCGTACCTCAGGATTCCCTCTTGCATATTCATGGTGGAGCCACAGTGTTGATCTGCACTTCCCCGCTGTCAGCTCAGGCCTCCAGAGCGGTGCCCAGGTGCCAGGGGGCGCGGCAGGGGATTGGAAGCAAGGCCCTTGCCCTCCTGCTCTCCTGACGAGGGGGCTGAGCTTCTCCGACTTGGCTGCTTGCTGGGAGCAGGCAGGCACCAGTCTTCCTTTCATCGCTAGAATTTCTCAGTATTGGGGTTCAGTTTCTAGACACCCCTCCCCCCCAGAATCTAAGGGGGCCTCAGAGTTCTGGAGTTCAGTCCAGGCATTCCCAAAGGTCCTGTGTAGCCCATCTCAAGATGGGAGTAAATACCACCACCATTCAGTGAGTCTAGGTATTCTTCTTCCCACATCTTAGAACCCTGAGAGGCTCAAGGAGAAAATTGGGCTATTTATCTATTTCCCGAGGGAATCTCGATGAATTCTGAAATGGAGTGGGTCTCAGGTAGTGTGCTTAGCCCTTCCGATTGGGGCAGCTCTGAGCAAGGCCCAGGGAGGGGAGCATGGGGAACAGCAGGGGAGTTTTGTGCCCCTTCCTGACTCTCAGGTCTGGCTGGAGGAGGCCAAGCCACAGCCTCACACCCCAATCCTAGGCCCACTCCATTCGCAACTGTGGACCCTGGGCCCCCCTCTTGTACCCCAAATCACGACGCTTGTTCCCACGTCCCTCATTTTCTCCAAAGGCACCTTTAAGAACGGGTGATTTGGGTGATGGATTTTTGATTTACACATGGTGCATTTCCCTTGGAGTGAAACAGAAAGGAAACCGTTTGATGGCTCCCTTATTTTCAAGCATGAACACATTTTAATGAAATTATTTTATTGTATTCGAGGAAATGGAGAGTTGAACATTCCAACCAATCAATAGCCAACTAATTGCTATAAAACTAAAAAGAAAATAAATAAACCCTGAATCTATTTGAAACTCCCTGCAAAGCTCTGAGCCTCCAAATCTGGCCTTCCCCTCCATACGTGCACAGGAGCGTGTGTACACGGGAGCACGCACACACCCCCACGTCGCAGCTGTACTTGAAACTCAGAGAGAGCACTGAGTCTCCTCATGCCAGTTCTTGCCTGCTGTCCTCGCCATTGGTTAGAGAAGGTGAGCAGACCTGGCAGCAGCCCGTCCTGGGGCTCGGGAAGAGGCAGGCCCAACCCCTGACCCCAAGCTGCCAGCACAGTGTGGGGTAGTGGATGCTGAGGGCCCCACTTCTTGGCCCCAGCTGCTGGGCCTCCTCCATGTTCGGGCTGAGGGTGGAGATCTGATTTGGGTTTTGCCCTGACTCTTACTGGAAGATGCTACCCTGGTTTTTCACTCTCTAGTGGCCTTTGGACATCGAGTCTTTGTAGAAATGCTGACTACATTGCAAATGGAACTCTTTGCCCGGAAGACACATGGATTTTGCTTTTCCTTCTTTGACAGTTGACTCTGTCTTAGGGACTGACCCTCCAGCATCAAAGAAATACGTATCCACCAAAGTTTGTGATGCCTGCATAGATGCTTACTTGTAAAAAAAAAAAAAATTACAAATAAAAACCAACAAAAAAACACCCACAATTGAATTGCCTTTGAAAGTGGGAGACGTTCTGTCTCCAACAGGTTGAAAAAAAAAACAAAAGCTTCTTAAAAAATGTGTATGTTTTGTATTCTTTTTTTTTTTTTCTAGTAGAAAATAACTGACTGGGAACATGGTTGTGTTTTTTTCTTAGTGACGTGTGTTGCTTTTGTGTGTAATAATATTTGAATGTAATTACAGCAGTGCCAATTTGCCAAAGATGTTGGACATATTTTTCTTTTGCTGGGAGGAGGGCAGGGGCTGGGGGGTGGGATTTGGGGGGGAAAAAACAGGGGTGGGATTTTGTTTTAATTTTTTAACTTTTTTTTTTTTTTCTGGTCAAACCTGGAATTTGTGGTTTTATTTTAAGTTAAATGGTTGACTGCAAGACTTTTATTTTAGATTAGTTGGAGAAATTCGCAATAAGATTGGCGTAGGTTTTAATATCTGTGTGTCTTCTCATGAGTGACTGTTACTTGTGAAGAATTGATTTTATGTAACCTTTATGTGAGATAATTATTTGTAAATATTTGCCATAATTTTATTGGTTCCTAAAATAAAAGTAATTTTTTAAGTTCAGAATAAGAATTTGATCTCATTTGTTTTTACCACCTCATAGATGGTCTTCGGTAACTTTGACAAAGCCTCATGGAGTTGTGGGGACTTGTATTGGTTCTCCCGATGAAACTGGGGTCAAAGCATATCTGAACAACTAGAATGGAGGACTGTGGCCTGAGCAGGGGCAGAGCCAGAGTCTGGGCCAAGTGGAGCGATGGTTGCGCTCCCATCCTGGATTTGACTCCTGGCTGTGATGCCGGCTGGGGAAACTCAGTTGAGTTCTGTAAACCTTAACTTTGTTAGCTCTAAAATGGTCAATGGCATCCGCCTCATTCATTTAGTCAACAAATAGTGATTGAGCATCTACTCTGTCCCCAGCACTGAAGACACAGACGTGAACAGGGCTAACAAGGACCCTGCTGACAGGAAGCTTACAATCTAGGGGCTTCTTGTGAGGTTTATGTTAACACATCAAACCTGTGCTCAGTAATAGTGTGTGCACGCACACATGCTCTTAACCTCCATCTAGGCCGGATCTTAAATCTGGGTGCTCCCACATGCCTCTAACACGCAAACAGAGCTCAGGAGCCCGGAGACCTTGTCTTTGGGCTTCAAAGCTGCAGGCCATATCTGACCAGAGCTTGGAGCCCAACAATCCTTCCATGGAAAGTACACTGTCCCTGTGCCTTCAGAGCTGAGCATTTTGGCTGCTGGGGAGCCCAGAGGTGGCTTTCCAGCAGGGCCAGGACTGCCGCAGACCCGAGCCCTGCCCCTGCTGGGTGGTGTCAGTCTGCAAGGGCAGGCAGGGACCGCTGTGCCCCTTGGCACAGTGTGTGCGTCGCAGTAATTGCCAGAGATGGAGTAGGCGAGTGACCGCGTGGGGGCCATGGGCTGCGACTCATTCATATTTAATAAAGTTGGCTGCACGGCCTCCATTCATTTCAGCAATGGATGGCGACGAAGGTGATTCCTGAGGGAGAGGGAGAGAGAGAGAGAGAGAGAGAGAGAGATGCTGCCACACAGAGCCCTGGCCCAGCTCCTTTCTTTCCAGTGCTGATGACTTAGAAGCACACATTTCAAAGAGAAGCAGCAGCATTTGGAACTGGTGAGACAGAACAGGTACCTCTACCCCTGATGTTGCAGCTCTTGTCCCTTGGTCTCCTGGGACAGAGGCCTCATGCCTGCCTTCCTCCGATATGGGCACCAGTAACCAGGGCGTGTGCAGCCCGCACACGACAGCAGAATAGATGCCATGGGCAAGCTCTCCAGTAGAGGGTGGAAATGCCAACCCCGAAGATGTTCAGGCAGCCTCCAGCAGCACCTCTGCCCTCAGTGACCACCACGAAGTGCGACAGAACGGGACACCTGAGGTCTGCCATGGGAGGCTTTCGCTTCAGGCCCATTCATTCCTCACACTCCTGCTGCAGCCAGGCCCCCATGCAAGGTGATGGGTACAGAGCTGTACCGGGGCTGTGGAAACGGAGAAGGATAAAGATTCCTAAGAGCCTTGGCTGGGAGTCTCAGCTCCAGCTCTTGCTGGGCAGTGTGCTGATGTAACAGTCAGCTTACGGGAGCCTTGGTTCCTTCCTCTGTGCCATGGGTGTAAACCGCATAGCATTTACTTAGGGGGTGTTACGAGGAACAACGTCATGCATTGTGTGAAAGTTTTTGCAAACGACAAATGTGAGTTTTGCCAAGATATTTTCCCTGCTGTAAGGAAGTAAAAATTTTACATCTAAAAGTTGACTCTAGTCAGACCCTCCTCTGAGTTAAGCTCAGGGCTAGGTGCTGGAAGAAGATTGCTATAGATCAAATGTTTGTGCTCCCCCAGAATTCATATATTGAAACGCAAGCCCCAATGTGCTATTTGCCAGTGGAGCGTTGGGAGGTGCTTAGGTCATGAAGGTGGAGCCCTCATGAGTGGGATTAGTGCCCTCATGAAAGGACTCCAGAGAGCGCCCTCGCACCTTCCACCAATAGGAACGAGGAAACAGGGTCTCTCCAGACACTGAATTTGCAGGTGCCTTGATCTTGGACTTTTCAGCCTCCAGAACTGTGAGGATACAGGTCTGTTGTTTAAGCCAGTTTATGGTATTTTTGTTGTAGCAGCCCAAACAGACCAAGACAGGGCTGGGATGCAGAAATGAACCAGCAAGGAGTCTACATCTGGGGCAGATGAAGTACATATTTTAATTCCAGGCAACACATGACCAGTGCCACCTATTGGTGGGGCAGACAGAGAGGTGTGGGCTCACAGAGGGGATTCCATTCAGTTGGGGGAGGAATGATTCAGGAAGGCTTCCTGAAGAAGTGGCTTTTGAGCTGAGCAGTGAAGGATGGCCAGGATGCTATCAGCAAATTCTAGAGAAAGGAGGAAGGAAAGGCATCCCAGGCAGAGGGGACAGTGTACACAAAGCTCCAGGGATGGGAAAAGGTTTGTGTCGGGAGATGATCAGACACTGTGGCCTTTTCCTTCAGCCTGCCTTCTGAGGCTCTGTGGGTGCCACTGGAGCAAAGGTCAGGGCTAACCTGGGCTCTGGGTCAAAGGTGAGGGTTGGCCTGGGCTCAAGTCATTTCCTAGCAAATGGGGTTTCTCAGGGAGGAGGGGGCGGTGGCAAGTGCAAGCAGAGGCTGAAGACCCTCCTTGGAGACTGCGGAGGGGGTGGGAGTATATGGATTCCCAGCCCCACAGACCAAGCAGTTTCTGGACCTCCTGGCTAGCTGCGTGGGGATGGGGTAAGGAGAGTATTCTGCCTGCCCCAGCACATGCCCGACAGCACCTCGGGGAGAGACTTGTGTTCTGCACACCCAGATGTGGAGGTGGCCCTCACAGGGAGCCAATCAAGAGGAGGCCCCTCTGCAGGACACATAGCGACTGTGAGTTTGCACCACTGGAGGCATTAGCACCCCAGGTGATATTTGTCTGATCTGCCTGTTCTGATCTTTCTTCAGTGAACGTGCATTATACACAATTTTAAAATCATTTTTAAAACATTAACATTGTTTTCTTGAGTTGTCTCAACTACAGACTGTGAGGGGAGCCTGCGCAAGCCCCACTTCAGACCTGCTCTGGGGGCATATACCCGAGAGCCCACCTCCATTTGCCATAACAACCCACCACGGAATGGGCGGCTTACACAGCAGAAACCCGTTTCCTCGCAATTCTGAAAACTAGATGTCCAAGATCAAGGTGTTGGCCAAACTGAATTCTTCTGAGGCCTCTCTGCTTGGCTTGTCCATGGCCACCTTCTCCCCAGGTCTTCACATGGACTTCCCTCTGTCCTTGTCTCGTCTCCTCTTCTTCTAAGGACACCAGCCATATTGGATTAGGGCCCATCCTCACGATCGCATTTTAACTTAATTACTTTTCCCACGACTGAAAACAGCACGACTCAACTTCACGAAGACCTTTTTTGAAAATAGCCCGTTCTGGCGAGGGTGTGAGGAAGTGGGCACTCTTCTATGTTGCTGGCTGACCACATGAGGCCACGGCTGCCCAGGTGTCCCCAGGCCAGGGAGCTGGCGCTGCTGCCCGCAGGCCTGCCCGCTCCCGGGCCTGTGTTTTTTTTCCACGAGGCTGGCTGCCTGCAGTCACAGAGTGACATGCACAGCCCAGGTCAAGCGGGAAACATGGTGTCTCCAGCCTAACCGTGTCACCTGGCAGAGCACGCAAGCAGCAGAGGTTCCCACATTATCCACAAACATGTGTAAATATCTCGACGGCTGGTAATGTGACCAAGAAAATCACTTCCCGTTGTTCCCCTTTCAGTGATATTTTCTGCTTGGCTGAGTTTGCTTAGCGCACTAGAAAGGCCAACTCATCAGTTCTTGTTGTTAATCAAGAGCAGTAATTGTCCGAGTTCAGAGCCTCCTGACTTAGACTCTGCTGAATAGGATAACAAGTTCCAAAAATGCTAAGTAGTAGTTTCTATAAGTGGGCCTCTTTAATGGGGAAGGCCCCTGAAGAGGGATTGAACAGAGAACCTTCCTGTAAAGTGGAATTAAAACATTGTGCATACTTTATAGAGCATGGCAGATAAACTCCTAACAGTCCTAGAAGTTCTTAAAGCATGCACAATGTGGGTGAGGACTCATTTCCTCATTTACCGTGTGAACCTGTGTATCGGTTAAGGCGAGGCCAGCTGATGTCACAAACATTATCTGTAACTTCAGTGTGCTAACACAGTAGAAGTCTGTTTTTCGCTCATACGACGGTTAAATGTGGGCATTCCTGTAATTGGGATTTATTACCAAGTTCTAGATATACCCGAAATGCCGATGACGGTCCTCCTCCCTACAGGAACAGGAGGAGGGGGGCGTTCTACGGCGCGCGGCTGGAGGAGCTTTGGGCAAATGGGATCATGTTTATACCTCAAAGAGTTGTGAGTCCTTAGCACATAGATTTCAAATGCATTATCTCATTAAATCTTTGCACTAACCCAGTGAGATAAGTACATGATTAGCGTCCTCTCGCCTACGGATGAGGAGACTAAGCCTGGAGAGCTCTGATATCTTGCCCCAGCGCACACAGCCGATGAACTTCGAGGACTTGCCGTGGGGCCCGGATGTGAAGCCAGGCGGTGTGATCCCAGAGCGGAGTCCCCAGGTGTCGCTGTACTCTGGCTGTGTGCTCAGTTCCCGGCCCCGCGTCCGGTAGAGACGTTCTGGTGGAGATGCCCAGGGGATTTCCTTACTCCTCACAAGAAAAGCACTTGCTGGGTGATCCCTTCAGACAGAGTTCCCAGGGCCCTTGCCCTCTCGTGCCTCACCTTGGCACTCTTCGATGCAGTTGAAAGGTGAAACCAGGAACAACTAAGATCCCAATAAAAATCGTCAATCAACTGGGCACTGCTGTCGGGATCTGCATTTGAAAATTAAGCCAGTTATTTCCTCCTTTTTTCAGCCAGTCCGTGGTCCTTGACCTGTGCTCCGTGCCGGGACCTGGGCTGGGCACTGGGGCTGGAGATACCAGGTTGCATTGAGCCTGGTCCCTGCCCTCAGGGGAGGGAGGACATCTGCTGACGGGGAGGCAAGCCCGTCAGGACAATAGCTATACAGCAGATCCTTGAAAAGCATGGGTACTTTATAACCGAATGAGATGCCTTAGGAACTTAACTGTTGCTTATGGTAAAATGAGAGGCCCGGTGCACGAAATGCGTGCAAGGGCCTCCGAGGGCCGAGGCAGCAGCCCTGGCCGCCGCCCTGGCTCTCGCAGCAGCAGCCCCAGTCTAATTAGCATATTACGCTTTTATTATTATAGAGGGGTTTGCTAATGTGTCATTTTGCTTAAAGTCACAGAACCTATCAATGACGTTAAGTGAGGACTTACTATGGGAGTGAGCGAGTCAGCAAGCAGCGTCGAGGAGGTGCTGTGGGGCAGGTGGGAAGAGCAGACCCAGGGGTGTGACAACAGTAACCAGCACTTTTTCAGAGCCGTTAGGATGGGCCAGCTCGCCAGGTGCAGTCGCCACAGCCCTGTGAGGAGGGTCTCTGGTTTCCCCAGATGAAGAGAGCTTCAGAGAGGTCTGTCGTTTTTCTCTGTTTCCAGCGGAGAGATTAAGCTGTCTGGGGAGGAGGCGGGTCTCCCATCCCTGAACAGCCAGGGTGGGGCTAGACGTCCAGCTGGCAACATTGAAAAGGCTCATATGACAGTGACTGGGCTGGGGGACTCTAAGGTGCAAAATGGATTCTCATTCATTTAAAAATGTTGCCATTTAAAAAACGGTAACACATACACGTGGTTGAAAAATTAAAACCGAACAGAAAAGTAGGCAGTGAGTCTCTTTCCCACCCCAACCCCAAGCTCCCAGTTCTCTTTTCGAGGACCTGTCTCCTCTTATTCTTCCGAGGATCATTTATGTATATGTTATAGAAGCATCCATGTATACAGAGAGGTTAGCCGTATGTATGTGTATACACACACACATCTCTTTATTTAAAATATTTTAAGTCAGAGAATCTAGGTTCTTGGCAAAGCTAGAAAGAATAGGAATTTTTTTCCAAGCCCTTGTCAAATATTTATTTCACCGCCTGCAATAAAATAGATCAACTATGAATGACAAAAACAAAACAACCACCAAAAACAGAACAACAATGGCTTAAACAAGAGAGAACATTACCCTTTCTCCCATATGGAGTTTGAAGGTCGGTGGTCGGGGTTGAAATGGCAACTTAGCCGCAGGAGGCCCGCGGGGACCAGATGTTTTCAGTCGTCCTTGGCCCTCCAGAGGCTGCGTCCCTCGGCCTCAGGTCTAAGATGGAAGCAGCAGGATTTCAAGCAGCAGTCGGAGGAGACAAAGGAGAGACAACAGCTGTCTCGGGAGTAAGGTTCCAGGAAGCTGGCACTTGGCATTCTGCTTGCATCCCATTGGCCAGAACTGAAGCCCACGGCCACACGGAGCTGCGAGGGAGACGGGGGAAGGTGACGTCTAGGTGAAGTGGCCCTCTCTGTCCAGCTACAAAGTCCATTACTATGGGAAGAGGAGAGAGCGGATCCTGGAACACGAGCCACACTTCCTGCCACGCTGCCACGTCTCCGTGGCCTGTAGCTCACCGCCTGGTTCAGAGTAGAGACTCGTTCCATTCTTTAGTCAACCAGTTGTTCCTGAATAAATGCTTGTTGAATCCAGTTGAAAGGAGGTGGGAGATGGGGCCCAGCTTTGTGTGGAGATGGCAGAGGACCCAGAGTTTCTGCTTCAGAAACGCAAGAGGCGCCAGCTGAGACCCACCACTTCCCAGAGAGAACATCATCTCCCCGCCCGATTCCTCTCGCTCCCTCGTCAGAAGAGCTTCACCTGGGGCCCAGTCTCTCCATCTGCACGCTGGCGGGTGGGGGGAGACAGAAGTTCGAACCGCATGCTCTCCAGTCCTTCCATCTCAAAAGCTCAGTGAGTCTGTGGTTCTAAATGAACCAAAGGCAAGAGGCCAAACAGTGGCCATGAGGACTCGGGTCAAAGATGAGAGGTCAAAGATACGGAGAGCTCCTTGGGTCTGGCCTTCCCTGTGGTGGTCTTCATCTCTCAGAGAAACCCCCTGAAACACCCAGGCGCTCGATCCTGCTTGACTGATGCGCTGGATCTCAATCAACATTGGCATCCACCCAAAGGCCGGGAAGAAAGAGAATGCAGAACTCTGACCACCATGAGGCACCTGTCATTGGAAATGACCCCGAAGTCCAAGAAGTGCCAGGCTTCCCCTGGTGGTAGACTGCCTGTCAACAGAGGGGGTGTGTGTAGGGCAGGAGGGGGGACTATTAAAAACAGTGGCTTGGGGAGTCCACATGGGACAAACCATAGGGAGGCATGAGAAGGGCTTCAGCAAAAAGAATCCTCCCAGACTGATCTAGGAGGCTTTTTTAAAAAAAGGAAGAATGATATTCGGATGAGAATAGGAATTTTCTCCTATTCAACTGGATTCAACAAGCATTTATTCAAGAACAACTGTTGTCACACCCCTGGGTCTGCTCTCCCCACCTGCCCCACAGCACCTCCTCTATAATAAACAAAAAAATGTTATTATTTAGTCTTCAAACAGCTGTGGGCACCTTCCACAGCAAACCCACCCAAAAATGCTGAGCTTTTCAAGAATTCTTGAGACATTTCCTTATGATTAACAAACTGGCTTAGTGGCAGGGGGTGGGGGGCAGATATCAGGACAAATAGACACTTCAATGAATGGAATATATAACACTATCTGCTCCTCTCGGGACTGGGATGAGCTGGTTTTGGTTGTATGCTTCACCAAGGAATGTTTTAAATGAGGAATACGCCTCTGGAATGCTTGGCCAATCCCAGTCCTGGTGTGCGGACAGTCACACCAGCTCCAGCTGCAGAGGACGGGAAGTCCGGAAGCATCCTTCAGGCCGAGGCCAGCCAGCAGTCGCTTCTCCTTCGGCCGGGGACGCTCGGGTTGCTATCCAACTCCCCCAGCAATTCTAAACCCGGCGAGCGTTTTAATTTTCTATCTTGATGAAAAATGTGTGGTTTACACACTGTCGCAGAACAAATAGAAATGGGATTTATGTTGTACAACTTACAAGGGTTGTTTGAGATTTTTCCATACGTCTTCGACAGTCCTATCACATTCCTGACAGTTACATTATTTTTTTTTTCTTTCTGGGAAGTTAAGGAGAGACAGAGAATAGTTTTTCCCCCTTCTCCACTGAGCCTAGCTTGGGAGTATCTGTGTGCAAGTTGTGGTCCTAAGCATGTGCGTCTGTTGTGGAGAGAATTTTTGCATGAATGTGCCCAGAATGTGTGTGTGTGTGTGTGTGTGTGTGTGTGTGCACGCGCGCGTGCTGGGCTCTAGCGTGTGTAAGTGTATATGTTAAATGTGGTCATATGTGTTATGGTGTGTGTGTATCTGCAATAGCTACAATTCACCAACGAGCTGTTACTCCACTTCAGATGTCACTAATGAGCGACGTCCTCCTGGCGATCTCCCGCACTGGTCCATACCGGCCCTGCCCACAGTTAGGAAGAGCTGCATTGCTGTCCATGTCCCCAGTTCCATGTGTTTCCAATTAGTTGCACATGTGTGTCTGTCAGTGTGGAACTTTAATTAAATATGTGAAGAAAATGCTCCCAATTATTAATCAAGGTGCATTCCTTCACTCTGAGCTGCGCTGTTAAACATGACATCAATCCCAATCCTTTTACTAATTTCTTTTTCATTATTGAAGCAGATTTACAACTTGGAAGTCAGGGCATTAGTGTGGGTTTTTTTTTTCCTCCTCCCCCCACTAGGAAATTCATCTGTATCCCAGAATCAGCTTGTAGCTCAATGTAAATTCGGTGTAGAATTTAGTCAGTTATTAAGTGGATTTAAGTGGCTGAACCCTGGTGTAATCTGACCAGCAATGCATGAAGGAAAGAGTTGGAGGTGTAAAAAATGTCAAATAGCTTTCTCAGATGCATTAAACTATTAATAAAGATAAAACGATCTTTATGTTTGGGGTTTAGAACATCTCTTTTATGATATCGAGAAGCCACTTTGATTCACGACTCGTTGGCTCCGAGGTCTGGTGTCATTATTCAGAAGGTGTCAGGAAGAAGGCGCAGACAAGCTCCTCGCAGGGGGAGAGGCGGGGAAAGGAGCGGAGTTTGGGAGGCCGGGGCCCAGCTGGGCTGGGCAGGGAGAGTGACAGGGAGAAGATGATGGATAAGGTAACTGACAACCACACACACACCCTGTGGAGCCCTCTGCAGGGGACATCCCCTTGGTCCTGGGATATGCTTTCTGGGGTGGTCCCGGCCCCCCGCAGAGGGGCCAGCCTGAGGCAAAGTGGGTGGGGGTGGGGAGGTGGGGTATTCTCCACGTGTCCCCGACGACCACCAGACCGTCCTTTCTCTCTGCCCGGCTCTGTATCCCAGGGGGCTGACCTCTGTGGACCTCATCGCCCTGACCTCCTGGCCCTCTGGAGACACCAGCCAGAGACAGGAGGGCGAGGTCAGTGGTTCATAACCCACTCCCTCCGTGCCTCGCCCCAGTCCTGTCAGGGCTGCCTTCCAGAGGGTACACCATCGTGTAGTCCCTCTTCCATGGCTCCTGCTCCTTCTCCAGGTTGGCAGCCAGAGGTAAAGTGGAGGGGGCTGAGGTGGGGCCCTGCCCTGGCCCTGCCCTGCCCGCCCCAGGGTCCTGGCTTTATTCGGAGGGCCACGAGGGCCTTTGGAGTGGGGCATAGACACGGCCAAGGTTACATTTTGAAAAGAGGCCTCCGTCTACCAGGTGGAGGGTAGAAATGACTGGAAGCTGGGTGACTCCATCAGAGGAACCAAGATGAGGGGGGTCTTGGCAGGGGAATGGAGAAAAGCGGGCTCACATGACCTAATCGGAAACCCCCACTGTCCAGATGGGGACAGGAGGCCAGGGAAGGCCAGACCTTACTCAGGTCACACGGGAGACAGCGCCTGGGGGCCAGGCTTCAGGGATCTGAGCTGGAGCAGCAGCCAAGGTCCGGAAGCCGCCTCAGCCTGGGAGGGACACTCCTTTGAGAGGGACACTCCTTGGGGAGGGGCTTTGGGGCAGGTCTGAGGCCTGGTCACCCACACCGCCTCCTTCAGGGCTGGGTGGTCTCTGCAACAGAGGGACCCACCCTGGCAGGACCTGGACCCTCACCGGAGGGCACCCTGGGCACCCAGGCGGTGGCGCTTCCCACCGAAATCATCGGCATATTAAGCTAATGAGAGCCTTTCCTGGGAAGGGCTGGGGCTGGGAAGGCGCCCTAACGAGCAGCGGCGTGTCACTGCCTCCGCCGCGTCTCGCGCTGTCCCATTTGTCTGGCTGTAATCTACATTTCAAATGATTACATGGGAAGCTGAAGTGGTAGTGACAAGGATAAACGAAGCTTGTTAAACTAATAGCTGCACTAATGCCCAAATATGTGAACTTCCCGACGCAGGCCGCATCCCAGCCTGGCGGAGCTGTCAGCGCCGCTCCCCCGGGCTCCGCCGCCAGCCGCGGCCACATGATGAATGGCCCTGTCGACCAAACCCATCCGGGGCCCAATTAAACAGGCAGAAATGAACTGGAGCCGTCAGGCGCCGGGAGGGGGAGGCGGGGGAGGCTGAGCCAGACAAGGGGGGGTAGTTAAACCTCACACAGACGGTAGAAACAGAGAGAGTGGAGGGGGGAGGGGGAGAGAGAGAGAGAGAGAGAGAGAGAGAGAGAGAGAGAGAGAGAGAGAAGCCAGGGAGATGAGGAGGCCAGAGGCAGGGAAGAGAGAGGCGGCCACAAAGAGAAGAGATGCCAGGGTGGGAGGGGAAGGCGAGAGGCAGAGATGGAGGGAGAGAGCCCCCAGGAGCTGAGGCAGAAGCAGACGGCTCCTGAGGACAGAGGTGGGAGGCAGTGGGGAGACCCCCTGGGTGGGGAGCGGCGGGGGAGGGCAGCAGAGGAGAGACAGGGTGAGCAGAGAAAATATGCCCCAAAGTCAAGGCCGCTCGGGGGCGAGGCAGCGGGGAAGTCGCTCTGTCAGAAAATGGTCATTTAATGGTTTGCCGAGCCCGCGACAGATATGTCATCGGAGGCGGCTGGGAGTCCCAGGGCGGCTCATTTATTAATTACCAGCTTCCAGCGGCTCCCGGCTCCCTCCGGCCGGCCTCGAGCCCACGGGCAGCGCGGCCCGGCTGGAGGCCCCGCAGGCCCTCGCCCCATTTTCCAGAGGAGGCCGCCAAGGCCAGGGAGGGGTGGGCGGGCCAGGGCTCTGCTCCCTGCCCCCAACCTCCCCACACCCCACCGGGCAGGACCTCTAGGACTCTCGGACCAAGGGGAGGGGGGGTACCCAGGATCCGGGCCAGCCCCTGTCCTCAGCCCGCACCAGCCCCCATCGCTTGCAGGATGACTCTGCGTCATTTTTTCCTTTTATTCAAACTCCTTTTTTACAGACCTCTGGTCCACTCTTTTCGTCTCTCAGCAGATCCAAAGCCTTTTAACATGGCCTTGACCCCGCGTGTCCTTAAATTCAGGCCCAAGGAGCCAGTCTCCACATTTAAGCAGAGGCGAGCGCCAGTATCCTCCTGGGCGGCCCCTTGCTGATGAGAAATGTTTCCCCAGGAATGCTGGGTGAGACAGGAACACACTCCCATACCATGTCGGTGCCAGCCCTGCCCCTGCACACCCGTGCGCCTGCCTGGCCTCCCCGTGCCCCTGCCTCCCCACATCCACACACCTCCTAAGCTGGCCCGGAGGTGCCTGCCCCGGAGGAAGAGAAACTGCAGGGGCATCTCCCTGTCTCCCCGACCCCTCAGGAACCCGTGACCAAGAGCTCCCCCGAAGGAAGAAAAGCAGTGAAAACCTGTTCCGTGCAGAAAGCCTGCCCAGAGCGGCGGCTTCAGCTGGCGGCGTGACTCGCTCTCAGAGGCCCGGGAAGTTGGCCTCCGAGGGCTGGTGTGAGTCTGGGACATTCGTCGGAGCCTCCCACCTCCATTATGATCCCTGAAATCTCCCGACGCTCCCCGAATTTCACATGCTCCACAGCTACAAACGAACTTAACTCCGTCTCCAAAGCTGCCTCCCGGGTCCCGTCCCAGCCAAGGGCAGCTGCTGCCTCTGTCGTCCGGCTTGGGTGTAATCCCATTTCTGCTGGTCACCAAATGCCACTCGGCCAGCCTTCTGGCCCAGCAGACATCATCCCTCTCGTTGTAAAGATGGGTGAACTGAGGTCCAGAGAGAGGGCTTATCTAAGATCGCAGAGCGAACTGAGGGCAGGCCCAGAGCCAGAGCCCAGGTTACCTGATCCCCTCCTAAGGCTCTTACCCCAAAATAACATAGCCACGGACCCTTCTGCATCAAAAGACCTTGGGGGAGCAACTAGATCACCCCCTGAAAGCAGAACTCCACAGCATTAGTTAATCTTGTCATATGAAAATTACTGATCATATCTGTCTTCAAAAGCTTATTAAAAATTATATATTGTTATTATTCTCTGCTTAAATGACCCGGCCCCCCCCCAGATTACTACGGTGAATACAAACACTCTTCAGGAGTCATTGCCCTACAGTAGAGAGCACGAGAAAAGGACCGTGGTGTAACTGGGTTAGTTGTGTTAGCTCAGCATGGCTTCCATGGGAGCTCTGTTCTCCTCTGCTGTGTGTGACTCGCCTGGGGCTGCCAGTCAGTCTCAGGATAGGCCTGACCAACTCTAGCATCTCTTCCCTTTGGCAAGAGCGATTAGTCCACGAGATGGGCATGTGACACATCAGGGCCAATCACAGTGCTTCCCTGGGATTTATATACTGACACACAGAAACTCCCTCTTTCTACTGCAAGGTAAGGCTGGAGCTTTCAGCAGCTCTTCTTCACCTGCTTAGAGGAAGCCCCACTGCAATGGGAAATAATGATGTCAATATACAGATGGAAGCAAACCTGAGAGATGGAGAAAGAGAATCCTGATGTCTTGGTTTAAGCCCTGGATTCAGCCATGCTCTGGAGGTAGCTGGTCCCATGCCTCAATTAATTCCCTCTGGTCTTTATTTTAGATTGAGTTGGTATTCTTTTCCCTACGCCTTAAAGAGGTCTAAAACTAATAGGAAGCGCTTTCTCATGTCAGCCTGTTTCACACAACAGTTGGCACACACACAGCCCTCTGCTCTGGGCCACTTGGGGTACAGTGCTCGCGCATACATTCTCTTGTCACTGGGGAAGAAGTTCTCAGCTGTGGCACTCTGTTTCCCTCACCCTCCTGCCTCTCCTGCATTGTTTCCTCAAAAGCTTGGGGTTTCTCCTGTGGGCAGAGAAGAGCTGACCACTAGAACCCTTGTCTGGGCTCCAGGGATGCCGGAGGCTCTATCTGAGGTCCTTTTGGGTTGCATACAAGACTGTCTTCTAGGGTGAATGAGGGAGCCTCTCTCACTCAAGTGTTCTTCTGATCACATCACTGTCATGTTCCCAAATCAGTGACTCCCCTTCACTGGTGAAGTACAGACTCTTAGCCCGAAATTCAAGACTCTTCAGAATCTGCCCTAGCTTCCTCATCCTCTACTCCTTCCTGCCTCTGGGCCTTTGTTTGTACTGTTCTTCTTCTTTCCTCTGGAGAGTCTTTCCTGTCCTAGGCCCAGCCTAAGCACCACCTCTTATAGGCAGCCTTTCTTATTCCCTTACTAATAATGAAACTTATTCTGGGACCTCTTCTAATATGTTACATGCCCCTCCTCTGTGGCCATCGTATAGTGTGTCTTATATTGAATGTATTGTTTCATCTCCCTAACTTGTCCCCCTCCACCCCAGGCTGGGTAACTCTTAATTCATTCTTTAAATCTCAACTTGAAGGTCACTTGCTCAAAGAAGGCTTCCTGGGCTTCTTCCCCCTGATCCTTTGTCTTCTTGTGCTCACAGCACTCTAGACTCTTCTTCAGTGCGTATCAGTTTATAATAAAAACCTTATTACTATAATTATTTGATTAATGCCTGTATCCCCCTATTAGAACATATGGCCCTACTAGAGCTGAGACTTTGTTTTGTAGCCAGAATGGTAAATGCAACATCAATCAGTCTTAGTGGAATTAGTATTAATAGAATCAATGACTGAAAGGTGAATGAATGAATGAATGAATGAATGTCTTCCTTCGCCCTTGGCTAACTGGGAGCTCACTGGGGTCAGGAACTATGTCAGTGATCTTTACATTCCTTATAGTTCCCAGCATGCAGCCAACAGTAGGTCCCGTAAACATGAATTTAACCATCAGCAGGTACATGGACTCTACCCATAGGGATAACATGAGCCAGAAACCTAGGGCCTCAATCCAAGCTGGGCAAAGAACTGAAAAAAATTTAATAACCACAGAGAACATTCCCTAATCCAAACACAGTAGGGCTGCCCCTTGAGGGGCAGAGCGTACGGTTGTCCTGAGTGAGTTGTTCTGACCCATCACCTCTCCAATGGGGTATGACATCGTCCTCAAGTTTTATTGCTACAAGATGGGCTCCATCAACTCCTCAGCAAACAACATTACACGAGCGCCGTGCGCACACATGCAGATCCGGAGTGGACAATAACCCCGGGCGTGTTGGAGTGTTTGATGGGATGGCCATGGGAAAGCAAGCCAGGAGCCAGCTTTAAAAACAATATTTATTTATTACAATTGGCAGAGCAATGGAGGAAATTACCACTCAGCTAGGATTTTACATTTTGCAAAGTGTTTTGTAATCAGCACAAATTCTTCCAACCATTCTTGAGGACAAGTTGTTTTTGTCATTCCCATTTGCAGGCAATGAGAAGGTAGTGGGGGAAACGGAAGGAAATGCTGTGCTTCCGCTTTGCAAAGCACAATCTGAAAGGAGAACTCTGGCTTAGTTGAATGGAAGCAAGCACTTAACATTTTTTTCCTAGTATATGTTTGACACTGGGAATCTGGTTGTATATAAGACCTGCATAAGATTCTGGGCTCTGGCTCACTGCTGGTTTCTCTGGAGAGATATGTGCTTTGTCTCACCCAGAGAAGAAAACACTGTTTTCTTACATTGCCCCTCCCTATCTTGCTTAGCCACCTCTCTTTTAAAACTTCATGCATGACGTATCAGTCAGGATGGGCAGGGTAATGCTGCTGTAACAAACCATCCCCAAATCTCAGTGTCTTAAAATAACAAAATTTTATTTCCCCTCAAGTCATATGTCCATTGTGGGTCAGCAGAGGGAGCTCTGCTCATTGCATCCAGGTAGTTGGGGTAGTTTTTATCTCAAACATTGTTGGTTAATGTGCTAGAAGAAAAGGAGAGTTCGGGAGACTCTCACATTAATGGTAATTCAATGTCCTGGTGCAGAAGTGACACATATCATTTCAGCACTCACTTCCTGGCTGAAACCAGTCACACAGCTCCACCTAACCATGAGGTATCAAGGAAGGGCAAGGCTACTTTGTGTCCAGAAGGTGGGAGGACTGGAAGTACTTGGCAAGCAGCACTAATAACTACTATGCAAGTTAAATGTTATGCCATGTCAAGAAGAAAAAGTAAAGCCAAATTACTGAGTTTGTTCTTAAGTCTGGGGAAATAACAACCTGAGGGTAGAAAGATTTTTGCAAGTGATTATTTGTGCTTTTTAATGAATGTAAAAAAAACCGACTTTTTCCAAAGTCATGAGTTTTTTTTTTGGATGCATTAAAGGGGAAAAGTCTACCTAGTGCAATAAGACAAGAAAAATAAGCAAAAAGCATACAAATTGCAAAGGAAGAACTAAAATTGTCTCTGTTAGCAGATGATATGACAGGAGATCCTAAGGAATGTTAGAAAAACTACTACTAGAATTAATAAAATTTAGAGCATCACAATATATAAAATCAATCAATTGCATTTCTATACATTAGGAGTGAACAATTAGAAAGTAATATTAAAAATAAGTACCATTTATAATAGCATTCAAAAGCATCAGACACTTAAGGATATATTTAACAAAATATTTGAAAGTCTATGCTGAAATGGTAAAATAATACCAAGAGGAATTAAAAATACCTAAATAAATTGGGTAAATTAAAAATTAAATGAAAAAATCCTGGATTGGAAGGCTCAATATTATCATAATGTCAATTTTCCCCCAAATGAATTTAAAGATCCATTGTAGTCCCAAACAAGATGATTTTAAATTTTATTTGGGAAGGCAAAGGAGCAATAATAGCCAAAAAAATCTTGAAAATGAATTACAAAATGAGAAGACAACCTACCAGGTTTTAAGATTTACTATAAAGCTATAGAAAAAATCTAAACAGTGTGGATTTGGTGAAAGGATAGATGGATAAATCTGTGGAACAAAATAGAAGATCCAGAGAGAGGTCCACACATATTTTTACTTGATTTATAACAAATATGTCAAAGCCATTTAAATGTGAAAAGGAAACTGTCTTTGACAAATGATGTTGGAACAAGTGGATATCCGTATGAAAAACAAAGAATCTTGACCCTGTGTTAGACTACACACAAAAATAAATTCAAGATAGAATATAGACCGACAAGTAAAAGTGAACAAGAAAACAGAAAAAAAAATCTTTGTGACCTAAAGATCTTTTAGAAAGAATGCAGAAAATATATATCACAAAGGGGGAAAATGATAAAATGGACTTGATCAAAATTAAAACATCTGCTCCTCAAAAAAATACCATTAAGAAAATAATAGGTAAGCATAGAATGAGGGAAGATATTCACAACATATGTATCTGACAAAGGGCTTATACCCTTTGAATATATAAACTCCTACAACTCAGTACTAAAGACAAGCAGCACAACTTTTAAAAAAATAGACAAAGAACGTAAATGAACACTTCACAGAAGAAGATATACAAATGGCTAAGGGGCACATGAAAAGTCTTTTAACACTGTTAGTCATCAAGAAAACACAAATCAAAACCACAATGAGATACCACTACTCTCCGTCTAGAAAGGCTGATAAAGGCTGACGATGCCAGAGGTCGGAGAGGACGCAGAGCAGCTGTATAACCCGCACATGTTGCAGTTTGAGTGTAATATGGTACAACCACTTATGAAAACTGTTTTGCAGTTTCTTGAAAAGCTAAACATATATCCACCCAATGAACCAGCAATTTCACTGCTAGGTATTCATCCAAGAGAAATGTAAACCTGTCTACAAAAAGGCTGGTCCAAGAATTATCATAGAAATTTTATCCATAAAGTTAAAAACTGGAGACTACCTAGATGTCTATCAATAGGAAAATGAGTAAGAGTAAGTGAGCTGTGGTATAGCCATCCAATGGAATACCGCTCAGCAATACAAAACAACAACCGACAGACACATGCAATAACACGGATGAATTTCAAAAACATTATGATGAATGGAGTAGCCAGACACAAAAGTGTGTGACATATTCTACTCATTCTAGAATAGGCCAAACTGACCTATGATAATAAACTCAGACTAGTCGCTGCTTTGGGGGTGAGAGTGGAGGTTGCCTGGAAATGTTGTCTTTAAAATGCACTCATGAAATGCACTGATGGCAAGGTACACAAGATCTCAGCAGTGCATTGAATGCAAATTATACCTTACTGGAGGCCCAGTGCATGAATTTGTGCACTGGTGGGGTCCAGCTGGCCTGACCCAATGGGGGCCATCGTGGGCGGGTCAGCTGAGGTGAGGGGAGGGAAAATTTGGGGCAGGGCCAGCCAGGGAGAGGGGCCATGGGCAGTTTGCCAGCCGGCCCCACCCCTGATCGGTGGGGGAGGCCTGTTGGGGAGGCGGGGCCGGGCAGGGCAAGCAGCCACAGGCATTCTGGTCGTTCTGCCGTTCGGTCTATTTGCATGTTACCCTTTTATTATATAGGATGGGTCACCCCCTATCTGCAAGGGAAGCTGAGAGATGTTGTCCCCTGGTGCTCCAAATGAAATCATGGCTCTGTCACTAAGTAAAAGGGAAGAATGAGAATTGGGCAGGTGACAACACACACACACACACACACACACACACACACACACACACACACACACTGTGCCAGACTTGATCTCAGAGAATCCTCACAATGACCATTATTATCCCCATTTTGAAGATGACATCTCTTCTATAGGAAGTATTGAAACTCAGTATCATGGCATATGGAGACTGGTGGAAGGAATCAGAGGTGTTTATTCTGGAGAATATAAAACTGAGAAAGCCCAAGAGCTGATTACAAATTTCTGAGTATCACAGCCAAAGGGGATCAAAGTTTTTCCGGGTAACCCCAAAGGGTTAGGCTAAGATCAATAGAAAGAAGATACAAAGTGTCAGGGTCTAGTTCCATGGGAGGGAAAAAATGTTCTCCTAAGCACAGCCACCCCTTCCTCAGAGCCCCTCCAGAGGCCAGTGAAGGAGATATGAGTGATCACATCCCCATTCCATGGACTTGGAGACTGAGGCCAGGAGAGGTCACCTAACGCATGCCACACTCAGTGACAGAGCCAGAGTGAGAGCCACCCAGATCTGGGTTAGCCTCCACCACTACCAAGCTGGGGGACTTTGGGATAGTGAACTTTTCTGCACTTTAGTTTTCTCATCTGTAAAATGGGAATGATAATAATAATAATAATAATAATAATAATAATAATAACTATCTCATCAGATTGATTTGAGGACTAACTGAGATGATGCATGAGAAACAGTACAATATCTGGCACATAGTAAATGTTCAATACATAGTGGTTATTATTTTTTGCCCTGGAGATCCAACCAGTGGCATAGTACCCAGCACCAATGGCTTGGCACAGCCTTAAGGTCACACCTTATA